>NC_071616.1:39371306-39671306 GCF_014839835.1 Dryobates pubescens | reverse complement strand
TGAGAAGCATGAAATAGAGACTTAGAAAGATTCCATGACCAAAATAATAACTTCCAGATGTAAGACTCAGGCAAACATTCCAGAACTATAGTCCATGCCCACCTCAGGATGATGCCCTATAATATGCCATATTATATGTCCCAGAATAGGACAACATAGCAGATTCACTGGAGAAAAATGGTTTCACTGCCATCTGGGTCTGAAAAACACAGGGACTGATCTTGGGAACAGTCACTGAAATAATTGATGTGCACATTTATGAACAAAGTAGCTCCTGTGAGTAAAATTGCTCTGAAATTTGACGTGTCCAAGACAAAAATGCACTGGGTGATGTATCCAGTTAATTCTCAGAACCTCAACTCTGAACAGTTAAGTCATGCTAAAGCTATTTCCAGGAATACCCACAGATGGCAGACACATATCTAATTGCCTGTTAGCATGAGGACATGAAAAGGAGCAGATTTCCTGTTCTTCATCATCATAAAGTGACTGAGACAGCATCCCAAATTCTAGTGATAAAACCTGAATGGATGCAAATGTAGGACTCGATGCATATGAATCATCCACCCAGCCAAGTCCTGACTCTTCACTCAGTGTGTTCAGCTGCTTTTCAGGCAAAGCTCCTGTTTATTACTAATGTGCCTACTTTCACAAGGGAAGGTCATAAGTGTAAAAGTCATTGCACTGCTCCTAAAGATAGATCGTGGCCCTTGAGTCCCCATTTATCAGAAAGCTGATAGGTAACAGCCACTGTAACACAGGTGATTGAAGAAGACCTTTTTTGGCAAAAGAAATTAAAAGGGGTGAATTAGCTTTATGAATCAAAATCCAGGAGGCCTGGATGGATGTTTTCATTATTGAATGCCTCTGCTAAAATGAATGCAGCATGCAACCTGCACAAGAATGGGTGCAGGTGCTGAATTCTTTGTTACTCAGAGATAAAAGAATCATAGAATCAGTAAGGTTGGAAAAGACCCCAAAGATCATCAAGTCTAACCTATCACCCAATAGCTCATGACTAAATAAACCATGGCTTCAAGTGCCATGTCCAGTCCCCTCTTGAAGACCTCCAGGGACAGTGACCACACCACCTCCTTGGGCAGCACATTCCAATGGCCAATAATTCTTTCTGTGAAGAACTTTCTCCTCACCTCGAGCCTAAACTTCCCTTGACTGTGTCCTCTTGTTCTGGTGCTGGTTGCCTGGGAGAAGAGACCAACCCCTACCTTGGGACCACTGAAGATGGTAATTTCAGATGATTTAGGAAAGTTTAGCTGAAGCCAAGGACACAGAAAAGTTACATACAGCAGTTCTCAGAAGGAGTACCTAAACCAGCTAGAAGGAGTACCTAAACCTAAACCACATTATCACACTACCACAATACACTAGAGGTTGGAAGGGACCTCCAGAGATCAGAGTCCAACCCATCTGCCAAAGCAGGATCACTTAGGGTAGTCCAGGAATGCATCCAGATAGGTTTTGAATGTGTCCAGAGAAGGAGACTCCACAAGCTCTCTGGGCAGCCTGTTCCAGTGCTCCATCACCCTCACAGGAAAGAAGTTTCTCCTCATGTTGAGGTGAAACCTTCTATGTTCAAGCTTGTACCTGTTGTTCCTTGTCTTATTGTTGCACACCACTGGGAAGAGCTTTGCCACCTCCACTTGACACCCACCCCTTAGATATTTATAGACAGTGATGAGATTACCTCTCAGTCTTCTCAAGACTAAACAGCCCCAGGTGTCTCAGTCTCTTTTCATAGGGGAGACGCTCAAGTCCTTGTGGCTCTCTATTGGATTCTCTCTAGCAGGTCCCTGTCTCTCTTGAACTGGAGAGCCCAAATCATCTCTAACAAATAGATACTGTTAAAGTAAAAGCATCCAGTCTGGCCACATCATGGTTTCCAAGCTGAGGAGGACGGAGACAGCAGGGAGGTGTTTGCCCAGCTATGCACTTGTAGAGTAGCCAAAAAGGAATGGAACTTGCTGAAAGTATGTTCAACAGCTGCTTTGGGAACAGAACTGTGATTTCAGCTGATACCAGTGGAAGTCTTAATCAATGCTGTTCTTCCTTGTTCAGCAGCTTTTCATCAACGCACAGGTACCTACATACCTGTCACAGCAGTACTGCTTTTAGAAGGGAGGCTGAAGCAGTGGTTCCAGAGTGTTACACAGTCTAGTAAAAACTGAGATTTGTGCAGAAAGGGATTTGTGATTTTCCAGAGAGAAAGGAGGTGACAGCACAGTGTTTGTAGAGGATACTCAGCTTGAGAATGCTACGGGCAGAAGGCACTACACATATGCAGTTTGACTGCGAGGATACAGAGTGATGAACCAAGATCACACTTCCTCTTTGGCTGTACCTGTCTCCCAAGCTGCAGACATCTTGACCACCAGATCTGGCCTTGCTTTGTGCAGGTCTCATCAATAAGGAGTTGAAACTGCCTACAGCATCCAGCCATTCATTTTATAGAATGACTCAGTGTTGTGAGCTGATGGAGCTTATCTGGACCTGGCAGCAGTGCAAAGTTTACCATTTTTTTTCCCCAGTCTTTTTGTGTGGGTGGAGTTTTTTAGTTGCTTTTGTTTGTTTGTTTGTTTTTCACAGAAAAGACTTTTTACACTACCATCTACCCCTCTGCTCATGGATTTCTGTTCAGAGTCCATGGAGCATCCACTTCACAGATCTCACTGCAGGGTGCTTCAGTTTGGAAGATTGCTCAGTTCCCACACTACTTCTATTCCTAGCATGTGAACAACACAGCTAGAGCATTCTTCCTGGGGGACATCCCTCAGAGCATGTGATGTTTCAAAGCAAAGATGGAGATCTGAGGACTATAATCAAGTGATCAGATGTGAACTCACAAGATTGTTCTTAGGAGGAAGTCTGATGCAGGAAAGCAATCTGCTGATTTTAGAATCACAATGTTTATGTTGCAAGGCAAAACTCTGCATAACCAGACATTGGGAAATATAGGTTCAGTGGAAGCTGTGCAACATGGGTCTAACCATTTACCTCCCTGTTCCACTGTAATAATTACCTTACCCAGGGACAGGCCTCCTGGCAGTACAAGCAGGCTTTCTCTGATAGATTGCTGATATTCATGCAGAAAAGCAAGACCACCAAACCTTTGCACTTGTCAATATTTGTACTCCAGCAGCTGGTGACTAATGGCTTAGCACACTGATTATCACCACCCTCCCCCTGTCTTCCAGGAAAAATAAGATTCCATTTCCCAACTCACAGGATTTGGAACAGCCCAGCTTCAGCCTCCAAAATAAATATTCTTTATTCTCACCAAGTCCTTCATATCCAAATACACCCTAAGCTTTTATTAAAAGCAAAAAAGCCACCCCCCACCCCTCCCCACCAGCTACCAGCAACAAACCCAAGCAGGACAGAGATGCCTATTTTGGAGGCAAAGCCTTGCTGTTTTGCCTGAGTTCACACAGGAGGTTTCTACTTGTTCTGGATCCAGAGCCCAAGATTTCCAGACCCACATTTCAGAACCTTGTCTGCTAGATACTACAACCTACCTAGTACTTCCCCACCCAACTCCAGTCTGCAGGTGTTTTCATACAACTTGCAGCCATTTCTTGGCAGAGGTGTGGAGGGGAGGTTCAAGCAGTACGATTTGTAGTGAAGTATCACATCCTGCCTCTCTGAAGAGCATTGCAGCAACTTACAGCAGCTGACTGTCACCACTTCCACTGATGTAAACACAAACAAAATTTATCCTGTATATGAGCATGGTCAGCACAGGCATACTCCTGCAAAACAGCCTGCAAAGGCCCTCTGACTGCTAAGACAGGTCTTGCCTTCATACCCCCTGAGCTTAGCATGTATCACTGCTCATCATTTTACTCCTCCTGTTCATGAAAATGGCTGGTTTGATTAAGTAGGAACTCTCTTCTTAGCAAAATCAAGCAGACCTGTATTGCATTAAGTAGGCAGTCATATTTCATGCTATGTCAGTGTGGAACTCACCAATAATTAAAGTTTTATTCCCTTAACAAATCTCATTTTATAGCTCTCTGTTTGAAAAGGAGGAAAAAAAAAAAAAAGAAAGAAAGAAAAAGAAATGAGAAGGAGAAAACAAACATGGCCCAAGCAATCATAAAATTATCTTATGCCATGAGTTTTCTGCCAAGGCTATCCACAGAAAAAGAAGCAATGGAAGGGCATTGATAGCAAAGTGACTCTTCTGCAGGCTCTGCCTTTTAAAGATTTGGCTAAGCACAATTTTTAGTCCATAGCAAGATGACAGCAAGAGTACTGCATGTCCTTCAAGTCAAGGTTACAACTTCTCAGGTCTGGCACTGCCAAGAGATATTCTGTGAAACCTCTTCCCCCATGCACAGTTCCAGAGGTGGCTGATGCCTTTCACAAAGCAAGGGTCCAGGTAAAACTTACAGGAACTCAACTTCCTTTCTTGGACAACCATAAAACGGTCTGGGTTAGAAGGGACCTACAAAGGTCCAACTCTACTTGCAGTCAGCAGGGGAATGCTCAACTAGATCAGGCTGCCCAGAGCCCTGTTGAGCTGCCCCTTGAGTATTTCCAGGCATGGGGCCCCAACCATCTTCCTGGGCAACCTGTTCCAGTGTTCCACCACCCTCATGGTAAAGAACTTGTTCCTAACATCCAATCTAAAGCTGCTCTTCTCTAGTTTGATGCCATTGCTCCTCATCCTATCACCTTGTAAACAGTCCTTTGTAAACAGTCTCTCTCCATCCTTCTTGTAGGCCCCCTTCAGGTACTGGAAGGTTGTTATTAGGTCTCCCAGAAGCCTTCTCTTCTCCAAACTAAACAACCCCAGCTCCCTCAGCCTGTCCTCATAGCAATAGTTACCCTGACAAATAAATGCAATTTACATGAGCACAAACCATAAATGGCTACTTACTTCTTTTTAATCCAATCTTTTCTTCAATAAATAAAGCTGATATTGCAAAGGAAATGTGGTTTTGTTTTCCTTTCTTGTGGACAACAAAGAATTTGTCAAGGAAAAAATTCCCATTTTTTAAATGGAAATAATGTTTTCCAAGTTCAGGTGAAATAAAGTTACAAATCAGTATTCTGGCTCAAAGCTGAGGTCTTGGGGAGGATCCTTTTACAGAAAACTGCCTGATTCCACAGAATTTGGCTTCATTCCTTTTCCTGTTATTTTTAAAAGGTTTCCACAGAAATCACTTACAGATTTCCTGGGAAAATAATGCCTGTGAGTGCCTGTGTGATTTATTCTAGATAATCCTGCTCTGGCAGGGGTGTTAGACTCGGTGATCTTCAGAGGTACCTTCCAGCCCCTACCATTTCTGCAATAGTATCATAGTATCAGTCAGGGTTGGAAGGGACCACAAGGATCAGCTAGTTCCAACCCCCCTGCCATGGGCAGGGACACCTCACACTAGATCAGGCTGGCCAGAGCCTCGTCCAGCCTGGGCTTAAACACCTCCAGGGACAGGGCCTCAATCACCTCCCTGGACAACCCATTCCAGGGCTTCACCACTCCCACAGTGAAGAACTTCCTCCTGACGTCCAGTCTGAATCTCCCCACCTCCAGCTTCATTCCATTCCCCCTAGTCCTATCACTACCTGATATCCTGAGAAGTCCCTCCCCAGCCTTCTTGTAGGCCCCCTTCAGATACTGGAAGGCCACAATTAGGTCCCCTTGGAGCCTTCTCTTCTCCAGACTGAACAGCCCCAACTCCTTCAGTCTGTCCTCATAGGAGAGGTGCTCCAGCCCTCTGATCATCCTCATGGCCCTTCTCTGGACACCTTCCAGCACCTCCATATCCCTCTTGTAATAGGGGCTCCAGAACTGGACACAGTACTCCAGGTGGGGTCTCACCAGAGCTGAGTAGAGGGGGAGAATCACCTCCCTTGACCTGCTGGCCACACTTCTCTTGATGCAGCCCAGGATCTGATTGGCTTTCCAGGCTGCAAATGCACAGTGAGAGCTCATGTTGAGCTTCTCGTCCACCAGCACCCCCAAGTCTCTTTCCTCAGGGCTGCTTTCCAGCCAGCCACTGCTAAGCCTGGATTTGTGCCTAGGATTGCCTCGACCCAGATGCCGGACCCTGCACTTGGTCTTGTTGAACCTCATGAGGTTGGCTTGTGCCCACCTCTCCAGCCTGTCAAGGTCCCTCTGGATGGCCTCCCTTCCGATAGCAGCCATATCCCTCCGTGGACCACAAAGATATTACTATTTCTAACACTGAGGGTTGGAACTAAATGATCTTTAAGATGCCTTCCAACTCAAACCATACTATGATTCTAATGCCAGGTCTTTCAAGATAGACTTCTTGAACTAGAAGCAGAAACATTTAGCTAAAAGCCCTCTGTAGGAACTGCAAAATTCTAGTCAGGGAGCAGAATGAAACCACCAAGTAATGCAAAGTGGCAGGAAGCTGTTGGTCAGGCTCCAAGACAATAGGGTACTTCTGTTAAAACACCAAAATACATAACCACTCGAGCTATTACAACATATTGCCAAAACAAACCACCATTATTTGTTCAGATGATGTTCCTTGGCTTTCCCTTCAGGAAAACTGCCAGCAAATAAATGAAGTATTCACTGAATCGACAGCCCAGAAAAGACACTCAACAAAAGTTCTGAAGTCAGAATATGCAGCACACTTCACTTCACTAAGCAACTTAGTTAAAGGCTTCTTTTCCTTTCCTTCACTGAGATTGCTTTTTACCATTTAAAAGTTACCAGGTTTATTGAGAGTGAAGGTAATTGAAGAGTGAATTGTGCCACCACCAAGAAATGGCAGCCAAAAGAATCTTTGTATTTCCATTTATTTATTTCTTCTCCAATTCCTTTTCTTTTTTCTTATCACTGCTACTCAGCCAGTTTAGTGCTTTTGCAACCTGTTGCACTATACACAGGGGACAATGAGGTTACCCATTCTCTCTTAAGTGTCTGTGGTTTGGTTGGTTTGTTTTTCATTAAATATGTAAGGGGGCCTTCAGGAAAGCTGGGGAGGGACTTTGTAGGGTGTCAGGTAATGATAGGACTGGGGGGAATGGAACAAAAGTAGAAATGGGTAGATTCAGATTGGATGTTAGGAAGAAGTTCTTCCCCATGAGGGTGGTGAGACACTGGAACAGGTTGCCTGGGGAGGTGGTAGAAGCCCCGTCCCTGGAGGTTTTTAAAGCCAGGCTGGATGTGGCTCTGAGCAACCTGATCTAGTGTGAGGTGCCCCTGTCCATGGCAGGGGGTTGAAACTAGATGATCCTTGAGGTCCCTTCCTACCTTAACAATTCTATGATTCTATGTATGCAAGAGTCTGGGTAGTGAGAGCAGTAAATGTGAATGAGGGCAGCGTTTTGAAGTTCATCAGACATCATCAATGTAGAAACACACAACATCAAAAGCTGGGCAGCTTGAGGTATGAGCTCCGGGTGCTAACAACTGCTGCCTTGTATGGACTAAATGACCTTTGGAGGTCCCTTCTAGCCCAAACCATTCTATGATGAAATTTATGGCAATTCTCTAAGACTGACTTGCTTAAAGCTAGCCTCTGGGAGAAGGGCACAAGTGGAAAACAGGTCCCTTGTCCTTTGCTGTCAGGATCCATCAGATTTGCCACACACAAAGGACACAGTCTCAGGCTGCACCAGGGGAGGTTCAGGCTGGATGTTAGGAAAAAGTTCTATACAGAGAGAGTGATTGCCCATTAGAATGGGCTGCCTGGGGAGGTGGTGGAGTTGCCATCATTGGAGGTTTTCAGGAGAAGACTTGATGGGGTGCTTGGTGCCGTGGGTTAGTTGTTTAGGTGGTGTTGGATTGGTTGATGGGTTGGACGCGATGATCTTGAAGGTCTCTTCCAACCTGGTTTATTCTATGTATTCTATGTAATTCAGGCAAGAAGTACAAGGGAAGCTGTAGGACGGGTGGAATGGTAGTGATGATAACCATGGGAAGCCAAGTGGGGAGGGTCACATTAAGGAAAGCACACAGTATCTCAGGATACAAGGCCCGAGAGCCCATGGCACCACCTTGTGTGTGTTGCTGTATACTTGAAGCAAAACAGGCACTGAAACAGAAAGGCTGTATGCCCAGTTGCTGTGCAAGTAACAGCTGGAGTGTTTAAACACTTTCTGGCTAAAGTCATTTAACCAATGCTTCTGACATGACAACTTGTTTCTTAATGCCTAAAGCCTGACTAATGCAAACCTGAAAAGAAGTTAAATTACGATGGACCCTGTCTACAGTTTATGTAGTTAAGTTAGTCTCATACATACAGAAACAGTGACATAACTCTCTCCCCCTACCTTTTGCCCAAGGAGGTATATATACTTTTGGCACTCTTGATAAAGCCATGTGTATGCTTTTCAGTAACTGGTGTCATAGGAAACTCACAAAAATGGTCTCATTAAACTTGACTAACATTTGGGTCCAAACCACTCCAAATGAAGCGTGAGCCAATTTCTTTATAAAAGACCGACTAACAATGAGGGAAAACATGAATAGAAAAGTTTTGAGGAACTCTAACTTGCTTTCTGTTGCTAAGGGATACACTTCCTTGGTATACCCCCTTGTTCTCAGCAAGTCTGACTCACAAGAAGTCTGACTTTCAGTAAATAACAAACACCCAGCACTGCTAAAAACAATGTGGGAAGACTTAAAACCGAAATAGCATGTAAATAAAATATTGCTTCATATATCCAGTTCCAGACTCTAGGTAGGATGCTTTGCTACTGAAGTAACTCTCTATAGGTTACATAATGCAGCTGGAAAATGAATGTTGAGACAAGACTGCACATTGCTCCGTCTGGAAAGTGATGTTGTGTCAGCTCTGCTCCCTCTTCTATTGAGCCCAAACAGCAACTTGCTATTTCTGTCCCCCTTTTTCCCCCATATTTTCTTTTCCCTGCAGCAAATGCCACTGCCAAATATCTTCCTCATGATATCTCCCTGTCCCTCTCACTTTTCCATAACCTTTATTTGTTACATGGCACAGTTTCAGAGACACAGAGGTTAAAGCCAGAACTTTGCCAAGTGACATCTACTTTTGGATGTCTACATACAGGGTGTCTGCAATTGGTGGCATCTTAGAGATGGAGTTTTCAGTTCCCACGGAGTTCAGAGAAAGCTATTGGTGATCATCACTTCTAAAATTAGGAATTCTGAAAATTTTCACTAATGCACTTTGCCCCAAAGGTCACTGTGGGAGGCAAATCCAAAGTCCTAGTGCTGGGTTTGGCATTTGCTGGATAGATAACAAAGGAAAACCTTAACCTCCTTGTTCCTCCTTATATGCTAAATATATGCTTACATATTTTGCTCCCATTACAGCAAGATCCTTTCCCTCTCTTTGTTATGCTCCTACCAGTATAACTGCTGGAATGATTTGCTCTGGATTTCCTATTGTGTTTTACTGAAACTATTCACATGAGTAAAGATATTCATAAAATCAGAGAGTGACTGTAACCAACCAATTTGAAATAACTTCAGTTATCACAGAATCACCAAGGTTGGAAGAGACCTCAAAGATCATCAAGTCCAACCTGCCACCACCGACCTCAGGAGGCTATGTCCTTCAAAATGCACAAAAAGTCTGCATTTTAAAGCCAATATAGAACACATGACTATGTTTTCACATGTACTATTATCTGTATAGTGTATATATATATATATCACAGTATCACCAAGGTTGGAAGAGACCTCAAAGATCATCAAGTCCAACCTGTCACCACAGACCTCAGGAGGCTGTGTCCTTCAAAATGCACAAAAAGTCTGCATTTTAAAGACAATATAGACCACATGACTATGTTTTCACATGTACTATTATCTGTATAGTGTGTGTATATATATATCTCACAGAATCACCAAGGTTGGAAGAGACCTCGAAGATCATCAAGTCCAACCTGTCACCACAGACCTCATGACTAGACTATATATGACTATATATATATATATATAAAATTCTATAGACTAGTGAGTGTAGTGGTGTGAAGGTTTAATCCTCCCTCCCATAGATCCCACCAAGATCTATAACTTAAAAATCTGAGACACTTACACAAGAGAAGCAATCCATTGTAATAAATGGATGAGGGGGGGAAAAAAACCCAACCAAGCAGGATTTTCACCATTTGTCCACCTGCAAAGCAGGTCAAAGGGAAATTTTTCCACTGTTTTCAGAAGGTTAATTAATAAAGGCAGATTTATTAACCCTCTGCCTCACAAGTCAGCAAAATGTCAGTGGCATTCTCGTGTACACACACCAACATACTCCGAGAGAGTGAAAAGAAAATCCCTACCACGGCAGGGAAATAAAACCCGGAAAAGTAACATGAGTAATAGGGGAAGAAGGGGGGAGGGGGGAGTGGAAATTAAAAGGGGCTCATTGCAGAATGCAACTTTGGTTTTGATTATTACAACACAGGTGTTGCATGGGGAAAAGCAAAATTAAAACCAAACCAAAACAGAAAACCTGGGACAATTTTTATGCAAACACAGGAACTTTCTTAAAAATCCCTAAGCCAACTGTTTCCCCATTGTTTGTCATTACACTTACTATTACTAAGCTTCCCACTAAAATAACTGCTAGAAAGTCCTGTGCACTGAATCCTGTAGTTCTTGCTCAAGCAAAAATTTCCACTGACTTAAGTGAAAATTGCATTTGAGCATGGCTTTGATCAAATTTATTTTGTATTCCAGGATGCTCTAAGCGGAGCACCAGGAAACTGTATCAAGCAGATGGAAATTTGAGTTCAAAAGTAGCCCTTCTATAATCTGCTGCTCCTAATGCACTTCACATCTAGAGGTATATCCATGCTAAGCCACATTCTGTTCGCTGAAGTTAAAATATCTCTGAAGTGAGAAGCTTTCCTGTTTCCTTCTTTGCTGCTGTGTGCAGTTGAATAGAAAGGGATATGGGTTTAGAGAACATATTGAATGTAGTTTATTTAGCCATGTTTGTTATCAAATGGCAGTGGCTTTAGGAGAATTATGTGTGAGGAGGAAGTTCTTCACTGAGAGAGTCGTTCATCATTGGAATGGGCTGCCCAGGGAGGTGGTGGAGTCACCATCCCTGAAGGTGTTCAAGAGGGGATTGGACGTGGCACTTGGTGCCAAGGTTTAGTCAAGAGGTCTGTGGTGACAGGTGGACTTGATGATCTTTGAGGTCTCTTCCAACCTTGGTGATTTTGTGATTCTGTATTTCTCCTTGCCTCAAATTCTGACTGAAACTACAGCAGTCTGGAGAAGGGGATTTAATAAATGTTTATAAATATCTGAGGGCTGGGTGTCAAGAGGGAGGGGACAGGCTCTGCTCAGTTGCACCCTGTGATAGGACAAGGGATAATGGATGCAAACTACAGCACAGGTTTCACCTGAACATGAGGAGGAACTTCTTCACCGGGAGGGTCACAGAGCACTGGAACAGGCTCCCCAGAAAGGCTGTGGAGTCTCTTTCTCTGGAGACTTTCAGGACCCATTTGGATGCATTCCTGTGCAACCTGTGCTAGATTCTACGGTCCTGCTCTGGCAAGGGGGTTGGACTCGATGACCTCCAGAGGTCCCTTCCAACCCCTAACATCCTGTGCTCCTGTATCCATATTGTCAGACTAGATTCTGTTTCAGCTTTCAGAACAGAGTGAAGCAATCTTCTTTTTATCTTCAGGTCTAATATTGTCTTACATTTCTTTGGAAGTTACCTTGCAAGTTAAAGCAAGAAGAGCCATATTATAAAAGCCAGAAATAACTCTTATATTAAAAAACTGATCCTTACATTGAAAGTTGTTGACTGAAGTTAACTGATGTTTTGGGTTTGGCTTAAATAGGGTTACTAATTGACTCAGAATCATTTGCTTCAGTTTCAGAAAGCTGAATCTAGAGCTTCTTTATCTGTACATAGAGCTTGTACAGTGCTGTTGCATTAGAGGATGGACGTCAGAGACAGTCGTCAATAATGCCAGTAATCTGTTCCCTCTTTTGAGGTAAATGATTCCCACATTCAAAAGATGTGATTACAGTAGCACATAAAGGCAGAGAGAATTTAAGAAATTCACATCATCCCAGTAAGCTGTGCTGCTAAATTTAAAAGCTCTGCTTTGTGCCAAAGAGATACGCTGAACTATATGCACGCTACTAGGAAAAAGGCTGAGACATACATAAACTATGGAAGATTCTGCCCTTCTGGTGTGACTTCCATGTATATGGAGGTCTATCTTTAGATCTTCAATGCTTCATAAATCAGGAAGAGGATGATTAGTCACTGGCATTATCTTTCTCAAGAAAGATCATGAACAGCTCCTTCCATTCTAAAATAGAGAGTCTGAGTAACTAACCACCATCCCGTTTAAAGTTACGAAGGCTCTCTGCTGCTGAAAGTGAGTTTAAGGCCATGTGGTTGTGAAACTCTCCCGACCAATCTGCCTTTCTTAGCCCTTGTTGTGCACTTCATTACACATTGTACAACCACACTTGAATGTGTGCTACTCCTCACTATTTACTGCTTCTGTCACCTACCATGAAATTACAGCAGGACTGTCTTTTCCAGGTCCTGAAGCATACTGTTGTATGCACACTGAACCCCGCGGCTGGCATTATAACTTGAACATTTTGCTTGCAACTCAGCGGGATGAAAGGCTCCATGAAGCTGCACAATGACATCTTATTACCATGACATTCAACTGGGGAAAAAATGCACAGAGAAGGAAAAAACCTTCACCTGGACACTTGCAAAGAACCCAAGAGGGTATCTAATTCCTAAATACTCAAAATTAGGAGATTTACTACCATTCAGAGAGCACTGCAGCTCTGTTGTCAGAGTAACAAGTAGCAGCAGTACCATTGCTGAACCAAATCACATTTGCAGTCTCCTAGCATTGTGTTCAACAGAATACATCTGAATGCTTTCCATTTGCTAGCACATGAAAGAAGTACATTGACTTAAATGAGAAGTAGAGACACAGGATTACTCTCTCATCTCTTCTTTAATATGAAAGCAACATAGTGGGAAAATCATGAATGCACAATTTGAAGTATAATCCACAACATATTCTGTAATGTTCTGGTGCAGTTCAAGGCAATTCAGCCTTGATCAAACTTCAGAACTCTGGTCATTCATTTGCAAATGGTAAGGTTGGTTTGTTGGTTGGGGTTTTTTTAAATTCATTTATTTTTTTATTTTAAAAAAAATATATATCTGTGACTACTGATATAATTAAGAACTATTCAGCAGGTTGCTATGGGAAACTTCTTTCCTTCAGCTAACACAATACTTCTTCAGAGGTTTCAGTTACTTAATGGCTCATTGGAAGTAGAAGATAAGTCTTCTACTTAAGAATCTGCAAGAGTGGCCACTTTAAGATAGACAAAATATTTGGCCTTATTAGAATATAGAATAAGAATAATAATATAGAATATAGAATAATAAACCAGGTTGGAAGAGACCGTCAAGATCATCGTGTCCAATCCATCAACCAATCCACCCCACCTAAACAACTAACCCATGGCACCAAGCACCCCATCAAGTCTCCTCCTGAACACCTCCAATGATGGTGACTCCACCACCTCCCTGGGCAGCCCATTCCAATGGCCAATCACTCTCTCTGTATAGAACTTCTTCCTAACATCCAACCTAAGCCTCCCCTGGTGCAGCCTGAGACTGTGTCCTCTTGTTCTGGTACTGGCTGCCTGGGAGAAGAGACCAACATCCACCTGGTTATCCTATGATCCGCTAGAATATTAGAAACAAAAACAAAACCAGCAACAACGGACCAAGAAAAGAAACAAAACCCAACCATCCAAAACAATCAAAATTAAACCCACTGCTTTAAAGTATCTTCTATCCTGGCTGCACAGGGGGGAAAAAAGAGTCAACTTCCTCTTACATTTATCAGGTACTTGCAGGGAAATGAAAAGTAATAATCCTAAAAAGGATCCCAGTCTATATGGAGTGAGGGGGCTGATTCACTTCTCTTTTCTTGTGCCACTTAATTTCCATTGCTTGTTAGAAATATCTCAGAGGAAGTATGTTTGTTGCCTCTGACTGGTTTTCATGCTGAGTCATTGCACCATCTGATTTGGAGATCTTCAAACACTTCGTAGCCTGTTTTACACAAGCAATGGAACTAAGTTTAAACATATATTTTCTCAAACAGGTACAGAAAGCATCTCAAAGATGCAGGAAAACCCTTAAAGGTTTTCCATGCAGTTTCAGAAAGAGCTTAGGGAAGTTTCTTTACTTTAGAAAAATGTATCTTTTTATCACCATTCCTTCTAGCATGCTCATAAAATACCTTGCAGCAGCACACGACAGTGCCCTGAACTGTGTGCAAACACTGTTTAAATAACACTTGCTCCAGCCAGCTGCACTGTTTCAGTGTAAATGGGAATGTACATCACTGACAGAGCACCACCTAGCCCTAGCCTTGCTGTTCCCAGCTGCTGAAATATCCTTTAATCCTGTCCATCCAAACTGAAACCTGTCCCAAGGCAACAGAAATATCTACACCAGCCTCAGGCAGATGTGGATTCAACAGTCCAAAAGAGAAAGCGACAAGAGCTAATGTGGCCATAGCTGCAGCTCACCTCAGTTCTCATACTTGAATTTCCCTGCAGGCTGAAGCTAAGTTTATGGGCATTTTCACCTCAATTCTTCTAAGTGATGAAATATGAAAGGAGAAAATATCCCTTGGATTACTCTTCACATGAACTGCCTGCTTGTTTGCACCAGCTGTATTGCAGTCTTTTTCATTCTCAACACAAGACAGACATGGACCTGATGGAGCAAGTCCAGTGAAGGGCCACAAAAGCAATCAGGGGTCTGCAATGCCTCTCCTACAAGGACAGGCTGAGGTTGTTCAGCCTTCTCTGAAGAGAAGACTCTGGGAAGACCTAATAATGACCTTCCATATCTGAATGAGGCCTAAAAGAATGCCAGAGAGGGATCTTCTACAAATGCCTGTAGTGATAGGACAAGAGACAATGGTTTTAAATTATAGAAGAGTAGATTTATGTTGGACATTAGGAGGAAGTTCTTTACCATGAGGGTGGTGGAACACTGCAACAGGTTGCCCAGGGAGGTAGTTGAAACCCCATCCTTGGAGATATTCAAGGTCAAGCTTGACAGGGCTCTAGGCTCACTGGGATGTCCCTGCTCACGGCAGAAGGGTTGGACTAGACAAGGTCCATTCCAACCCAAACCATTCTGTGATTCTGTGATTCAATGTTAATTAATCACAACAACCCACAACATGTTATAGAACATACTCAAAACGAGCTGCCATGTTTGGGACCATGGAGATCTGATGATTTTTATTGTTACCCTGCCTAAGCACTCACCTTTTTAGGGTATTTCAGCTCTTTGCTTTCTCCATACTCTAGCACTGGACCTCAGCAAGATGTCACTCCCTTTTCTGTCACCTTCCTTTCCCAAGTCACCTATATGGATGTTAAAAAAAGCCCCATATCAGCTGGCAGGGAAGAATATGCACCACTGTACAGCTGCCTCAGCAATACTGAAGCTGCATCCAGTTGCAGAAAAGCTTGGCATGATTTGGGCAAGGTTAACCAATTTACTATTTGCATGAATATAAAGAAGAGAAAAGTTGTGAATGATGTGGTTTCATGGCACATAAATTAGCCTGAGATTTCTATCTTGCCTGTAATCTCAAAGTTAATTTTGGCTGCTGATGTTTTCAAATAGGACTCCTGAAGAGGTGACTTGCAAAGAACTGTTGTTCAAATGCCACTTCAGTGCTTGCTAAAGTATTGTGGCCCAGCTCTACAAGAGTTAAATTGTTTTAAACAATTTTAAGTCCTGATCATACAGGGGGAAAGAAGAAAAAGGAAGAAACATAAAGAATCCAAAGTCCATTGTTAGCAGGGAGAGGCAAGCACAAACAGCAGTTAGCAAATGCTAAATAGGACATGCAAAAATACTCCCATCACGTAAACAGGGATAATTACTGGGTTACAGAAAATTCCCACAGAGTAGCAGACAGAATTGGAGAGTCTCATTGCTAACAAGGACAACTACTAAGAGAAGACCACTTCTGGTGTAAGAAGAGAAAGGTGGACAGGAACAGAAATGCCATTTCACCTGACTTACAAAAAGAGCCCAACAAACACGCAGCACTAGTGCAAGGATGATAAGACAGAGCTAAACAAATTCGAGTCTGTGTTTAAAATTAGGATGCCTTCAGAACAAGTAAAAGCAATATTTCTGGCCCTGTCTTCCAAGGCTCTATGAAGCGACCATGTACACTGACTTTGGGACACTCCAGTATTTAACCCCAACACATCCACCAGACTCGTCAGGTAGTCTTTCCTCTTGCCTCTGTCACCCATTTCTTCTGCTTCTTTTTATTATTATTATTATTATTATTATTATTATTATTATAAGATATTTTTCATTTTTTTCATTCTCTGCCATTAATTTTTAGGTTTGCAACAAGAGAAGAGTTCAAAGTCAAGTGCCAGAAGGCTGACAGGGCAAAGGCATAACCATAAAGACAGAACAAGATGCTATAAAGATCATTAAGGGGGGGGGGGGGGGGGGGGGGGGGGGGAAGAGGGGGAGGGAGGGGGAGTAAAGAAAAGAGAAATAGGAAGAAGCTTGAAAGCAATAAGTGGGAAAAGAAATGCTGCATGTTGGAATGTATTTTGATAGGCTTATTCTCTGTGTAGCTCTGTAATGTGGTAACACTTAATACAGCAACACAGAAAAGGGAAGTATGGGATGTAATTGGCTGGGCAGAGTTATGAGGTATGCAGGCATACGTGAGCTCCTGCACACAGACCAGAACAAACACGAACACTTCGTGTTGATTTGATAAAGAAATGCAGCATATTTTGCGGTGTGCGCCAGCCAGCTGCCAGCTCGCTGCTGAATTAAGTGTGCCTGCAGCCTCTGCTGAGTGGTCTTGCTGCCCCACACAGCGTCTGAGCGGCTCACTGCTGGCTTTCCCAGGGAATTAAGGAGATCACCCTGACTAGTGAATAGCAAATGATTTTGCTAATCTGTTTAAGCATTCCCGGTTCACCCTTAATGAGAGTATCTAGGTGCCCGGGATATGATCAAGGGTAACATACCAATATGCTGTTTGAGACTCTGCCTTCTCTCCCTTGACTTTAGGAACTCTTCCTTGATTGTTCTAATTTATATGAACTCACAATTTTAGAAGGAGGACAGCAATACTTAACCATGACACTCGTATGGGCAATTCCATATATCTCTATTTGCAACTCCACTCCTTCATGGAATCCTCCTTGGATAAAAGTCTTTAGGAAAAGGACCACTAGTGCAGCTGGTATAAGGTGGCACTGTTTATCCAGCAGACCTACACAGACTTATACCAACTGTTTAATGATAATATTAAGCATAGAATATTGTTAGTTGTCTATTCATCTAGGAAAACATGGACATATCCATGTATAAGCAAGTAATAGCAAGGTCCCAGAAGGAGCCAACCTCATACCTACAGGCATGCATTGTTTAGGAGGCTCCTAGGCCAATTCAGGGGTGGTCTGATAGCTCCAACACTGTTTGTACTCTGAAAACCATGGTTTGTTCTCACAGGCAGTGTTGGACTGAAACTCAGAACTGGGTGTCTGCCCTTGCTGAGAGAAAGTAGGAGGGAGAATCCCAAAGGGAATATTTGCAAGCAAAGCCCCTGCATTTCCCAGTGCTGTGCAAGCACACGCCTTCTCTGGCCTCTGGTATCACATCATTTCAATTTCCTGCTGCACTCAGGCAAGAATATTTCAGTTGATCATTTTTCAGTGAGCAGTCTCATTAGCATTAATGCTTAAGGGTCTTTGAAACAAGCAGAAAAGGCAGGTGAGTCAATATGGAAGGCATTATAAGACAGCAGCACGTTTAAAAGTATTTCTGTTTCAAGCTGATCTGCTTGAAGGAGGAGATTAGACCAGATGACTGGCCCAAGTTTTCTGCATTCTCAAACCAGCTTCTCTCAAGTTTACTCTCAACCACTCAGGTTTGCTAGAGTAAAAAGGAAGCTAATGGTTTTAAACAGCAAAATGATCCTATAACTATATTTGTCTTAAGTCTCTTCTGCTAAGCAAGGGAGCATTTTAACGCATTAGCTAAGTCTCACTCTTTTTGCCTCAACAGAATGAAGGGGTTAGGATAAATTAAAAGCATTTCTCCATGGACCAGAATATAGTTAGCAACCTACTTTCTAAAAGGAACTTGTAAAAATTTTTCATGCTGTCTCTTAAAAACTGTGCCAACCCTTTTCACAGCCAGAATACAAGAGACTATGTGAGGTCTCTGACACCTAGGAGTAAAATATATGTAGGTTAAGCATGTTTTACCTAGACAAGAAAATACAAGAAGGAAAGAACTGCATCCCCAACTCCTCTCCCTATAGTGGGAAAAAAAAATCAATTAATGAAAAACAGTCTAAGACATCAGAAGACCAATTTCATTTGGCCAAAATGTGTCTCCTTCTGCAGCCAGCCCCTGGGACAATTAGCTGTGTTTGTCCTTTGTGAATCACCTTTATTTTTCCCTTTTTATTTTTTTCCCCAAGTTATTCATAATCCTTTTAAACAAATTGTATAAGTAGCAAGGGTTTGTTGTTTTTTTTTTTGTTTGGCTGGTTTCTGGACAGAGTTCAGTCTCTCTGCCTCTAAAGTATGAGTCTCATCACATAGCACGGTAAAAATAAATCATGATTTGCATTTCTCAATAGCCTTCAAATAACTACATGGAGTAAAGCCAAGCCCAGAGTCTTCACTGAAACAAACATCTTGCATTTTCACATACCAAGATAGTCCTCTTTCATGTAAAGAATAATTCCTGCCTACTAATTTCTGCGTGGCCCACCGCAACTTAGTTCAAGCCACATTTTCTCCCTTCGTAGCTCCCATAGCGACTTCTTTGAGTCAGCACATTCAACCACCACGGCAAACTTTGATAGGATTTCCTTCAACTACTGAAACGTTTAGGCACGTATTCAGCTCATGACTCAGGGTGCTTATCTGTCAAGCGAAACTCCCTCTGGGATGTGAAGTACCATTGTCTCAGTCACTTCTCCTCTTCCACCTTAAAAACAAACAAACATTCAGCACACTTCTGAGTCTAGGGCCTTCCTTCTTTCCTATTCCTCACCCATCCCTGGCCAGAGGCAAGCTCTGGAAAACACAGGCACATTTGTTCTTGGCTTCTCCTAACCTGTGCTCATAACATTGGCAAAGTTTAAAACCATTTACTTGGGCCATTGTGCCATGCTGGAGCATCAGCCAAACTGCAGCACCACTCTTCTCCATTAGTTCCTGCCTTCCATGTGGTCACAATTTCATTCACCAAACTTATCACCATGTTCTCCTGGCAGATTATACAGACATTCAGCCCTTAGAAATAGCATGTGACTTCAAAAGGGAAAGTTCTTTTTTTTTCCCCTCAGATTTCCTTTTTGACTGTATGCTCAAGTACCCCAGGACCAAGATGTAACTTCAGTAAGAGATTTGGAAGAAGCAGGAATCCTGAACCCTTGTAGTTCTGTGACTGCATTATCTTCAACAACCTCTGCCACTTGTATTCTTTCCTTTGTAGAAAGCTACCAAATGGAATTCCAGATTTTGTGGCCATGACTGCATTTGTTAAAACACAGATCAAGGCTTCCTCATATGAGTTATCTTTGCTAGTCAGTGTAGTTCCTTGGCTATATTTTCTAGGACCAGAAAGAAAGTAATTAAAGAAGCTGTGAGGAAGAAAGGCTGGGCAGAGAGCAGGGCCAGGCAGGAGCAGAGACAGAGATGAATAGAGACATGGTGTGGATAAGGAAGTAGAGAAGTTTGAACTTTAGAGGAAGCCAAGGATAAAACTTTTAAGAGCAGCAAGAAAGGAAGTTTCTATACGTGCCTAGAATTGCACCTGCTAATCTACACAATGCAAACCCCACAGGAAGTGACTCAGCACTCAGAGCCTGATACAAAAGGAAGCATCCTATATTCCAGGAAAAGGTATTTGGCTTGTGCTTGGACATAATGGTTTTGTTCTGGTCTTGAGCCACAACTGGCTTTGGTTGTGTTTCTCACATGCAGCAGTTGTGAGTTCTAACTCACTGTTTTTAACTCAAGCCCATCAAAGTCAGCAGAATAATTCTCAAGGAGGATTGGAGTGCTTTATCTGCACTTCTGTGAAAGAAGTACTTGGACACAGTGCTCTGAGCACCTAACCTACCCCGGTTTCTCTGTGTGTCTTCATTTGTAACATAGCAGCAAATAAAGAATGAATAAAATAAAATAAATAAAGTAAATCACAGAAAGAGAGATTGGCCATTGGGATGGGCTGCCCAGGAAGGTGGTAGAGTCACCATCACTGGGAGTGTTTAAGATGAGACTGAATGAGGCACTTGGTGCCATGGTTTAGTTGATTAGATGGTGTTGGGTGATAGGTTGGACTTGATGATCTCAAAGGTCTTTTCCAACCTGGTTAATTCTCTATTCTGTAAAGATGAAGAAAAATTCACCAGAAAATAAAGAAAAATTCACTTCCAGGCCAGGTATGAAGTGGGGAGACTGTGCTTCTCACATTGAAAGTAGTCTGTGGCATATCGTTTTTTAACTTGGCTGATGCAACAACATCATAATATAGTACTGTCATGACAGATATAAAAACCTCAAAGACAAAGCAGCATTTGGGCATCTAAATCTCACTAATGCACACAGCAAATCAAAGGGATTTCAGTGCCTAATTCTCTTTGGTTCTTCTACAGTGGCTTTATGAGAAGAGACAGCTGAAGTAGCTCCTGGTTATCATGTTTACTGCAAAGTTGTACAGGCTGCCACTGTCAATTGCAGACAGGATATAGATACACAACTGGAATTCCCCTTTGGACAACTGTTCCTCTGCTACCTTAAAGCCCATGAATGCACCACCTGGAAGTCCTTACCTTGGAGTTAAGAAGCAGCAGTTAGCAGAAGACCACCTTGAAACTACTATGCAGCCCTGCTCCAAGCGCCATTTGGCAGAGCCATAGCGAGCAGCCCTCAAGATTTTATAGTAAAAGGCAAAAGTTCCCAGCTGCCTTTTAACTCATATGGCAGAAGTTTAAGGTTAAAACATACTAATCATGTCTTATCCAATTGCATTTTCTCTTTGGAAAGAGTAAATAGAGCCTCTGTGAAGCCTTGCATACTGTACGTAGGCAATTAGTAGTTCCTGTAAAGGCTCACTGAACTGCATGTTGAGCTGGTGTTAGCCCTGGGGAAGATAACTAGGCACTGTTCCTGTGAGACGTGCAAAATGTCAGGGGAATATAAAGAAGTGTTGTACTCAGGAAGCGTGTGATGTGACTAATAGAGGATGACAAGGGGTGTGGTTATCATGAGATACTCAACTCCCTTCAGTGCCTTCATGAGACGTGAGAAAATGAATATCTCCCTCCTCTCCCTGTCTCTCAGGGGTATGTTTATCCACTTAGAGCTAAACCTCCAAAAGTTATCATGCTGCTCTTATTGAAAGCCCTTTTGGGGCAGTTGCTCAGGAAGGAAGTTTACTGCAGATTCTGAATTGCTGTTCCAGCTGAGTAATGCTGGACACAGAAAGCAGCTGATTTCATAGCAAATAGTTTACAGAAAAGCTAAGTAAGTTCTTTACCAGAATTTATGTCTTTGGTGTTTGAATAAGAGGTCCACAACTGGGATGGGCTACTCCTATCTTGGTTTCTCTCAGGTGGCCACCTTCATCCCTATCTCTCAACCTTGGTGTAAAATCTCAAAGCAGGTAGGAAGATGTGTATAAACCAAGAAAACTATAGGCATCCACATGTTAAAAAAACCTCTGGATGCAAAGGCAAGAGGAAAGGAATATACTGCTCTGAAGAAAACAGAGGTGAAAGAACGAGGGAAGCATGGAGAAGAGCACTGAAGGGGTGTTAAAGCAGGTCATGAAAGATGAGTGTTGGCCAGAAGAGAAATTTAATCAAAAGATGGAGTGTAGTAAAGGAGAGAGCAAGATAGAGAGAGATGGACTTCAGGGAAGGAAGAAAGGGAGCCCCGAGTCTGAAAAAGGAAGTTCTACTATGAGAAAATTGAAGAGTAACTTCAGGAAAGAAGAGAAAATCAATTGAAGGAAATGAATGGGTTTGAGAAACACACACACAAATTACAGAATGAAAGGTAGAAAGAAACAATTGGAATAAAAAAAAGGAAGAAGAAGTAGATAAAGTATTTTATCTATTACTGATGGGGTTTTGGTCTTGTATGGTTCACAGTATATGGTGAAATGAATGGAATTTTGTTTCCCACAGAAAACTGGTCTTTAAAAGAGAAAAAGTGTTCTACAGAAACTATATATTACCCTTCACCTCCAGCCCCCCTCCCCATGAGTGACTCTTCATTTCCACTAGTCACCATGCAAATTGTGGTCTAGACAAACTTACACCTGTAGGCACCTCAGACCACAGAGTACAGCTCAACTCTTCAGAACAATAAAGCCAGCAAATTCATCCATTCTCAGCATTCCCTGTACATTCCTCACAGCGATTCAGCAGAGCTGAAAACACTTTGTGAGTTGTTTGGGAATTTTTTCCCTCATTGCAACATTGGGAGACACAATGGTTGACAAAACTAGGAAGCAGTTGGTGGTAACAGGCAACCCCGTCTGCCTCTCTCTTGCCCTCATGACAGAATAATTATCACGACTATCATCAGCACCATATTTTCATATTCATATTTGGAAAAACCCAAACAAACAGATACACCTATATAAAATAGTGCACTGTTGATAAAAACTCAGACACAACAACCAAAGGGTTTGGCTCCAGGTCCTTAGACTTACAACCGTGAGAACCAGCTGCAAGATTAAAACATAGGAATTATCCTCTGGTAAATAACCATGACTTCAAAACTCTGGTAATTGTCACCTTCTTCAGGTTAGAGACTCCCAGTGAAGGACCCTGGGAGACAGGCAGCCTCAAAATTACAAAGATGGAGCTTATCTCTGCTTTGTTCTTGCAGGAAGTATGACCAGAAGCAGAACAGGATTTTGGGATGTCCCTGCTTAGCTGCAGTAAGAACATCCCACGACAGCAAGGTGTGTAATTTGAGCAATGCCCAGGTGATAGCATTGAGGTAAAAGAAGGGCTGATTTTGCATCTGAATATTGTGCTAAAACATGCTCCAGCAAGACTGCTTTCACAGTCAGTAGCATCCCAGCACTTCCTCCCAAACAATATCAGCAAAGCACTCCAGGGAAGTTTAAATAGTCACAAACTGAGGTTAACTACTTCCCACCCAAAGAGTTTGTCAAAGCAAAGCCCAACCTACCTTCGGTGGGAGCAGGTGGGAACATTATTTGAACTATATTCACCAGAGGAGATGAACCACTACAAAACAATGCTGGTCTAGAGCACAGATGTCTATACAAGGAAATCAGATGACAAAGAAGCCGTGGACAAGCACGTGTTAAATACTCATAAGACACCCACGTTCACACTGAAAGTGCAAAGAATGGAATTTGCAAGAGCAAAGTAAAAAAAAAACAATGATGCACTTGTTAAAAAATTCAGCTGGGGCTTTTTGTCTCTTTGTTTTTTTTAATTAAGTTCTCACAACAAGCCATTTCTATCAGACTTATTCTTGGGATCTGTATTTAGAGCACTTGGAAATAAATTGTGAAAGCATTGCTTATTAAAGAGAATTAACTCAATGCGAGGGACAGGCCCAAACCACAATGGCTTAGTGGTAAGAAACTCTTCTTACAACACTGCCCTGCACAATGCTGACTGATCACACTGTTCAGCTATCTAGATGCAATACAACCTTATTGTCTTATCTATAAAGTGTCACTGGTTCAATAGACTCATGAGACAGGGCCTAGTTACATGGTGTGGTGGGTTGAAATTACCCCCAGAATAAAACAGCCAGGCAAGCTCAGATGGAAACAAATGAAGCTGTATTTACAAGCCAAACTACGCTCTAGAAATATGAAATGCAATGAGTATGTGCAAAATATACAACATTTACATGTATTTACAACTCATAAACAACACAAGAACCCCCCTGGACAAAACCAGGGGGTTACCAACAGCTTCCTCCTCTTCCCCTCCTTCCACCTCCTCCCTGTGTACACAGAACAAGAGAAAGAAGAGCAGATGGTAGTTTGTTTGTACTTGCTTAGCCTGGAGAAGAGGAGACTCAGGGGTGACCTTATTTGCTGTCTACAACTACCTGAAGGGGGGTTGTAGACAGGCAGAGGTTGGTCTGTTCTCCCAGGCAACCAGTACCAGAACAAGAGGACACAGTCTCAGGCTGCACCAGGGAAGGTTTAGGCTGGAGGTTAGGAAGAAGTTTTACACAGAGAGAGTGATTGCCCATTGGAATGGGCTGCCCAGGGAGGTGGTGGAGTCACCATCACAGGAGGAGACTTGACAGGGTGCTTGGTTGCGTGGTTTAGTTGATTAGGTGGTGTTGGGTGATAGGTTGGACACAATGATCTTGAAGGCCTCTTCCAACCTGGTTTATTCTATTCTATTCTATCCACAACAAGAACACAACCAAGGTCAGCAACAGCCAAGCAAAAGCACCAGCTAGCATCTGGTGGAGTGAAGAAGCCGAAAAGAGAAAGACTTTATACAACTAATTTTAGGTCAGTTATCAGACCAATGGGATTATTTAGCCCTTATCATTATTTTCCCTTTTTCATCCAACAGTAATTTATTTACATTCTACCACTCTTCTACTCAATCTGTGGAAAATTTTCCTAGGCATCAGCCTAAAACTGCCACAAACAATAACTAAAATACAGTCAAGGAGAGCTATGCATGCATGTAGAGATTCATGGACTTCAGCAGTGCTCCATGCAATGACATTTTTAATGGGGCTGGACCTGAGGGATGACTTAATAGCTGTGATGTGTGTCCCAGCTTGTAAGACATCTTTGTAATGTTTTTTAACCAGGCAGTTGGCTCATCAAGGAAATTAAATGCCATGGTAATAAGGGCACATGACACAGATAAAACGCAAGCTTCCTGTTGTAGCTCTACACGTGTAAAGACGTTGTGGAACTCTGCAAGCAGCACAACAGGTTGAGTTTGACTCCCTGTGGAGCAGATGCTCCTGCTTGGAGTTTCTTGTGTATACTATTGTGCATTGTTGGCCTTCATTTTTTTTCCTCTAGCTGTGTACTCATCACATCCTCCACACAACGTTACTAAACACCAAAGAATATGTTTAAGATCACACTGCAATCCTTTCTACTGAAGGGTTATTGATAGTCTCACCTGGAATCTAATAATTTTAAAGTTCAAGATTCCTCCATTCAAACTAGCTTGGTAGTTCAAAATCCACTGTGAGTACTCTCAGAAAACTAGGCTAAAAAAAAAATGTCAAAATAAGCTGTTAAATCCTGAAGAGATTCCTCTCTGCAGATTCTAAGACCATTTTGGGGACAGGTATTTCCTTACACATGATATATTGTACAATTAGGGGCCTGGTAATCCATATTATGTATATCCACATCAAAATACAGAATTAACCAGGTTGTAAAAGACCTTTGAGATCATCAAGTCCAACCTATCACCCAACACCATCTAATTAACTAAACCATGGCACCAAGCGCCTCATCCAGGCTCTTTTTAAACACCTCCAGTGATGGTGACTCCACCACCTCCCTGGGCAGCCCATTCCAATGGCCAATCACTCTTATATTTCTTAAGAAGCATTGCCAAAGCCTGCTCTCAGAAACATTAGGCATGGAGGGAAATGAAAGTTGTGTGCCTTGTCCACTGCTTAGAGTTGATAGAGAACAGAGCAGTTTAGAGAAAGAAAGCAAGAAAGCATGGAAACTGTGGTTTCAAACAGTAAACACTGATGGTGGAAGGAAACTCAGCTCTGCTGAAGCTGACAGGCATTTTTGACCTTATGTATCCCCAGTTCCTGGAAAGTCCCACCAGCAAACAGCAAGAACACATTCCCTCTGATAAGATTCTCTAACAGCAAATATTTATCTTTGTGACCAACAGTTTCTGTTGTTTGTTTTATGATGTTATAGAATATTCAGCTCTGCACCTGAATTGGGGCAAGTTGAGCAGCCTCACTGTCTGAGCACTAACATGCTCTCATTGCAACACGAACCCCTCTGTTTCTCCTCTGAGCTGGGATCCTGTTGAAGCTGCTGCCAAAGCACATGGAGTGGTTGGCAGCAGTGCTGAGGGTAAAGGTGGAAGATACCTTTCACAATATTACCAGTTTGTCCATCTAGAATAATGTAGGAAAGAAGGCTTTTTCCTAAGATACCTTTTGTAACAGCTTCATTTGTTGCAACATACTTTTGGGCTGTAGTCTGAATTTCAGTGCCACAGTGGGGAGTTCTGGAAGGAACCCACTAAAAGAAGGATTGAAATAAATGCTCAGAAGTGGGTTTATT
The DNA here is from genome assembly GCF_014839835.1 of Dryobates pubescens. Classification (NCBI taxonomy): domain Eukaryota; kingdom Metazoa; phylum Chordata; class Aves; order Piciformes; family Picidae; genus Dryobates; species Dryobates pubescens. The sequence goes on along the minus strand of NC_071616.1, from coordinate 39,644,949 downwards.
TAATAATCCATCAGAAAGAACTTTTGACTAACTGGAGATACATATCTTGAAGTCAAATTGCCTTGAGAAATGGAGTGAGGTTGTAGCAGCTTTTTCTTACATACATTACAGTAAAGTCTGACTGAACACCCAGCTGCAAGGCAGAGCAGTCATCTGCTATGGGAACAGGATATTCACACAATTTGAGACACTGCCATCTCTACAGAGCCAGTGAAACAGCTTGGTAGTAAACAGAACAAACAACACAACTATTAATTGCATGTGTGCCTTTTCCTTACTTAGGTAAAGGTGCAAGAAGCAGAAGCCTGAGGTAATGTTGTGTTTTAGCAGGCTAAATTCCCACCATGAAGTCACAGCCATGATTTTCATTTCAAGCATGCAGTTCCACGCATACCTTAAAGCTTTGGCTTAGTTTATGTTAAAAGATTACATTTCTTCAGGCTGAGTTATACAGAGAAAAACAGCTTCAGTCAATAGCTGCATTGCTTTGATCGAGTCAATAAAACAACGGGTTGACTGATTGACCCAGCTTCCCTTTATTCATGAAGCACTGAATGAAATGAAGACCATCCCTTAAAATAAGTGAGACCTGGTCACTCTGATCCCCTCAGCCTTAGTATTTCTGATTTCTGGCCTAGAAGAAACCATTTGGCTTATTTCCTAGTTTAAGCTCTGAAAACTTGTAAAATCTATTCCCTTCCACTAACTGCATCAGAATCCCAAAGACTCAGGCACCTCTGGGCTTGTAGATTAAGCCCCTATAAGGAATAAATCATTCCAATTAGGACTGAAGCCACCTGGAAGGTGCTCCACCATAACCATGTCTCCAAAGACTCTACGTCATTGTTTAATAGTTTTGCCTCAGTTTCTGACTAAATCCTTGATGTAATAATACACCAAGAGAACATCATGACATTAACAGGAACAGTGTAAGATCTTTACAAAAAGAACAAAACTCCTTCCTTTCTCATTTTCCAAAATGATCCCCCTTTCAGTTTCATCCTAACAACTCTCATCATTTGCCAAAGGTTAAACAAGGTTAGGCTGCAATTCAGTTAACTACAAAATATCAGAGACTGAAATAGAAAGAGTTCTCTGGTCCACTAAGCTTTCCTGGTACCGTTATCATGCCAAATTATTTCCTTTAAATCCTCTTCTGCAGATAAACATAGGGGAGATAAATATTTAAAATTACATTAAATGATGGCAAAGAAATCCCAAATGAGGCAAAACTAATCTGGCTTGGCTACAAAGGTGAAGACCAAATTTGCCCCAACCCCTGTGGTCCAGCTTTAGAATAGAATAGAATAGACCAGACCAGACCAGACCAGGTTGGAAGAGAACTTCAAGATCATCGTGTCCAACCTATCATCCAACACCACCTAATCAACTAAACCATGCAACCAAGCACCCTATCAAGTCTCCTCCTGAACACCTCCAGTGATGGTGACTCCACCACCTCCCTGGGCAACCCATTCCAATGGGCAATCACTCTCTCTGTGTAAAACTTCTTCCTAACCTCCAGCCTAAACCTCCCCTGGTGCAGCTTGAGACTGTGTCCTCTTGTTCTGGGGCTGGTTACCTGAGAGAAGAGACCAACCTCTGCCTGTCTACAACCTCCCTTATGGTAGTTGCAGAGAGCAACAAGGTCAGCCCTGAGTCTCCTCTTGTCCAGGCTAAGCAACCCCAGCTCCTTCAGTCTCTCCTCACAGGGCTTGTGTTCCAAACCCTTCTTGTTGCCCTTCTCTGGACACATTCCAGCAAGTCAACGTCTTTCCTAAACTGAGGGTCCCAGAACTGGACACAGTACTCAAGGTGTGGCCTAACCAGTGCAGTGTACAGGGGCAGAATGACCTCCCTGCTCCTGCTGGCCACACTGCTCCTGATGCAGACCAGGATGCCATTGGCATGCAGGCTCATGTTCAGCCTACCTTTCCTTTGACTCCTAAAGCTTCTGTAGGACTTTCTACCTACTGTAGAAGTAACAAAAAGTGAGTGAGGGATGCACACTCTGGAAGCAGGAATCCCCTAATTGCTTGGGTATTTCTACAATTTTTCCATTTCATTGCTGTCCCCAGTTCCAGCATTGGAGAGCATTTGAGGTCAGTCCTGTCTCGTGGTTCAATAAACACCATTCCTCTCAGCTATTTTGCCCAGGTTAATGTTTGGCATCGGAATGAGCCCCATTCTAAGATTTTATAACAGTGACTGTGATAACATTACTCTGGCAGTACCTGTGGGTTATCATCTGCTTTCCCAATGCACGCAATGGAGAGTCTGGGGAAGGGGACTCACGTGTATGCAGCTTTAAAATTCAACACAGGAGCTTTATTCTAGCAAAAAGCAATAAAAAGTTCAGTCTGTGTAATGAGCACAAGCAGGTCTGGGTCTATCCTCTTATCTAATTATGCATAAACAAATTTCTCTTTCAAATACTCTCTTGCACGCACTGTAATCAAACCAGTCCACAAATAAATCACTGTTGCCCTTGATTGGTTTTGTCCTCTCTGCTGCCAGGTACGTACCCTTCACAGGGACCTGAGAGTGATATGGCCGCTGAATTCAGTGGGGCCTAGATTTCAATCTTGATCTTTTCTCATCCAAAAGAAAGAGCTGAAAGTGTCTTCAGGGACCCAGGTACTCACAGAGAAACTCAAAACACTTAAAGACACTGTGGCAGCACACAGCATTGTCAAAGTTGCAGAGAGCCTTCCATATTGATTAGTTCCATGTTTAATGTATATGATACTCTTGCAGTGTTTGCAAATAACCTTTTTTGTATGAAAACAGCAACGGCTTAGTCAAAGCCAGATCAAAGAGGCACGCATGATTCACATCCACTAAATAAACACTGATGCCTGATGGCAGTAATATAGCTATTTATATTCATTGCTTGATTTAACCAGTGGCATTCCTTTAATATGATAATAAGCACAGGCTGTTTGCTCTGAAGAAAAAGAGGCTTGAGTGCTAAACTTGCTCTTAACACCAAATGAAAGTGATATTGGTGGGCAAGTTGAGATGTGCTAATTAACTTCCACCACAGACAAAAACAGAAGTTTAATTTGAGATTATGCTTTGGAATTTCATAAGACCAAATAAGCAGGCAGCTTCAGCAGGAGTTAAGCACTTGAATGCATTTGAAGGTCTGCTAGCCAGGTCCCATAACTGACCTCTGTGTTTCATTGGAATTGCAGTCCTGGGTATCTATCATTTCATCTCCTTTGTTGTATCTGATGTTGCAAAAACGAGGGCAGAGCACTCTTTTACATAACATTATCGTCGCCGACTACAGCCCTAACACCTCGCAAAACAGCACTAAACCGCTCTGCAACCAGCAAGCAGCTCTCGGGAGCAGCATGTATCAGGAAGGCAGATGACAGACATCTCCCTCTGATGAAAAGTGAACCTGTGCTGGCTGTGTGCCACAGACACTCTTAGATGATCTGCACTCAGCAAATGGGCCTTCCAGATCCATCTGTTCCACAGCCACTGCTGGTTACTGTCGCTTTGCAGGCAGTTCTCTGCCTGTGTTCATTATCCCTTTCACTTGACCAAAGGAGGAAAGAATGTATTGATATGAAAACACTTCACACAAAATAATCTGGAAGAACATGCTGGGAAACTCTCATTGAATTCTTTTGCTGTTCTTACACTTTCCCCTTAGCATAACGATCAAGTCACCGCTGGGGAAAGGACTTTGTCAGAAAGACCTTTGTTGCGGCCCATTATGGCCTTCCCCTCACTTCATCTCTTATGGTATTCACATGGCACAATACTGACTACTGTAAAAACAGTTTCACAGAATCAGCCAGATTGGAAGAGACCTCCAAGATCAAGTCCAACCAATCATCCAACCCTATCTAGTCAGCTAGACCATGGAACTGAGTGCCTCATCCAGGCTTTTCTTACACACCTCCAGGGACGTTGGCCCCACCACCTCTGTGGGCAGCCCATTCCAATGGGCAATCTCTCTTTCTGTGAAGAACTTCTTTCTAAGATCAAGCTTAAACTTCCCCCTGCACAGCTTGAGATTGTGTCCTCTTGTTCTGTTGCTGGTGCCTGGGAGAACAAACCAACCCCCACCTGACTACAACCACCTTTCAGGTACAATTGCATTTCTCCCTAATTTACTGTTGGTAAAACTTATCTGATTTGGATAGACACTGCTCTTTAATGACCCTATGTGCCATAAAATATCAGCTGAATTCTATTTTCTGTATTGCAGATAAGGCTGCTTCAGTTTTACAGTTGTGCTTTGACTTATTTGCTTGACAAACAGAACAGACCCATGAACCCCAGAAGTCATGGCTGTGGGGATGTGCTGGCTCCACAGCTGGGGAAGAGTTTTTGGAATGGAGCCCAAACTGAGTCATCTCCTAATGCTGCATCTTGCCAACACTTGGTGCTAAGGGATGTGGTTTAGCACCAGACTTAGTAGAGTTAGACATGTAGAGGTAGGACATGATGATGTGAAAGGCCTTTTCCCACCAAAGCTATTCTGTGACTCTCTGAGTACGTGTTGTGTCACAACAACACAGGAATAACTGCTAGTACTTCAAAGACAGCTTGTAGCTCCTTATTAAAGACCTGTAAGAGAAGTGAATTCTTTATTTCTCCTACAATTAACACAGACTGTAGCTATTACTGTAACCAGTCATTTTGAAAGAGATCTCAAAATCCTTATGTGTGTCCCACAAACTGGCAAAAGCTGTTAATTGCAACTTGAAGGAATCACCAATCCCTTAAGAGACTTTTCCTTAGGTAACTGAGAGTGAACTAAGATGATCTTTATAATTCTTATGTCCTCAGCAACATCTAATGATCCAGATCTGCTTCTTCAGAGGTGGATTTGCCATTATCATAGAATCAATAAGGTTGGAAAAGACCTCAAAGATCATCAAGTTCAATCTGTCACCCAAGACCTCATGACTACTAAACCATGGCACCAAGTGCCACGTCCAATCCCCTCTTGAACACCTCCAGGGACAGTGACTCCACCACCTCCCTGGGCAGCACATTCCAATGGCCAACAACTCATTCTGTGAAGAACTTTCTCCTCACCTCAAGCCTAAACTTCCCCTGGCTCAGTCTGAGACTCTCTTGGGAGAAGAGACCAACCCCCTCCTAGCTACAATCTCCCTTCAGGTAGTTGTAGACAGCAATAAGGTCTCCCCTGAGCCTCCTCTTCTTCAGGCTAAGCAACCCCAGCTCTCTCAGCCTCTCCTCACAGGGCTTATGCTCGAGGCCTCTCACCAGCCTCATTGCCCTTCTCTGGACACATTGTCCCACAGCCTAAATATACAGACTTAGCAGTGCACTTGCAGAGCACAAATTGTTGCTGTGTCTCATAACCATGTTATCTGTTGCAAAGACATATCAAAACCACATCTCTATTCCTATGGCTTCTGTCACCTGGTTGGCACTAGGGAGATCTCCCATTATCTCAAACAGCTGCATTCCTCATTCACCAGGAAACCATTACTAGCTTCAGATAACTAACTTTCATTTCATCCCAATCCCTTCTGTGAGGTTTCGGATCAATCGCAGACTCTTTACAGACCTAATGTTGAGCTGGACTGCAAATGACTTTTAGGGTACTTAACATTTAAAGAGTTTGGAAGGTAAGTAGTCATATAAATCAATTTTATTTAGTTATTCCCCCAATCTTTTAAGAGATTGCATACTGATGTTTCTCCATAAATGCCTGAACACTGTTCTCATGGTCTTTATGAAGTTGTTCAAATTGAAACATGTCTGCAGGCAATAAATGCCCTTCAGTGTAACTTTGAGCACACACTATATTCTCCAGGAGTCTGGCTTTTATTTGCCTTTTGTAGTATTTGTGTGCTGATTTCCAGCTTCCATCTAGTGCTACTTTAAGCTGGGTGATTATTTTACTGAATATATACATACACACACACACAATTATAGTTTACCCACCTCTTCCAACAAACCTCTCTAAAAGTGATCCAAATTTTGCCAATGTACACTTCACCTGCCTCCCCCCACCCCCCAGGTTGGAGAGATCTCAGGCTTGACTTTGTTGGCTGAATTATTTGCTTTGATGGGAATACAGCATTTCTTAGAAGTGGTTGAAAACCCAAAGCTCTCAATAAACATGAGGACTGCCCGGGGGTCTGCAGCAGGTTCTCTACGTCTATTGAAAAGGGTTGCACCCCAACTGTTGCCACTGCAGGCTGTTTTCTGTTCTTGCAAAAGAAACCTTGAGATCAGCTGCCTTAAAATGCTGTGAGAAAGATAAAGGGGAAGCCTGATTTTACTAGCAGCACTTAGCCTTACCAGCCTTAAGTAAGTGAGGAGACCAAGTGACATCTACTGTGGCTTGAACATAGAGCTAAGCACAAGTGAACACTGCAAACCTACTTCTAGAAGAAATGTAACCACAGAAACTAACAAAATAGGCTGCTGCTGTATGGTGTGCTGGTAAAAAAACCACTGCCCACATACGGGAGTGCAGCCCCAGACTAGACTCATGGATAATAATCCTCACTTTCCATTGCTTAGTTTCTCAAAAGGACTTTGCAAAGTCACAGGTATGATTACTCACTGTTTAGAGCTTAGGAAATTTAGGAATAAGGAAAATGAGGCAATGGGCTCAAGGCAAATCAATGATAGAGTTGTGAAGAGACCTTCGTTGTCATACTCTCATTTTAATCACTAATCAGCACCGCCTTCAGGCCTAAAGAAGGAGGGCATTGTGGCAGCAACAGCCTAGTAGCTCTTCATACAGTTGGAGAACACAGAACATGGGTGAAGGCCTTATCTGTGTTCTGGCAGTCCTCCATCTGCTAAAAATATCCTCCAAGCCCTGGCTCCTGCCAAGACAAGTCTCCTTACTTACTTACTGCGGAAAGTCCTAAGGCTCCTTGCTGAGAACCCTCCCTACCTCTTCAGTTTTGGTTCCTAAGAGAAATAGTCTTCCATTCTCCAACAGGAATGTCTGAGGATGAGCCTGGCTGTAAAGACAGAGTCAAATGGGGGCAACTGCCAGGAAAATGCAGGCAACATTTCTGAATGTATTACCTAAGAGTGACCTCCTGTGTCTGTTCCAAGCATTCTCATCTCTTTAGGGAGAACAGCAATCAGAACAAGAAGCCACAAATAAATCAGCTGATCAATAGATAAAAACTAGATATATAAGGAGAATTCTAAAGAACACAATGAGTTTCTGACATGCACAATTCTTACTGTCTTATAATTTTATCTGTACTGCACAGCACATTCAAGAGCAAGCAAGCAAGTAGTAAGCTCTAATAACAGCTCCTGCTATAAATCTTGTAGCACTGTGTGAAGACAGGAAGAAGTCTATGACATACAGGAATACTCAGGACTCACACCACACCTGCATTGAAAGACAGCTCCATTTTAAAACCTGGCTTCAGCTGCTTCTCTGATGCATTTTACCTCCCTCTGAGATAAAACACAGAAGAGAAATAGTAAGAGTTCTTGCAGATGTCACAGGTTAAAATAATAACATTAAAAAAACAACACTGAAAAGCCTTGTGTGTGTGCTCCTTCTGAATGGATAATCACCAGCACTATGCTACTTTCTAGAGCAAAAGAGTTTTTGCTATCTGCAGGTCAGAAATGGGGATCATTTGCACTCTGATGGCATTCAAACAGCAGATGAGTAATTGCCCACCCGAAGAGGCCCTCCCAGGGCTGGGTGGAACTCTGTTATGTGCTGAGCCTCTCTCTTGTCAAGGCACTATTTACCACAACACCAAGTTCTTGTAACACCAACTTTCCTTGCTGTAAGACACAAGACTTCTTAAGTCTGCTGGACTCAAAATTAAGGAAAAACATTGGAAAGATCTGATAACTGGGGGCATGTGTTATCTATCAGACACAACTAGGGCCTGGTGCACATTTACAACAGCTATAAACAGCTGCTTCCTAGACAAACTTCTTTGCTTTGACAGGTTTTTTCCCAGCAGGAACTTGAGCCAAAAACTCAGCGTTCTGATCTTCAGCAAATTCAAACAAGAATGAGATTGTGATTCAGACATTCCTACAAGTTGCAGAGGTTATGCACATAGTAGAATTGACCAGGCAGGCAATTTTGTAGACCAGTGGGGACTAGCAGCTCCCAGCAAATGAGTTCTAGAGTTACATGGTGAGCTGAGGTCAGCACTTTATTGGATTCCAAGATCACGATGGCAGACATCAAGCTCTTTCACCACTCTCTGATTTATCTGAAGCACAGCAAACCAATAGGCTCTAAATCAAATTCTTCCTGTTCAATCCTTTATTTCTTGGGAAATCTTTTGTCCCTCTTTATCCACAACCTCCTCTAAGAGCCATGCTGCTTGTACCTCTCTCTGTACTTGACATCTTCCATTCCAACACCCCTTGGGTTGCACAGTGTTAGGACCTAGAAATAACAGAATGCAGATGGCAGCCTGTGTCCATAGCCATGTGATACCTTATGCTATTGCTTTTCTTCAGCTTATTGACAAAGCAGGGATGGCAGCAAGGAGACAAAACGCCTTCATTGTTGTTCTGCTCAGTCTGTGAACCTGAACTGAAACTACCTGGGTTCCTCTGATGGCACCACAGCTGGACTGTGCCCCAGGGACTCTAGGCAGAAGCTGCACCGAGGACAGTGAGGGCTTACCCTTCCAACACAGGGTTGGTTAATGAAGCAGGGGAAGCTGCAAAACTTGTAAGAGTAGGACCCAGAGGAGTCATGCCAGATAACTCTTTATTTCCTGATTTTCCTTTTTCAATTTAATTTGACATTTTTGAGAGTGAGCTTGGTTACAGACTATTAATCTGTGGCTGAGATCCAAGGAAGGAAAACACTTCAGTGAGGAGAACTGAGCACTGAAAAGCTTTGTCTGCAGTACAGCATGGTAAAATGGTTTTAGTGAGTTTTAAGACACTCGCAGCGGCAGTTCACTCCTGTGTGACAAAAGCATGCACACACAGTGCTTTCAGAAAAGGAAATGATGACATTTTCAAGCCCATTTTCCTCCTTTTTTTTACATTCAAAAATCCATATCAACTAGTGAAAGTTGAGCAGCAGCTGATATTTGCCACCAGCTGGGCAAAGCTGTTGTGACAAACCTCAAGTGAAAGACCTCCAACGCTTGCAACAGGCTGGGAACATCTAACTGGACCTTTTGATTTTCCAATTTCAAGCATATTAGGACTAGATCATATTCAGAGTACAAGCATGAGAAATGCCATAATTAGGCTGAAAGTAGTTTATCTACAGCAGCTAGAAGAGGTTTACATCTGAGAACCAGTTCATGCCTGATTCTTTGAGGTATAAAGCTAAAAAGAAAAATGAAAGCAAACAAAATTATGTTATGAAATGAAACTACCAGGTAGCTGCATCACATACTTTTGAAGCTATGTTTTCAACAGCTAATTCTTAGGGTCCTTATTCCCTTGTTTGTTGTTCAGGAAAATAAAAATCCATTTAAGCAATAAAGCAAAATATTGAGTTGCAAGTTCTGGAAAGGTCCAAGATCTGAGTTTGAAGTTTGTGCCTTGGATACATTCCTTAAAACAAATAAACAAAAGGAAACTAGAGCCACATGTGGTGGAAATTAAGCAAGCACCTGTAATCTCAGAATGAACAGGCACCAAGTCAATGTTTCCTCTGGAAATTTTGGGAGCAGTTTTTCTATCACGTCTCTCACACGCAGAAAGAAGCCCTGGAAAATATCTCCAGTCAAATAGGAAATGGAAAGTGTTCAGCACCAGGTGGAGAGGATCTTTGGGGGGCTGGGAAATAAATTCATTGTGTGTTAAGGCTTTAATCACAACCAGGCAATAATGGAATACAAATTGCTGTTAAAACAACTGATCAGGTTGAGAAACGCAGTGCAAAATGAAGGCAAAACAGTGACCTCACTGGTAAAGATTATAATCCCTGTTCAGTGCCAGTCCATTAATGATAGTAATTGTAACAGCTTTTGATCACAGTGTCTTAGGCCTTTTAGCTTAAGTTATAATGGCTTATTCTTGCTGCAAGGTATTTATGTGCCAATAAAGAAGGGCTGAAGGAGTCCTGTTGTATTGCTGAGCCAGTTGGTAGAAGGGTTCTGTTTAGCTGCTGTTATATATGTTAAGATAGTTATGAATAGTTTGGGCTTTTAAGCATTTAACCAGTGCTGAAAGTTCTCAGATCAGAAGTCCAGCAAGCTTGTTTCCCTTATATCTCTTTCCTGTCCCTATCTGTCCTGGAAATTTGACAAGGAAAAAGGGAGCTTGAAGTCAAAGTCACTTTTGGTTTTTCACTAGACTCATAAGCACAAGCTCATGATGCATTGCAAATATGATCAAAGAGTACAGATGTAGGAAATAAGAACCAGTGGGGAAATTATATCCAGCTGATGTATTCAACCATGCCATTGAAGAAAACCTCCTGAACTTTAATGGAGTACAGAAGTGAAAGCACTGTCAGTGCAATGGGGCTGTTTAATGTGTAAGGTGTTACTCACCTGAAGACCTGTTCTTTAAGCAGGTGGATTTAACTGCTCCAAGAATAATTACTAAACAGTTTTAAAGAGCAGTCTCATCTACAAAGCAAATTACACCACAGTATCACAGTATCACAGTAACTAAGGTTGGAAGAGACCCCAAGGATCATCAAGTCCAACCTGTTCCAACAGACCTCACAACTAGATCATAGCACCAAGCGCCACGTCCAATCTCCCCTTGAACACCTCCAGGGACGGCGACTCCACCACCTCCCTGGGCAGCCCATTCCAATGACGAATGACTCGCTCAGTGAAGAACTTTTTCCTCACCTCGAGTCTAAACCTCCCCTGACACAACTTGAGACTGTGTCCCCTTGTTCTGGTGCTGGTTGCCTGGGAGAAGAGACCAACCCCCTCCTGTCTACAACCACCCTTCAGGTAGTTGTAGAGGGCAATGAGGTCGCCTCTGATCCTTCTCTTCTCCAGGCTAAACAATCCCAGCTCCCTCAGCCTCTCCTCATAGGGCTTGTGCTCAAGGCCTCTCCCCAGCCTTGTTGCCCTTCTCTGGACACGTTCAAGTGTCTCGATGTCCTTCCTAAACTGAGGGGCCCAGAACTGGACACAGGACTCAAGGTGTGGCCTAACCAATGCAGAGTACAGGGGCACAATGACCTCCCTGCTCCTGCTGGCCACACTATTCCTAATACAGGCCAGGATGCCATTGGCCTTCTTGGCCACCTGGGCACACTGCTGGCTCATGTTTAGGCGGGTGTCAATCAGCACCCCCAGGTCTCTCTCCGTTTGGCAGCTCTCCAGCCACTCTGACCCCAGCCTGTAGCTCCGCATGGGGTTGCCGTGGCCAAAGTGCAGCACCCGGCACTTAGACTTATTAAATGCCATCCCATTGGACTCTGCCCATCTGTCCAGTCGGTCAAGGTCCCTCTGCAGAGCCTTTCTACCCTCTGACTAACATCTGTTCCCAACTTGGTGTCATCTGCAAACTTGCTGATGACTGACTCAACCCCCTCATCCAGATCATCAGTGAAGATGTTAAAGAGGATGGGGCCCAGCACTGATCCCTGGGGGACGCCACTGGTGACTGGCCGCCAGCCGGATGTGGCACCATTCACCACCACTCTCTGGGCTCGGCCCTCCAGCCAGTTCCTAACCCAGCACAGAGTGTTGTGGTCCAAACCACGAGCTGACAGCTTAGCCAGCAGTTTACTGTGGGGGACGGTGTCAAAGGCCTTGCTGAAGTCCAGATAGACTACATCCACAGGCCTCCCCACATCCACCAGACGGGTCACCTGATCATAGAAGGAGATCAGGTTGGAGAGGCAGGACCTGCCCTTCCTAAATCCATGTTGGCTGGACCCGAGCCCTTGGCCATCCTTCAGGTGCGCAGTTATTGCCGCCAGGATAATCTGCTCCATCACTTTCCCTGGCACTGAGGTCAGGCTGACTGGTCTGTAGTTTCCAGGTTCCTCCATCCGTCCCTTCTTGTGGATGGGGACCACATTGGCCAGTTTCCAGTCATCTGGGACCTCTCCAGTGAGCCAGGACTGGAGGAAAACACCAGTGCAGTTCCAAGAGGACAGGCTCTGATCCACACTGTTCACCAGTCAGGTATTTTTGCACATGTTCTAGACTCAGTTTTACAACAGTGAGTGAAGGAGGGGACAGGCTGAGACTCATCTCACGTATGAGGAACGAGAGCATGAAGACTCTGAAGGGAATCTAATTATCTCTGTGCCCAAGTAGACATCATGGCAGCAATGCTTCCAGAGAGCACACTGTCATACATGACTTCACCTGTTCAAATAGCCCTGGTCCCACTGCTGAGATGTACTTGTAAATGTCAGCACAGGTACATTGGGACAAAATGCCTAACAGAAGTCATAAAGAAAATAAAAACAGAGGGCATGGCCAATTATAGAGAGCTTTGTTCATGTCACTTTCCATGACATCATATGGATCTCTGTGGCAGCAGCAGGAAGAAAAGACTCGCTTCTTCAGGCCATCCTCCAGTTGCCTGAGGCATGAAACCATACTGTGTCTCTTCAGGGGAAATCTGCATCCCAACAACCAATTCAAAGCCCCCATTTGCTCACAGAGCAAGTTCACACTGTGATGCAATCAATGTTTCACAGGAGAAAGGAAAGAAAGGTATGGACCACATAGTTAAAGACCGAGTCATATGCACATATAGAATCATAGAATCACAGAATAGTTTGGGTTGGAAGGGACCTCCAAAGATCATCTAGTCCAAACCCCCACAGTGAGCAGGGGAATCCTCCATATGGAACAGTTTCAATTGTATAAATAACCTGGTTCCAGACTTTTAAAACTTTTGATTTTATACCCTTTAGTGAGTTTTTCTATCCAGGCTTGGGTAGCTGGGTAGAAGGGAACATGATGAGCATATAAGAAGATTGTACAGGTGAAGACTCAGAATGCTACACTAGTCAGAAAAGACACTAACTCTGACTCACTCTGAAGTCTGTCATTTGGAGTAAAATTTTGCTCAAATACTATATTTAGCTGCAAGCAGGAAGAGTGGTTAAAGCCTCAAAGAGGAATCTAACAGCTATAGATTAGATAATTTTCAGGATGTGAAAAGAATGCTGTGCCTGCACTCTTCAAAGCAGAGTGTACTGACTTAGATGACCACAACCCTCCCGTGGATTGCTTCCTTAGATGCTTATCTGGGCTTAGACAACCATTACCTTCACCTCTCCTCTCTCTCTCTTGAGCAGCACATTTTGCCAGGCTCCCTATCCTGATTTGCTGCCATATAAAGTAAGCCACAGTAGTTATGATCAAGACAAATCTGGAAGGAGAGGAAGAACAAGAAATGAAGACAAATGGAAGGGAGAAGGGGGACAAAGATAAGCTGAGAAGGACCAGCACTGCTCAGCCATGAACAGAGGGAAGGAGAGAGGACTCCTTCTGAAAGCAGGAAGATGCTTTTGGCAGTTTGGGCAGCATGTGCAGTGCCAGCTGTGTGTATTTCATGGGCTTGGTTCCATGGAGGAATTGCACTGAGTCACTGAAAAAGATATTAAAATAAATGTGCTATAGGAATCAATAAAAGCTATAGGAATCAACAAAGGCCACTGCTTGCTTGCTTTTTTCATTAACTGGAAAGTTTCTCACTTTGTTCTAACTCCCAACAGGTTTTCACTACATTCATAGGAGAATTAGAGGCTTGCTCTGGCTGTATTTAATACCTATAAATTCCCATCAAAATCTTTGCAGGACAACAAGGGAAAAAAAGAAAGAAAGAAAGAAGATAAACACCAGAAATTGCTTTATATTATCAAGTAGGGACTTGAAATCCTACAGGAACTGTATTTTTGTGACAAATTATTCTCTCTTTTTTTTCTTTTGGTGTCATACCAACTAGTACATTTTCACCACTTAACTCAAAGCCAAGCAAGATAAAGTGTATCAAGAAAAATAACATCAAACCCCAAAAAAGAGAGAAGGCAAAAGAGTTCTCATTCTCTTAATTTTGTTTCCTTAAGAGATCAAAATCTATAATGAGATAGGCCTGAGTTTCATGAAATGCAGGATTTGGATAAGCTAGGGAAATCAATTCATTTGAACTTCATAATTCTTATGTTCAGTTTTACAATGACATACTTCTAAATCCCTTACAGCATGAAATACCTTGAGTACTGTGTCCAGTTCTGGGCCCCTCAGTTTAGGGAAGATGTTGAGTTGCTGGAAGGTGTCCAGAGAAGGGCAACAAAGCTGGGGAGGGGTTTGGAGCACAGCCCTGTGAGGAGAGGCTGAGGGAGCTGGGGTTGCTTAGCCTGGAGAAGAGAAGGCTCTGAGGAGACCTTATTGCTGGCTACAACTACCTGAAGGGAGGTTGTAGCCAGCTGGGGGTTGGTCTCTTCTCCCAGGTTGTAGCCAGCACCAGAACAAGAGGACACAGACTCAAGCTGTGCCAGGGGAGGTTTAGGCTGGATGTTAGGAAGAAATTCTTCACAGAAAGAGAGATTGGCCATTGGAATGGGCTGCCCAGGGAGGTGGTGGAGTCACCATCACTGGAGGTGTTTAGGAAGAGACTGGATGAGTCACTCAGTGCCGTGGTTTAGTTGATTAGATGGTGTTTGATGATAGGTTGGACTTGATGGTCTCAAAGGTCTTTTCCAACCTGGTTAGTTCTGTATTCTGTAATACAGGCTTCTGAACCTGGAGCTTCTGTCTCACTGATATTTCCATGACATTGTGTCCAAATCCTAATTATATGTAATTTAAATTGTTAATAGCTTCTACCACAGATCAGTCCTAGCACATCAGTTTCTGAACTTAGGTGAGTCTTATTGCTGTATCACTCTGCCACATTGATGGCTAAACTGCAGAAATCACATTTATAGGACTGAGTTGGCCCAGTTTTACTTTATATTTCAAACAGAAAACATCTGCCTGAATGCTGTATTCAAATAAGTGTGCCTAGGAAGATCACACAAGTAAGCTCAATGTCCATCAAAATCCTGAGGGCACTTGCCAGCCAGCAGCTAAGCATCACACAGGTGCTCACTGTACCCAGCATGATTTGGGGGAAGAGAATTGGAAGGGTAAAAGTGAGAAAACTCATGGGTTGTGATAACAACAACAATAATATTCCTAAGAAGGATAAGAAATGCAAGTGAACACTATTGCTCACCATCTGATGTTAATCCAGTCCTAGAGCAGCAGCCCACTGGCCAACCTGTCCTCTAGCTTTATTGCTGAGCATATGGAATATCCTTGCTAAGTATGGAATATCATTGCTGAGTATGGAATGTGCCTTTGGTCAGCTGGGGTCAACCATCCCAGCTGTGCCTGCTCCCGGCTTCTTGTGCACCTCAGCCTTCTCACTGATGGGGTGGTATGAGGAGCAGAAAAGGGCTTGGCTCTGTGCAAGCACTGCTCAGCAGTAATTAAAATATCTCTACATTATCAATAGTGTTTCCAGCACAAATGCAAAATACAACCCCACATCAGCTGCTGTGAAGAAAATTAGCTCCACCCCAGCCAAAACCTTCCATCTTAGGCAACAGACATAAAAAACAAGGACCATACCCTCAAAATTAACTTACTGCTAATTACGAGGCTTGATTAGGAGTGCAACAACTCTAACTGGAAAGGAGCAGAAAATTTGCTTTCCCTGTGAAAACTTCAGTATTTCATGAAGTCTTCAAAGCTCCAAACAAGAACAAGACAGATTAAGAGCAATTAAAATCGTTTGTACCCAAGCTTGATCACACAGCACTAAAACTGTCCTGTCCTTCCTCCTGTTCTCTCCATGCTCACAATGACTGGTCCAGCAAGCTTGCTTTAGCTGAGATTTAAGGGGGGAAAAAAATTACACCCTCTATTACTCTCCTTTTCTCAGCTGGTTTTTATACACACAATTCAGGATTCAGCTACCTGGGAAGTATGGTGAACCAGATTGTAAATAGTGAAAAAAAACCACACCGAAGAAGTCAAGATGGTTAGGAAGGAAAGCATCTATTTTTCTTTATTGTTTAAGAGCTTGGGCATTTGGGCCTACATCTGATACTAGGCAAAACAATAATCATATTTATTATGCTTCCCTTCTCCCTATCCCTTCAACAGAATGCTGGAGAGCACTCTCAAAGTATTTTTGAACCATGCAAAAATCCTCCAAAAACCAAGGGACTAAGATACTGGGTATTGATTACCCTTTACCTCCAGGCTTCTAATTTCCCTATAATCTCCCCTTTAGCCAATTATTTTCTTAATTTCTTGAGTACTGTGTCCAGTTCTGGGCCCCTCAATTTAGGAAGGACATCGAGACACTTGAGCGTGTCCAGAGAAGGGCAACGAGGCTGGGGAGAGGCCTTGAGCACAGCCCTGTGAGGAGAGGCTGAGGGAGCTGGGGCTGCTTAGCCTGGAGAAGAGAGGGATCAGGGGTGACCTCATTGCCCTCTACAACTACCTGAAAGGTGGTTGTAGATGGGAAAGGGTTGGTCTCTTCTCCCAGGCAACCAGCACCAGAACAAGGGGACACAGTCTCAAGCTGTGCCAGGGGAGGTTTAGACTCGAGGTGAGGAAAAAGTTCTTCACTGAGCGAGTCGTTCGTCATTGGAATGTGCTGCCCAGGGAGGTGGTGGAGTCACCGCCCCTGGAGGTGTTCAAGGGGAGATTGGACGTGGCACTTGGTGCCATGGTCTAGTTGTGAGGTCTGTTGGGACAGGTTGGACTTGATGATCCTTGGGGTCTCTTCCAACCTTAGTTATGCTGTGATACTGTGATATTGTGTTTATAGATCTATATGTATAATATTACACATAATAAATATATCTAAATATTGTATATTATATGCAATCATTAACCTCTAGTTTCAATGATTCCTCTCTCATGCCACATTGTACTTAGTATAAGTGTCTAGGCAGATTGAATTAGCTGCCTCTCCTCAGCCTTTATAATCATTTGTTCAGTCTTGCATGTTCTACTTTTAGTAAACATGTGCAGCATTTCTTTCCACTTCCTTCTGTGTCTTTAATTACACTTTCCAGCAAAGTGTATTCTAAAAAGTTGTGGTCAGACTAATAATCCTCTCGTTACCCAGGTTGTGCTTCTTCCTCATTTTCTGTCCCCTGGCTTTAGGGCTACCTGGAAGATTTTGACAATGACTTCTATGGAGTGGACCTGCAGGTTCAGAAGTCATATCTTTTGAGGCTTGGAAGCAACCCAGCCTCCAATAAGCTGGACTGCATGGAGGTCTTCAGTCTCTTTCTGCTTGAACATAGTAACATAATCATAGAATTGTAGAATTGTTAGGGCTGGAAGGGACCTCGAGGATCATCTAGTTCCAACCCCTCTGCCATGGGCAGGGGCACAGAATACAGAATTAACCAGGTTGGAGACCAAAGACCTTCAAGATCATCGAGTCCAACCTATCCTCCAACACTATCTAATCAACTAAACCATGGCACTAATTGCCCCATCCAGTCTCTTCCTAAACACCTCCAGTGATGATGACTCCACCACCTCCCTGGGCAGCACATTCCAATGGCCAATCACTCCTTCTGTGAAGAATTTCTTTCTAACCTCCAGCCTAAACCTCCCCTGGTGCAGCCTGAGACTGTGTCCTCTTGTTCTGGAGCTGGTTGCCTGGGAGAAGACCAACCCCCAGCTGGCTAAACCTCCCTTCAAGTACTTGTAGACAGCAGTAAGGTCACCTCTGAGCCTCCTCTTCTCCAGGTTAAACAACCCCCACTCCCTCTGCTGCACTTCACAGGACTGTGCTCCAAACCCCTCCCCAGCTTTGTTGCCCTTCTCTGGGCATGTTCCAGCAACTCAAGAGCTTTCCAAAACTGAGAGGCCCAGAACTGGACACACTCAAGGTGTGGTGTAACCAGTGTTGAGTACAGGGGCAGAATGACTTCCATGCTTCTGCTGGACACACTATTCCTGATCCAGGCCAGGATGTTATTGGCCTTCTTGGCTCACGTTCAGCCTACTACCAACCAGTACCCCCAGGTCCCTCTCCACCTGACCACTTGTACTTTGGGTTCCTATTTTTGTACTATTTAGTCAAGTTTCCTTTACATGTCCATTCAGTATTTCCATCATACTTCATTTAAATGACATAGAAGCACTTTGGGTTTGGTCTAAGCTGTGGTTATCTTTCATCTCCATCCTACTCCACCGTGCTTTGAACACCTGCCCATTTTATTTATGTACCTGAGTACTATGCTGCAACCTTTTTGAATCACCAGGCACAGTCTAATCCTGTTTGACTTCTACCAAAACTGCTAACAAAATCATTCCCATAACATTTGGACTTCTGTACCTTTCAGATCTTTGCCTTTTCCAATGTCTGGCAAAAGAAAGACCACAGCCACCAAGCAGCTGTTGTCTGTTTCTGATTTGAAAGATGCTGCACCAGATTATGGAGTTTTTTCCTGCTTGGATTTTCTGTGGAAAGTGGTGACTTGTTGAGGGTTTACTTTCCAGAATAAGTTTGACTCATGTTTTCTTTAATAAATCTGCTGCAAAAATGTGATTGCACCATTAAAAACTGCTGTTGTCTCAGAACACAAAGGCATCAAGACAGAGGAAGATCACACTGCTGAATAGAGTTGAATGACCTTGGAAACTGCAGTGAGGCATATGGGATGAAAGTCATTTGCACCAAGCACAAGGTCATACATTCATGGTCAAGTGTCCTTGCTAGAAATACATCTTCCCTCTATACAATAATAAAAAGAGGGGGAAAAAACCCTGAGAGGAATGGAGACTGTTTGATGATGACAAACCACCAGTAATTGAGATGTGAGAGCCAGCCTGTACACCGGGAGTCTATTGGGAAAGGTATTTCAAGGAGATACAAAAAAACCTATCAAAATTGTTTACAAGTTACTTACACCAGTAAGATCTAGCTCATCTCTCCCACATCTGAAGAGCATGAACTCCAGACAAAGCAGGTGCTACTTATTAGTCTCCCCATCCCCTTACCATTCAATCTGTTGAAAGATGTTAAAGTTATATCTGTACTGCAGAATCATAAAGTGTGTTCCATGTATTTAGTTTGCAAGCTTTTCCTCATCAGGACAAGGTCACATTACACCTTGCTTCCCTCTTTCTCCCTTAGGCCCTGGTTTCCATGAGACGGCAGCTTAGATGTCTGGGATAGAGGGAAGCCAAGAGATACTGCAGCAGTTTAGAATACATAGAATAGAATACATAGAATAAACCAGGTTGGAAGAGACCTTCAAGATCACCGCGTCCAACCCATCAACCAATCAAACACCACCCAAACAACTAACCCACGGCACCAAGCACCCCACCAAGTCTCCTCCTGAAAACCTCCAGTGATGGCGACTCCACCACCTCCCCAGGCAGCCCATTCCAATGGGCAATCACTCTTTCCCTATTTTGAACAGGGGAGGGAAATGCACAGCAGATATCTGTCATGATTTGACATGGATGCCTTTAAGAATCATAAAGTTGAGGACCTCCAGGAGGTCCAGAGCATCCAGGGGTGGACAGGAAATTGCAATCTTGTTATTTCATTCCCATAATGCCTGCATCACCAATATAAAGCTGGCTACATGGCTAGTTTCTGGGTTTTATTCTTCTTTCTCTCTCTCTTCCTTCCTGGCTGGCTCCCTTATCTTTGCTAATGTGTGGGAACTGGGTCTGGAGCAGCCTGGCTGAGGCCTGGAGGTGGTGAACCAAATTTTAGCTGCATCAGACAGGTTTGGCAATGGGGCAAGTAGAGAGCCACAGGGGTGGGGGACATTTGGGGCTGGGATTTTGGCCTGGTTTTGGGAGAGGCTGGGGAAAGCTTTGGCTTAATGGGCTTCTGTGTTAACAAACTAAGGATTTTGTGTAATGTATATGTTTTCCACTGTAGCATGTGGTTTATGTATAGCACTTCCATTTAAACTCCCAATAATATTCTGTTTTTCTATCCAGTCCTGGGTGGAATTCTTCTTTAACTATTTTGAGAAGAGTTAGAGAGCCTGTCTCACTCCTAGAATTGAGACAATATCTCATGAGGCAGCACATATATTGCCCAAGAGATAGGACTTCTTTTTGCCTGACATCCTGCTGCCTGAGAGATAACACCATCTATAAAAACACAGTGAGCAGTGGGGGAAAGAGAAAAGGTAAAGGAAAAGCAGCCATCAAAGAGGACCAAAAGAATAGGCTGCATAAGCTAGCAACACATGTCAAGAGAACACATAAAGGAGGGCAGCTGGGACAGAGGACCTGGAGATACTGGTTGATAGTAAGCTGAGCATGAGCCAGCAGTGTGCCCAGGCGGCCAAGAAGGCAAATGGCATCCTGGTCTGTATCAGGAACAGTGTGGCCAGCAGGAACAGGGAGGTCATTCTGCCCCTGTACTCAGCACTGGTTAGGCAACACCTGGAGTACTCTCTCCAGTTATGGGACCTTCCATTCAAGAAAGATGTTGAGTTGCTGGAATGTGTCCAGAGAAGGGCAACAAAGCTTTGGAGCACAGCCCTGTGAGGAGAGGCTGAGGGAGCTGGGGTTGCTTAGCCTGGAGAAGAGGAGGCTCAGGGCAGACCTTATTGCTGTCTACAACTACCTGAAGGGAGGTCGTAGCCAGGTGGGGGTTGGTCTCCTCCCAGGCAATCAGCACCAGAACAAGAAGACACAGTCTCAGGCTGCACCAGGGGAGGTTTAGGCTGGATGTTGGGAAGAGGTTCTTCACAGAAAGATTGATTGGCCATTGGAATGGGCTGCCCAGGGAGGTGGTGGAGTCACCATCACTGGAGGTGTTTAGGAAGAGACTGGATGGGGTGCTCGGTGCCATGGTTTAGTTGATTGGATGGTGTTGGGCGATAGGTTGGACTGGATGATCTCAAAGGTCTCTTCCAACCTGGTCTACTCTATTCTACTCTATTCTGTTCTCTCTAGACTTGAAAGAAACAAGGTCCTAATGTAGCCTTCCTGAAGGGTGCCTACAAGAAGGCAGGAAAGGGACTGTTTCCAAAGGCCTGTAGTGATAGGATGAGAGGCAATGCTTTGAAATTAGAAAAGAGTAGATTTCGGTTGGACATTCTGGGGAAGTTCTTTACCATGAGGGTAGTGGAACTCTGGAACAGGTTGCCCAGGGAGGCAGTTGGGGCCCCCTCCTTGTACATATTCAAGGTCAGGCTTGACAGGGCTCAGGGCAACTTGATCTAATGGAGGATGACCCTGCTCAACACAGTGAGGTTGAACTGAATGATCTTTGGAGGTTCCTGTTCAAACAGAGCTCAGTTGTAGGAGAAGGCCCCCTGTAAGAGGGGTTTACATGATCTGGCTGGCTGTAGCACTTTTAGTGACCCAGGAGCTCCCCTCCAGAGCTATATTCCTAATTAAAATAAGCCTAGTACTTGCCTAATTTTATCACACTGTAAATTCTTTTCAAACAGAGCTGGACTTCCAGAAGTAGGTAGTCCACAGGCAGGAGGTTTTCTACAGCTCTTGCTCTGCAGTAGTGCAGAAGAATTCCTTCTACCTCTAACATTAAAAAAAAATATTTACCATGAAATAAAATGGAAACCATTCTCTTGATCCTAAAGACAATTACATCTGCTGCACAGTGGGAGACTACAGAGGGAAGATGGAGACACTGAAAGCAGATTTTAAAAGAGTCAAGAATGCTTTTATTTCAAATTGCCATCTTTGACTTTGTTTTAGTAATCTTTCAAATATTATCCCTGCTCCTCCTTTTAAAACATCTTCAAAGCAATCAAAGAACACAATACAACTATAACACCAGTGTTCAGGAATCCTTTCAGAGGCTATATTGAATTTTGCCAGCTACAGATTTTGTAGTAAGGGACAGAAAGCCTGGAGAGATAAAATATGCAGTAGGGATGAAGATTTCTGACCCTGCTGCCAGAGAGCAGCAGACTATTTTAATAATTCAATGAAGGCTACAATTTGGGGGTGGGGAGGGTAGGGTGTTATGTTCCACTTTCTTTGAGGATCCTCACGAAGGGTCAGAGGCTTTTTCCACTGTGAGAGATAAGCAAGGCAGCCAGCACAACTGGATTTCAAAATAACTGGTTTACTATTCATCTTTGAAGAAGCTGTAAGTTTCTATAAGCTTCAGCCCTACCAACTACACAGGAATCACAGAATGAAAGGGGTTGGAAAAGACCCTGAAAGACCACCTAGTCCAACCCTTCTGCCAGAGCAGGATCATCTACAGTAGGTCGCACAGGAATGCATCCAGCTGGGTTTTGAATGTCTCCAGAAAGGGAGACTCCACAACCTCTCTGAGCAGCATGTTCCAGTGCTCTGCCACCCTCACAGTGAAATAGTTATTCCTTGTGTTCACAGGGAATCTTCTAGGCTTCAGCTTGCACCCATTGCCCCTTGTTCCACCACTGGGCATCTCTGAGCAGAGCCTGGCTCCATCCTCCTGACACTCACCCTTCACATATTTATAAACATTAATGAGGTCACCACTCAGTCTCCTTCCCTCCAAGCTAAAGAGGCCTCTCCAAGCTAAAGGAAACTCCATACTATTTAAAAGGCTGCTATGGATATTTGTAATCAGCTTCAAATATATTGGAAGAGAAATTAATGAGAAAATAATAGGTATGTTGCTATACCATACACCCCCAGCATTATCAATAGTGTGCTACTTTAGAGGGAAAAACAGATGGAAAGAAGTGGCAAAACTGTCCATTCACAAATGAATATTTTATCATACATGCAGACTGGAGGCTGTAAGGTAGTCTGTGTCAATGCTCCCTGAGGTAACTGAAACTTGATGCCCTGCTATGTAGCTTGAAATCATTCCCTCCAGACTGTACCTGTATCATCAAGAAGGGGCTTCACTTGATCAAATGCAGTTCTTTACAGTACAACTTAGAGTATAGACAGCCATATGAGAGCTTCCTCAGGAAACTGCTCTTACAGGTAATGGAAAACAAGCACGTTTCTAGTGTACAAATCATCCTAAAGTAGATTCCTTAAGCATAACAAATGAACCATGACTTAAAATTGCTCATTCCTCCCCTTAGGCTCTCCTGTGAGGAGCCTGGACAAGTTTAGATACTGTAGATTGTGATGTTGCATATGCCTAAAGTGATAGGAAAAGTATTTCAACAATTAAAACTGGTCCTTAATTTACTCATTCTTCCATTGGAAATATTAAAAAATCAAACTCTGTCTATATAACATCAGACACAGGCCAGGATAATGGTGAACCACACTCAGAAAGCACAAGTTCCCCTGTGCTGAGAACACCTTTTTAGAAGCATTTTTTCTCATGTGCTATTGTGCAGCCAGTCAGAAACTCACATTGACAGAAGCTCTTTGAAAATACACACTGCTTTACACTACCCTTGACCACTGCCCTTGTTACAGGTCTCCTCCTGTCTTGTCTACAAGGCTAAGTCCTTTCCACCCTGCCATACAATGGCTGTGAGCAATGACTGACAATCACCACAAAAGAGGCTTTCAGCAAAAAATGTAGGGCCTGAAAAATAAAGGCAAAGCTTGTCTGTCTTTTTTGTCCCCTCTTGTGGTCACAGCCATTTTCCCTCTTCCCAGACCACATCATCTCCTGGAAAAATATCTACAGTTGTTAGAAGAATTATTCTTCCCAAGTCTCAGCTTTATTCAGGAAGAAGACACTCAACAGCTGTAAAGGACAGCCACTTAGATTAATTTTAACTCAAGGGAAAAATCAACAGGAATAAATAAGTGTCATATTCTCAATGAGTGACTTCTCTGTAGCAGTTAGAGAAGCTCAAAGCAGACCAAACCTTGCTTTGTAGAGGTGCTTTCTCTGCCAAGTAGAGAAGAGCTATATGGATCAATGATCCAACAGGTAAATCATTCAACACATGGCATGTCAGGGAAAAAGAATCCAAAGCCACAGATACTTTGGCCTGTGGAAAAGTTCCCTAAGCATGACATTCTATGACCTTGAATATGTAAACAAGGCAGGGACCCACAAGACCACATTGTCATAGAATGGCTTGGGTTTGAAGGGACCTTAGAGATCATCTACTCCAGCCTCCCCACCATGAGCAGAGATGCCTCATAAACTGCTGCATTAGTCCTCACTACAGTTCAGACAGCCTCCAATGGTTTGAATTAACAGAAAAACTTCATTTCAGAGGACATCCAAGCTTGAGAAGGAAGCATAAGAGCAAGCCAATGTCTGTCCCCCAGATCTAGGCAGGCAATGTGTGTGAACATCTGAATGATGAGATTGATGACAGTTGTACTGTAAAGCTACAAGGACCAAAAGGATGTTGAAAGAAGTGTGGATGGGTCTTTCTCCTTGCTTCCTTCTCAGAGTGCCAGAAAAAAAGGGACACTCAGGCCAGAGTCAACAACTTTGCCTGGACAGGTATTCAGCTCACTTCCATGCAGAGAGGCTGTAGGATGTCTGCCAGAGCCCAAATTAAAGCCCGTGTAGACCATATTAAAAATAGTAGTCTGGTGATTCAAAGTCTATTTGGACAGCAGTTCAACTATTTTGTTACCTCCCCAGCTAAAGAAATACATCTAATTTAAAGGTCAAATATGTTCAACTTCAATTTTGGGCCACCAGACCTTGTTATTTGTGTAAGCAAGGCCGAAGAGCTCCAGACATGATTTCCTAGCAAAAATATATATACACAATCATCGAGGTACCTTCTCTTCAGTCATTTTAATAGTGCCTAGATTCAGTCCTGATTTTTAACTACTATTATTATTAGTTCCTCTTCCACTTATCTTTTATTCCTGGCTGTCTTCTAGGGAAGGGATAATGGGAACAAAAATAAGCACATTAAAAGATACATTCATCTGCACAAGAAGCCTTTCTCTTTTCAGAACTGGTTAGATTATTTATTCATTTTTATTACCTCTGTACTAGTCTGGGAGATCTTTCTGGTATTAGAATTGCTCAGCTGTGATCCTTTTTGTTATTACTATTGTTTACTGATAAACTCATAATTGCTCAGGCACCACAAACTGAACATTTTCCCTGATGAGAGAACGAATGCAACCCTATTGGCACGGCTTGCAAAGTTACTTCTGAATTCCACAAGCTGTGAGTTTTTCAGGCTCGTGCAGTTTGCAGCCTTGCACAAGTAAATTTTCAATCCAGCTGCAAATTTTTGTTGTAAGGATTCAAGAACAGATGCTGTCCATGCAGTGTGTCCCCCCCTTCTGTGACTAAAGAAAGATCTTGTCTCGTACTGGACAGCAAATCATATTTCTCTTAGCACAAAATCTCGCAGTGTGTTAGACGACTGCCCTATTTATTGAGTCTATTTACTGCTGCTGATGGATTGTATAGTAACACAATAAACAGTGTCTTGAGGGAATGAAAAGTATTTCTGCTTCCATTAGGGCTCTAACTTGGCTTTTTCTGGAAGCATTTTCCTTCCAGGGTCCTCAAGGTGAAAGCAGACACCAGTTGGTGCCTGGCTATAATAAAGTAAATATTTTCTTTTTCTAATCGTGGTGACCTTGTGATCCATTGCCACTGAAATTTATATTCCTGGGAAAGTCTGAGAAGTTCTACTTCCCCTCTCCAGCAACACAGATAATCTTTCTGAGCTCTACCTTATTCAGAGCTGGTTTAAAAAATGAATGGAGAGTTTTCTTGGTATCAGATTCCATGTCAGGAATGAAGAAAAACAAAAGAAATGAATAAAGTGTCATGGATAATTGGTATTACAACCCAGAATTGTTATTAAACTGTCGAGGTGCTGATAAATTCACACAGACTTAAGTCCAGGATGAACATTACTCATTTAAGCTAGAGGCCAGCTTTATTTCTTGTCTGGGAGCTGAAGAAACTACTGGGAGAAGACACAAGACATTCCTGTGCTGTCCAGCAAGTGGTCTCACCCCAGTTATGAAGGAGCAGTCTCCAAGTCAGGTGTGAGAACAAAGCCCCCTGGGAGAACAGCTTAGCAGAAAAAACATTGCTCTCAAGAGGTTAGTGTTAAAAGAAGAAAATTAGCTAGCAATGAAGTCAGAGGGAGCTGTTCTCCAGTATGTACCCAGTGAGTCTCAGGACCCTGGGGTCATCTGTTCAGTCTTCCCACAGGCACTCTCCCCATCTGTTTTCCCATGCCACTCTTACACCCCCTTCCTGTCAGCCTCTGTGCAGAAGATGAAAGTGGATCAGACTTTAACCTCTCGTTCCCTGGGAAGTAGATCTTACTCTGTGTCCTGTACAAGGGTTGGAGGAAAGCTAACAAGGTGCTGAAAACATGAAGTGGTTTAAGTTATTTAAGTTATTCTCAGGTACAGAATTAACCAGGTTGGAAAAGACCTTCGAGATCATCAAGTCCAACCTATCCCAACAATATTGACCACCAATACAAGGTAGTAGATGATCAAGATGCATAAACTGTCCTTGGAGACTGAGGAGCCTCTCAGGAGACTTTATTGTGGCCTTCCAGTATCTTAATGGGACCTACAAGAAATCTGGTGAGGGACCTTTTGGGATGTTGGGTAGTGATAGGACTAGGGGGAATGGAACAAAACTAGTAGTGGGTAGATTCAGACTGGATGTTAGGAAGAAATTCTTCACCATGAGGGTGGTGAGATGCTGGAACAGGTTGCCCAGGGAGGTGGTAGAAGCCTCATCCCTGGAGGTTTTTAAGGCCAGGCTGGATGTGACTCTGAGTAGCCTGATCTAGTGTGAGGCATCCCTGCCCATGGCACTGGGGTTGGAACTAGATGATCCTTAAGGTGCCTTCCAACCCTAACAATTCTGTGACTGAAGTACAATGAGCCACTTTATCAACCCCAGTCAGTCATTAGTATCTACAACAATGGGTCATCAGTGTCTGTGAAAATTCCTGTACAGGAGGATTGCTGCCAGGTATTTAATTCTTTTTAATAAGAAGCAAGACAACAGTGGGGACTCGTTAGTTCAGAGGTTTTATAAGTTGGTTTTGGGTTGTCTAAAATTAAATATTCAAAGAAATCATAGATGCAGTTTGATCTGTACTGAAGTAGCAGAGAAGTCCCTCAAGGACCCTTCAAGGAACAAGGAAGGATAGCACTACCTTAGCATCCAGACTTGTAGAAAAGACACTTGGTCCAGTTTCAGAGCCTAATCTTAATTTTTCTGAAGCCTGGAACAGTCAGTGCCAGCTAAATACCTATTATTGCTTGTAGGCATTCCTCAAAATGTATCAATTACCTTATCCAGTTGCATTTCAGGGTAATTATTCTCTGGTTACCAAGGTAACCAAATACGTATAACAAGGAAGAACCATCATTTTTGTTCATGCATACCTGGGCTGCCAGGGCAATCTTAGAAAATGGATCACCTGGGCAAATCATATGCAGTCTCACAGGGATACAGTTCTTATCAGCCATGGAATGTCTACCTGCAAACCCAGGAACATCACCTCCCTGCCTGCACAGCGGTGTTCGCAGCACTGGAAGGACCCAAGGGCTTTGGAGACCTTAACACTTAGCACATAGCATGAGAGGAAGTAGGAGCCAAGTGCTCACAGGAAAAGCAGACCATGCTCAAAAGTCTGCAGTGTGAAAACAAAACCTGGAAAGTCTGTACTAAGGAATCTCTGGGTTTAATGTATTTCAGCCACAATTCCTGTAAGGAGTAGAAGATAGTTTATCCTCCTTGACACTTCCAGACAAGTTATGCTCAGTATCAGCTCAACTGCATACATTGCTCACAGGCCAGAGGGAGCAATTTTCTTTGTATAGGCAAGACTTCAAAGCTAAGAGGAAAGAGCAATCTATAAGCAGACTTAACACCAAAATACTTTTAATGCTTTTGGTATCAGCTTGTGTGGAGAATAGTCCCTATGTTATAAGATAAATAAATGAATAAAAATAATTTTAAAGCTTCTTGAAATAATCTTTTACTCCTGAAGTCATGGGGGAAAAGTAATGAAAATGGTGACCTGAACGGTGACCTGCAGGCAATACATTTATTGTGATCATTTGCCTGTCTCTACAGTAATACTTCCTTTGTTGGATGTTAATGTTTATTCAATAAGAAACTCAATAAATCATGAAACTCTTCCTCTGACAGTACACCACAACTGTGTGGAATGGCTGCTCTCCGGACCCATAAATGAAGGCATAGTATTCAGGATCCTAAGTTACAGAATAGTTGAATACTGTTACACACACACCCCCAAAAAGTATAATACATAATGTTTGAGCATTCTACATTTCAAAAAGGTTTCTGTTTTCCAAAACATCCACAACTTAGAAATAAAACCAGCAGGGAACAAAGATAAGAGGCAGATAGAGTCAGAAAGGTAGAGCTCTAAACTCTTGCTTAGGAAGGAGTTTAGAAAGCTCTCTGTGCCAAACCCTGACATGAGTGCTGTATCTTCTCACCTCTAGTTTCAGGTGTATTGCTGAGCTGTGGCAGGTGCTATAGTGACATCCCAACCATACAGCCACCAAGGATCTCTTAAATAAAGACAGAAGAGACTGTAATATATATCCTAATTAAACCTGAGTCTATGACATGTTAATAAAAGTATGTCATCAATTGTGTAGTTCTGACTACAATTCAGTCCAGCCAAGAGAGTAGGCACTCCAACTGCCTGCTACATTTTGCTGTCACCGTGAATTTAGCTATGCAGCAGAAAGCATCTTAAAAAGAAGCCTACCTGCTGGAGGAAAACAATCCCAAAAGGTGATCCCTAAATATGTCCTCTTCCCGTGCCACTAACATTTACTACCGATTGATTTGTTTGCAGTTCTTAAAGACCCTCCAGTTAAGACATTGATCTATCTTTGCTGCAGTCACCTCTGAAAACCAACCATTTGCCACAGGCTGTCAGTTTCAGTAACACTTTGTTATTCTTCTGAAGGAAAGCGTATAAGATGCTGTTTGACTTGGACACATACCCATGGTGCAACTGGGAAAGCCAATTGACTGATCCTTTTGAAGCACAAAGACCAGGTATAAATCAAAGCCCTATTCCCAAGCTTCTTCAGAAGATACTTAGTTCACACCCTTTCCCCTGTTCCTGCATGTTGAGTCCATTTCTCCATGGGATCACAGGATGTTAGGGGTTGGAAGGGACCTCTGGAGATCATCAAGTCCAACCCCTCTTTCAGAGCAGGACCATTGAATCTAGCACAGGTCACACAGGAATAAATGCAGATGGGTCTTGAAAGTCTCCAGAGGAGACTCCACAGCCTCTCTGGGGAGTCTGTTCCAGTGCTCTGTGACCCTCACAGTGAAGAAGTTCCTCCTCCTCACTGAGAAGAGCCTGTCCCCTCCCTCTTGACACTCAGCCCTCAGATAGTTATAAACATTTTTTAAATCCCCTCAGTGTCTTCTCTTCTCCAGACCAAAAAGCCCCAGGGCTCTCAGCCTCTCCGCACAGAGAATTGCTCCAGTCCCTCAGTCATCCTGGTAGCTCTGCGTTGGACTCTTCCCAGTAGATCCCTGCCCCTCTTGAACTGAGAAGCCCAGAACTGGATGCAACATTCCAGGTGGGGCATCACCAGGGCAGAGTACACTTTAAAGCTATTCAAAGAACTTCCAATGGCAGAGATTGCTCAAAATCCATTCCAATGCTTGACTTTCTCATACCTTGAAGAATGTCTAGATCAAGAACCCCTTGCTGTGCACTTTAGCTACATTGCTGCAGCAGACAGAACATAACGCTGCTCCTTCTCTGCACTTGTAACATGTTACACCTACCTGAAGGCTATTACTCACTTCTCTAGATTAGTCAGCCTCAATTCTTCCAGGTTTTCCACACAGATCATGGATTCTATGCCTCTGAAAGTTCCTACTATCCTTCTCTAGCCACTGCTGACCATCTCTCCCCACCAAACGTCAGTTTTCAACATGCAGGGAATGAACTCTGCTTGCAAGATCTCATGGTATCATGCAATGTTCATGTATGCTTGCTCCTTATCTACTCCCCCATCTGGAATTTTCAGGGCTTAGAAATGAGTTATCAGAGCCTGAAAGCCACAGAGATATATGATCATGCCTTTTCTATGATTTCTGACATACTCCACAGTCAAATAAGAATCACTTCAATTCACAAGATTCTCATCTACTGTATTAAACACAAGAGCATTAGTGTTGTAGTTTGAGCTGGGTGCCCCCACCAGCTGGGTGCTGGGTGCATTTAGGCAACAGGAGCCTGCTGTACTCATCCTACACCACTCAGGAATCTTAGGACATTAGGCCCATACAGGTAGGTTTATGTCAATGTGTGCAAAGAATTGTCTCTAAGATAAGAGCGCTTGCTACCCGGGGAGACACAAAGCTTCTGGTTAGATTTCTCCCTTGCCAAGGAATTAGCATTTCTGTAACCCCAAATCACACGTTTTATCTGTAGGATAGAGCAGTTACTTCCCCACACTTCAGAGACTATACTATACAGAAAGCTGCTGGGAAAACACCTAATGGAGTTGATTAATGTGAGAAGAGGAGGAGGTGGCGGTGGCAGTAGTCGTGCAGAGGGAACAGCGCAAACGGAAAGGGTCCAATTGCATTTGGTTCCCAAAGCTCGCACTAGACAAGCAAGCACAGCATGTTTCATTAGAAACAATGAAACCTCCTTTTCAGTTAGCTGGCATTTTGGCAAGGCTGCTGGACAGATCAGAAACTCAGAGAACAGTTTGTTTGCCATGCTGTAGCCTACTTTTGTTTAATCAGCCAGCCACTGTTGAATGTGCTCCTGCTGTCAACAACAAACCTCCAGGCCCACATTCACACGTCAGAGCGTGTGTGTGTTGTGTGCTGTGGATGTGTGTGTACGTGAGCCCTTGCTCATTCTGTGATTAAAAATGTAAGCACCTACTATTTTCAGCCTGAAAGGCAGCCAAAATCTCTTTGTTCGAGTTGGCACAGGGAAGTCTCCCCGTGCCCATTCCATCCCATTAGCAGCACTCCACAAAATGGCAAAGAAGGATGGAGAATTTTCTCTCTCCCTCCACCCCACCCCCTGCATTTTGTGCCTGGAATTTGATGGTTTCACTTGCAGCTTTGAAGTAAAGGCAGAGCTTTTGTGCAGGGTGCATTCATGATGTAGCTGCAAGTTCTTCACAGGCAGCTGGACTCCTCAGCACTGAAAGGGCTCAAAGCTTTTAATTAAGGGACTGATCGAGCTAGCTCTTGCTAAATAAACAGAATCAGACCCCACAAAAACTGCTTCTCGGTAAGGACCAAAGGTTTCAACACAGCTCTAATGAGTCTGCTATTGGGCATTTGGACATTCAGCTTCCATCTTTCAGAAAATATTCTCAGTGGTAGACTGAGAACCAGGGGAGGTTTAGGCTGGATATAAGGTAGAAATTCTTCCCAGAAAGAGTGATTGGCCATGGGAATGGGCTGCCCAGGGAGGTGGTGGGGTCACTATCACTGGAAGTGTTTAAAAAGAGACTGGATGAGGCACTTGGTGCCATGGTTTGGTTGGTTAGATGGTATTGGGTGATAGCTTGGACTTGATCATCTCAAAGGTCTTTTCCAGCCTGGTTAATTCTGTAATTCTGACTGAAAAATCAACATTTGTGAACTTAAAAAAAAGGTGGTGTAGAACCACCACCTCAGTGACCAGCTCAAATACTTTTTTGTTCCCTCTTCTTTCATGTACAGGAGTCCCTGACAATGTTTTCTGCAGTCTTCCCTGTTAACTGAGCGATCAGT
This sequence comes from Dryobates pubescens, assembly GCF_014839835.1. Classification (NCBI taxonomy): domain Eukaryota; kingdom Metazoa; phylum Chordata; class Aves; order Piciformes; family Picidae; genus Dryobates; species Dryobates pubescens. The sequence continues at coordinate 39,613,368 of NC_071616.1, read as the reverse complement.
CCCTTCCACCTGAGGACTCACACAACAGTATATCCAGAGCTGTAGACAAGAGAGAATAGAATAGAATTAACCAGGTTGGAAAAGACCTTCGAGATGATAGAGTCCAACCTATCACCCAACTCCATCTAATCAACTAAGCCATGGCACCAAGTGCCTCATCCAGTCTCTTCCTAAACACTTCCAGTGATGGTGACTCCACCACCTCCCTGGGCAGCCCATTCCAATGGGCAATCACTCTCTCTATGAAGAATTTCTTCCTAACATCCAGCGTAAACCTCCCCTGGTGCAGCTTGAGACTGTGTCCTCTTGTTCTGGTGCTGGTTGCCTGGGAGAAGAGACCAACTCAGGACAACACAGAAGTTCAGATACTTCATAAGACAACACAGCAGTATTTCTAGGGTTTTTTTGAGAGAAGGGAAAAAATAAATCAATCTTCGTTTGCTGAATTTTAAACCAGTCACCATCTTTCCACAGAAAACAGATTCATTGCAGGCTTTTGATCAACTTTACTCAGTCAACATTTCACCTGAAGAAAAGAGGATCCAGCTATCCAGTAACTTCCCTATAGGGACCACATAATAACACCCTCTCCTCACCTCCTTTTTGCCTATAGAAAGACCTGCAGGGCTGTCTGAAAGTAGAGTGTAATATCAGGGCTACTTCAGCAAATGTTAATAGGTATCACAGTATCACCAAGGTTGGAAGAGACCTCAAAGATCAGCAAGTCCAACCTGTCACCACAGACCTCATGACTAAACCATGGCACCAAGTGCCACGTCCAATCCCCTCTTGAACACCTCCAGGGACAGTGACTCCACCACCTCCCTGGGCAGCACATTCCAATGGTGAACGACTCTCTCAGTGAAGAACTTTCTCTTCACCTCGAGGCTAAACTTCCCCTGGTGCAGCTTGAGACTGTCCCCTTGTTCTGGTGCTGGTTGCTTGAGAGAAGAGACCAACTCCCTCCTGGCTACAACCACCCTTCAGGTCTTACTAGTCTTAATAAATGCGAGGTTCATGCAAAGATGTGTATACATTCAAGTCTCCTCTGTGCACTGTATTCAGTAAATTCACATAAAAATACTCATTAAACCAACCTATATATATACACAACATAAAAACAGCAGCATCAGAGCAGAAACACATCCTCTATAAGTAGGAACTGAAAAGACTCTTGAAGACAGTTTCTAGATTTCTCCCTTGATCTTACTCTTGGTTTAATGCATTTTTAAAAAAGCATTAAAGTAACATAAAGGATCAAAAGAAACCAGAAGAAATATCATGTTTAAGGGAGACATGCAATGGCTTTGTTGACAGAGGTTTCTTAGATCACATTCATCCGTTTTGCAGATGCCTGTGCCTCACTTGCAGGAATTTGTACCCTTTCAATTTCACTTTCTGCATGTTCAACCACTTCCCAAAGCTATATCCTGTTAAGAATCAAGAGAAGTGTGGCCAGCAGGTCAAGGGAGGTGATTCTCCCCTTCTACTCTGCTCTGGTGAGACCCCACCTGGAGTACTGTGTCAGTTCTGGAGCCCCTATTACAAGAGGGATATGGAGGTGCTGGAAGGTGTCCAGAGAAGGGCCACGAGGATGAGCAGAGAGGGCTGGAGCACCACTCCTATGAGGACAGACTGAAAGAGCTGGGGCTGTTCAGTCTGGAGAAGAGAAGGCTCTGAGGTGACCTAATTGTGGCCTTCCAGTATCTGAAGGGGGCCTCCAAGAAGGCTGGGGAGGGACTTCTCAGGATCTCAGGCAGTGATAGGACTAGGGGGAATGGAATGAAGCTGGAGGTGGGGAGATTCAGGCTGGACGTGAGGAGGAAGTTCTTCACCCTGAGAGTGGTGAAGCCCTGGAATGGGTTGTCCAGGGAGGTGGTTGAGGCCCCATCCCTGGAGGTACTTAAGCCCAGGCTGGATGAAGCTCTGGCCAGCCTGATCTAGTGTGGGGTGTCCCTGCCCATGGCAGGGGGGGTTGGAACTAGATGATCCTTGTGGTCCCTTCCAACCCTGACTGATTCTATGACAAGAAAATAAGTGCAGGGATTTGAGGTTATGCTATGTGTTTATAACTGGGAAGGAAAAAGAGGCAAAAAACCCAACATTTTTTTGAGAGGAGGGAGTCAATACATATATTAACAACATTACCTTTCCTTTTATTACTGTAAATAACAGGACTATCACCATAACACCCAGAGATGTGAAGACATCCAATCTCACTGATTAGACAGGCCTGTAACAAGCTGCAGAAAGCTCTGCTGGAAGTGACTTTGGTTATTTCAATTTCAGCATCTCAATGGTTACTGCTCAGTGCAGCTGGAAGCCTCAAGCTTCACATGAGCATAAACTGGTACATGAAACAAAAGGATTCAGAACAAAAGCTGTGAACTTCTAGCTACTTTTAGCCAGGTCTCAGTAACTCAGTTGGCTATTTTTTTCCCAGATGCTCAAGGTATAATCCCTTATAATTTAGTCACATTCTCTTTGGAGTAATGTATATTATTTTCTGCCTCTCTAAATTGCCCTTGAACTTCATCTGAGTAGCATGTTCTGCTTCCCTTCCTGATTAGGACTGTTTAGAATTACCATGTCCTGTTAAGCAGCTGGCCTGCTTCCCCTCATAGTGAGCAAATTGTTCTCCTTCCAGTACTAGTTATTTTTAGAAAGAAGGGCTTTTGGATTAAAAAAAGAAGTGTTGCATATCACAAGACATCACCCTCCACTCTCAAGGTTTATTTTTTTCAACCTTTGTGATAAATCAGACTCATTCACCTTCCCACTAGCTTCAGCCCTCCCCAGCGCTGCTTCAGTCACACTAGGCCTGTCCTAAAAACCAGCTCTAACCCTGAGTAAGCACAAGGTTAGGATATAGATGAAGGTGGGTCTATTAACTGCATTAAAGTCAGGGGTGTTGGGATGTGATGTTTCAATTCAGCATATTATACCAATCAGGTTCCATCCAAGACTAAATCGGAGATTTATTTCTTTTTTAAATCTGGAGGTTGCATAAGGACCTAATATTTAACTTTATAAAGAGATCAGACTCTTAACATGCAATTTATGGAAAGTGTCAGGTCTGTGGACTGCTATTAAGGGAATTGCATGATAAGTAACAAAAAGAACCTTATTTTTTTCTTCTGAGTTGAAACATACACTGCTAGAGAGTGACAGAGGCTGAGGGAGCTGGGGTTGCCTAGCCTAGAGATGAGGAGGCTCAGGGGAAACCTTATTGCTATCTACAACTACCTGAAGGGAGGTTGTAGCCAGGAGTGGGTTGGTCTCTTATCCCAGGCAACCAGCACCAGAACGAGAGGACACAGCCTCAAACTGTGGCAGAAGAGGTTTAGGCTGGATGTTAGGAAGAAGTTCTTCACAGAAAGAGTGATTGGCCACTGGAATGCGCTGCCCAGGGAGGTGGTGGAGTCACCATCACTTGAGGTGTTTAGGAAGAGACTGGATGAGGCACTTGGTGCCATGGTTTAGTTGATTGGATGGTGTTGGATGATAGGTTGGATTTGATGATCAAAAAGGTCCTTTCCAACCTGGCAAATTCTATTCTATTCTACAAGCTGGAAAAGATCACCAATGGGGCAGTGACTGCAGCACCCCCATTGCAGAATCGCCATCAGGTGGCAAGATCAGACCTACAAAAGCAGTTCAGCACCAGTACTGGCACCTCCCTAAAGGTGACACTTCAGTGATACAATCTAAGACAAGTTTTTTTAGTTCTCCTTCCATTAACTCTGGAACAAAAGCAGTCTTGGAGGGAAGAAGGCAGAAATAAAAAGGCAAAGCATTAACAGGAGAAAATTAAAGTCCAGTTGCTCCCAGCTATTTCCATTGACTGGAAGCAAGGAATCACTAATAAGAGCTGCAGGTTAAAGTGGGCTGTGCATATGTTAAGGTGAAATTCTGATGTGCATCTTTTGCATCCTGTATTACAGATTTGAGTCCAGGAATGGAGCCAGAGCTGGGCAATCTTAGTACTCTGTGGCGTGTGTATTAAAATGGTCCCAAAAGTAATTAGATAAAATGAATGAAATCTGACTTGACAAGCAGGGGTCATCCTATTCTGTGAAGGCTCAAGGTGGAGACCAAGGGGCCAAACAACCAGTGATTGAAGGGCACAGCTAATTAAAGTGCCTGCTATATTAATATTTATGCTAAAGTTTCCAGTAGCCCTGGCCTTGACCTGGCAGTTGGGTATACAATGTGTCCTTCATTTTAATAATTTCCAACATTATTTCTCATATGGTTATAAAAGGACTTTAAACAGGATTTCTGCCTCTTCCACTCTCAGAATAAAATGGCAGAGAAGTGGAGTAAAAGCTGGGAAAAAAAGTTAGGTCTGAAAATTAGTCCCTCTTAGTTAGCAGAAAAAATAGAATCCCAGAATCATTAGGGTTGGAAGGGACCTCAAGGATCATCTAGTCCCAACTCCCCTGCCATGGGCAGAAACACCTCACACTACATCAGGTTGCTCACAGCCACATCCAGCCTGGCCTTAAAAACTTACAAGAGGGATATGGACGTGCTGGAAGGTGTCCAGAGAAGGGCCACGAGGATGAGCAGAGGGCTGGAGCACCACTCCTATGAGGACAGACTGAAGGAGTTGGGGCTGTTCAGTCTGGAGAAGAGAAGGCTCCGAGGTGACCTAATTGTGGCCTTCCAGTATCTGAAGGGGGCCTACAAGAAGACTGGGGAGGGACTTCTTAGGATCTCAGGTAGTGATAGGACTAGGGGGAATGGAATGAAGCTGGAGGTGGGGAGATTCAGACTGGACGTGAGGAGGAAGTTCTTCACCCTGAGAGTGGTGAAGCCCTGGAATGGGTAGTCCAGGGAGGTGGTTGAGGCCCCATCCCTGGAGGTGTTTAAGCCCAGGCTGGATGAGGCTCTGGCCAGCCTGATCTAGTGTGGGGTGTCCCTGCCCATGGCAGGGGGGTTGGAACTAGATGATCCTCGTGGTCCCTTCCAACCCTGACTGATACTATGATACTTCCAGGGACAGGGCTTCTACCACATCCCTGGACAACCTCTTCCACCCTCATGGAGAACCACTTCTTCCTAACATGCACCCTGAATCTACTCATTTCTGTATTTTTCAATTCCCCCTCATCCTATCATAACCTGACACCCTACAAACACTAATTATAAAGGTAAGAGAGACTGCCATTCATAAGTGCTTTCCATCTGAATCAGTCAAAAAATGCATTTCCATCTTTATGATGCTTCCTTTGATGGTTGGGAAAACTGTGGAACCGCTGTGGAGTCTCACTGTGAGGTCCATTCACTAAGAATTTGAGAGTTTTCACAGCCTGGGATAACTACACACCAATACTCCAGGAGAGGCAGGCTACTACAGCTGAACGCAAGCAGAGCTACAGATGCTTCATGTTTTATGTACAGAGAATTAATTTGTGAGTTTATGGAGTGTGTGAAAGAGGGTGAGCAGAGGAGAAATGGCTATCAAGCCACAAAAAATAACTAATACTAAGAAATGAAAAGAACAAAAAAAAGAGTATCTTTTCTTGCTGATACAACACCAACAAAAATTTGGGTTCACAGTATCACAGTATACTGTGGGATCATAGAATGTTAGGAGTTGGAAGGGAACTCAAAAGATCATCCAGTTCAACTCCTGTTCCAGAGCAGGATCACCTACAGCAGGTCATGCAGGAATGCATCCAGGCAGGTTTTGAATATCTCCAGAGGAGGATCCTTGACCTCTCTGAGCAGCCTGTTGCAGGGCTCTGTCACCTTCACTGTGAAAAAGTTAACTGCCTAGCTTCCCATGGGACAGGAGGGCAAGCTGACTTAGTACTCTTTGCAACCAAGGTCATTTGCAATCAGCAGGTGTTTGTGTGATACGAAGATCCACAAAGCCAGCCTGCCAAGCATCCCAAGGAGGGAGTCTTGTGGAGATAAGATGGTCCTGCTTTGGCTAAAACTAATGAAGCAAGGCTAAAATAACAGAAGTATCCAACTTCAAAACAGATTTTGAAGGTCAGGGTGCCCAAGTGAAGACCTTTGCCTAATAAACAGCAATTGACCTGTCACTACAAGCCCTTGTAAAACATCCAGCTTTCTTGTAGGACCCCTTCAAGTACTGGAAGGCTGTTCTAAGCTCTCCCCAGAGTCTTTTCTTCCCCAGGGATGATCTCTAGAGGTCCCTTCCAACACTAAACGTTCTGTGATTCTGTGTGAATATAACTTAGTTCCCATATAATCACAGAATCACCAAGGTTGGAAGAGACCTCAAAGATCAGCAAGTCCAACCTGTCACCACAGACCTCATGACTAAACCATGGCACCAAGTGCCATGTCCAATCCCCTCTTGAACACCTCCAGGGACGGTGACTCCACCACCTCCCTGGCCAGCACATTCCAATGGCTAACGACTCTCTCAGTGAAGAACTTTCTCCTCACCTCCAGCCTAAACTTCCCCTGGCGCAGCTTGAGACTGTGTCCTCTTGTTCTGGTGCTGGTTGCCTGGGAGAAGAGACCACCCCCCTCCTGGCTACAAGACACTATCTTTCAGAGGTCAGACTTTCATGAAAAAAAAAATAATTACCAAAAAAACACCGATCAGATAATTTAAGTCACCTCAGCTTTTAATTTGCAGGGGAGGGAAAAAAAAAACCCTAGAGAATCTCACAACATGCTGTTTGTTCCACAACCCTGCTGCTGTCAGCAAGACTGTAGACATCTAAGGATGGATGATTAAGCTTCAAAATATCCACAGCTAGCAGGAACATTTACTGAAATAATTTGCCTACATTAAGACAGGCTTGGGAACTGTGTCCTCCTCCTCCTCTTTACCTTGATTTGGTTCTAATGTGGAGGTTTTGCATCACAAAGGCCCAATCAAGAGGGAGAGGATGACATTTTTGAGATTCCCATGGAAAGCATGACACAACCCAGGCTCCATTTAAAATGATGCACATGGAGGGATGAATAAAGATATTCCAACCTGGATGCTCCAAGTGCCTCATTTCTAGGAGCCTTTTGGCTACGTTATTATACTTCCATTTTAGATAACGAGAGAGTACCTGCTTTATTTAGCATTTTATTTATCTCTACCTCTTCTGTAGAGCTAGGTGCAAGCACTGGCTTTCTGGCACCTTGCTGCTGGGTCTGAGAGCGCTATAAAGCTCAGGTAGCCATTCCAGCAGGCACCATTGATCGTACCAGTTGCTACAGCAGCAGTTGTAGCAGTTTAGCAAGCAGAACACACACTTTACTGTCTGTTTTATTATCAAGACAGACAATTTGTCCAAGTAGTGCTCAGGGAATGGGCATATAACAATCCATCTGAATAAAAAACCTAAAGCATTACCTACCTAAGCTCATTAACATTTGCAGGAATGGCTAAAAACAAAAAGTTTGTTTCCACCCTCCGTTGTGTTGCTCCCTGCTTAACAGGCAGTTGTTTTGAGCTTCTTTTAGCAGCTTGCCAGAAGAAAACAAACTGACAAAGTGCTGACTGGATGAACACACCATGGCAAAGACCTGCAGAACATGCAAGGATATTATAAGTCTCGTCTAGAATACAACTTCCTACAGCTATCTTATTGCTGTCTACTACTATCTGAAGGGAGGTTGTAGCCAGGTGGGGCTTGGTTTCCTCTTCCATGTAACCTGTGGCAGAAGAGGACACAGTCTCAAGCTGCACCAGAGGAGGTTTAGGCTGGATGTTAGGAAGAAGTTCTTCATAGAAAGAGTGATTGGCCATTGGAATGTGCTGCCCAGGGAGGTGGTAGAGTCACCATCCCTGGAGGTGTTTAGGAAGAGACTGGATGGGGCGCCTGGGGTCATGATTTAGTTGATTAGATGGTGTTGGGTGATAGCTTGGACTTGATGATCTCAAAGGTCTTTTCCAACCTGTTTAATTCCATTCTATTCTATACTCAAAAAGAATCTGTGTGAATATCACCCCTTCTTCCTGTGCCTCCTGGTTGCAATGCAGGCCAACATTTTGGCTTTCCAGAACTATTTGGGATGTTTTCCCTCAAGTTAGAATGCAAAACTGTTGCACCAGGTAAGGAAGTGTTGCTCCTCCTCAGGGCCCCCTGCTTCTTGTTAAACACCTTACAACACAGTGAGTAGTAGTTGGAATACTATGGGCACTCTCCAAACTGATTTTTTTGGGGGTCAAAAGGAACCCCTTTGTGTTGCCTTTTGTTAGTACTATATCCTCACATATTTTCAAACTTTCTCTGTGCTAAAGCAGGGATATATTATTGGTATTACACTGCTAGCCATAGTGGTGCTGGTGCTGGCATGCAGCAAGCACATCTCAGTTCCGCATAAATTAGTAGTAAGCACATCTGGTATTCAAAGCCTTTCCCTATGCCATTCCTGGCTCTAGCCCATTCCCAGTCCTATTGAAGGGGCAGAGTTTGCTCTTTCAGGATGTTTCTTTATTTATAAATAAAATCTTAGAATCATAGAACCAATAAAGTTGGAAAAGACCTCAAGGATCACCAAGTCCAACCTGTCACCCAAGACCTCATGACTACTAAACCATGGCACCAAGTGCCACATCCAATCCCCTCTTGAACACCTCCAGGGACAGTGACTCCACCACTTCCATGGGCAGCACATTCCAACAGCTAACAACTCTCTCTGGGAAGAAATTTCTCCTCACCTCGAGCCTAAACTTCCCCTGGTGCAGCTTGAGACTGTGTCCTCTTGTTCTGGTGCTGATTGCCTGGGAGAAGAGACTAACCTCTTCTGGCTACAACCACCCTTCAGGTAGTTGTGGACAGCAGTAAGGTCTCCCCTGAGCTTCCTCTTCTCCAGGCTAAGCAACCCCAGCTCCCTCAGCCTCTCCTCATAGGGCTTGTGCTCGAGACCTCTCCCCAGCTTCGCTGCCATTCTCTGTTGCCTTAATTTGTGGTATAAATAGCATGTTTACATATATCTGAAAGAACCAAACCCTCAACAGATGCTCCACACCTGGTGAGTATTAAGAATGCTTTCTACAGGCTGCTTTTTAGGGAAAAAAAGGCTGTTTTTTATACAAAGAAAAGCAAAGATTGAAATTGGCTGTTGGAGGGAACAATAGGATTCTTTAAAGGTTAAAGAATCCAATCATCTGCTAAAGTACTTGAAGCTAAATAGGTCTGGCTATCAACCAACCTCATTAAAAACTACCTGGAAGAAAGTCAATAGGTTCCATATCAGGGGCAAAACCCTCACATCACTGAGGAATGCACATCTTTCTGGAAACTGGGAACAGAATATGCATAAGGCAATCATTTTAGAATAGAACAGAATAAACCAGTTTGCAAAAGACCTTCAAGATCACCAAGCCCAACCTATCATCCAACACCATCTAATCAACTAAACCATGGCACCAAGTGCCTCATCCAATCTCCTCTTAAACACCTCTATTGATGGTGACTCCACCACCTCCCTGGGCAGCCCATTCCAATGGTCAATCACTCTCTCTATTAAGAACTTCTTCCTAACATCCAGCCTAAACCTCCCCTGGTGCAGCTTGAGACTGTGTCCTCTTGTTCTGGTGCTGGCTGCCTGGGAGAAGAGACCAAGCCCCACCTGGCTACAACCTCCCTTCAGGTAGTTTTAGACAGCAATAAGGTCTGCCTTGAGCCTCCTCTTCTCCAGGCTAAGCAACCCCAGCTCCCTCAGCCTCTCCTCACAGGGCTTGTGCTCCAAACCCCTCCCCAGCTTTGTTGCCCTTCTCTGGACACGTTCCAGCAAGTCAACATCTTTCCTAAACTGAGGGGCCCAGAACTGGACACAGGACTCAAGGTGTGGCCTAACCAGTGCTGAGCACAGGGGCAGAATGACCTCCCTGCTCCTGCTGGCCACACTATTCCTGATAGAGGCCAGGATGCCATTGGCCTTCTTGGCCACCTGGGCACACTGCTGGCTCATGATCAGCCTACTATCAACCAGTACCCCTAGTTCCTTCTCTGCATGCCACTCTGACCGCAGCCTGCAGCACTGCATGGGGTTGTTGTGGCCAAGTGCTAGGATTTAGACACTGCCTGTAGAAGCACATGGCACAGTGCTGCAGATTCAGAGACCTGTGTACTCCAGGGGGAAGGTGGGGCAGGAACAAAGGGGTGGGCACCCGCTTCTATAGGCAAACAAGTCAGACTTGTTCAACATACAAATATATTTGAATGTCAAGTTCATTTGATGTTTCCTAATTTCCTCACTCATAAAAATCTGCACTTCCCTATCTTGTGGCTTTATAATCTTTCCTGGTCCACTGCAAAGGCCAATTGCTCGAAAGACAACAGGGAAGGTAACAGTAGGATGTGACTGAAGCTGCAATCTCTATGCTGGACATGTCTTCAGTTCCGTAGGCCATCTAATCACAGAGGAATAGAATAGAATTAACCAGGTTGGAAGAGACCTTTGAGATCATCAAGTCCAGCCTATCATCCAACACTATCTAGTCAACTAGGAGAAGGAAAATTTGTGTTTTCAATGTGTTAAGCTGCACCAGGGGAGGTTTAGGCTGGATGTTAGGAAGAAGTTCTTCATAGAAAGAGAGATCGGCCACTGGAATGGGCTGCCCAGGGAGGTCACCAGCACTGGTGGTGTTTAGGAAGAGACTGGATGGGATGCTTTGTGCCGTGGTTTAGTTGAGTAGATGGTGTTGGATGATAGGTTGGACTCGATGAACTCAAAGGTCTTTTCCAACCTGGTTAATTCTATTCTGTATTTTGAAACATAGAAGGACTCTGTTTAAGCTGTTTGCCACGAGTTCTGCCTTGGAAAACATCACTGGAATATTTTTTGTCTGCTAAAATACAAAAAAACATACCTGAGTTCAACCTGCTGAAAGCAACCAGCACATAAAAGCATCCCTTGCAGTTTCAAGTGAGAAAGTGGAACTGAGCTGGTGATTATGTGAGAATTTGGCCTTGTTTCTTTCCCCTGAAAAATGCAGGAAGATAGCATATCAAACCCCTATTAAGCTACCAATTAGTTCACTTAGGTACCAATCACTTATCAAGCATTTTTTTCCTCCCTCTTTAGATATTCATTTCTTTAAAACTGGCTTTTTAATTCACTGGCAAAACTAGCAAGGTCTTGGATCATACCATCAGTGCCAGACATAGTCCAATCTCTTGAAACAAATCAAATACCCTTTTTACTACCCATCTGGCTCAGGCTAATCTCAAGGGCTCGTGTTTCCATTAATGTTTTCATCCTGAAGCTAACATAACAGCACTGAGTTTGCTCTTAAATAACAGCAGCCCTGAAACAGGTAAAATTTTACCAAGTGAACATTGAACATTTGTGAAGCAGCTACATGAGCAATCCCCTGGAAAGAGGGAATTGAACTTCCACCCTCACCTGACTGTGGCCTCCCAGCTGAAGCCATGTTCAGATTTCAGGGCCAGGCTGATCAAAGGGAACTCCTGTCTCCCTCTCCACGCAGAACTCGCTCTCTGCATGGCTGACGTGCCTTTAGCAGCATCTCACAGTGATTTACAGTCAGGCTGCAGGAGCTAGAAGTCAGTCAAACCTGTGCTGCAGCTCAATAAAATTGCTTGAAGCTGAATAAACTGACAGATTCATGCCAAAAAAAGGAGAACAAACTCTCCTCACAGGCGAAACCACAATGCTTAGACAGAAACACAAATGTAAACATGCTTTGAAGGTCCTTCCCTAGCCAAAGTAAAGAGGTTAGTGTGGAAGTGTGTTGAAACTGGACATGTTTTCACTTTTCTATGTCATACAGAGAGCACAGAATCACAGAATCATTAGGGTTGGAAGGGACCTCAAGGATCACCTAGTTCCAACCCCAGTGCCATGAGCAGGGACACCGCACACTAGATCAGGTTGCTCAGAGCCACATCCAGCCTAGCTTTAAAAACCTTCAGGGATGGAGCTTCCACCACCTCCCTGGGCAACCTGTTCCAGTGTCTCATCACCCTCATGGGGAAGAACTTCCTCCTAACATCCAATCTGAATCTACCCATTTCTATTTTTGTCCATTTCCTCCAGTCCTATCATTACCTGACACCCTAAAAAGTCCCTCCCCAGCTTTCTTGGAGGACCCCTTAAGATACTAGAAGGTCTTCTCAGAGCCTTCTCTTCTTCAATCTGATCTCACAGGAGAAGAACTCCAGCCTGCTGATCATCCTCATGGCCCTTCTCTGGACACATTCCAGCATGTCCAGATCCTTCCTGTAATAGGGTCTCCAGAACTGGATGCAGTACTCCAGGTGGGGTCTCACCAGAGCAAAGTAGAGGGAGAGAATCACCTCAATATTGCTTTCTAAATTCCTAGTTTACAATCAGCTGTTTAGTCAGAAAGCCAAAGTCCCTTCTGAAGTTTGCTGAAAACAACAGTAAAACTCCTGTCCACATCTGTCTGAGTAATCACTGTGATAAAGATTTCTACGTTTTCCCGTCTCTACCTTTCTTCTACAGCTTCTGCTCCGGGATTGGACAGCCCCCACCTCCTCCCTTTGTTCACAGACAGCACCAATGACCCTCGCACAGCAGCTCAGTGCTTTTATCTCAGCATGTTTCCTTACACGTCTCTGGCACGAGAAGGAGAGAAATGTGTCTCTCCTGCTGGTGGAGAGATGAGAAGAGGAACGAGTTCTAGCCACCAGCAGGGGAAGAAAAGGCAATTCCTGGCTCTGAGACTGGAATCTGGAAGAGAAAGCACCGTCCGGCAGCCTCAGCCCTGCTGTATGCCTTGCAGGAGGAGCCATTCTCTTTCAGAATCCCTGGTGCAAGACACACTTAGCTTCTAACAGAGCTTCAGGTGTCCCCATTTCACAAACCTCTCAGCTCCCTAGGAGCAGTTGATGTGCACCTGTTCTAGGTTAAGGATTAATTGTAAAACCATAAAGATAAAAGCCCTCCAGGGGCTGGAGAGTCCCAAGGGGAGGGCACAGGCTATGATAATTTGTTACTGTATTCCCTTGTTCTGTATTTCCCTATATGAGGAGCAGACTTTTGGGTCAATCCTCCTCTCTCTCTGGCCTCTCTGCTCCAGGCATGTGGCTGCTGCTGTCACTTTGGGCTGTGTGGGAGGGAGGCCTGGCTGGCAGGATATATTTCTGCCCTGCTCTGAGCCCATCTGGGGGGTGGGGCAGTGAGACCTACACATGGCAGCTCGGGCATAGCGTGGGGGAGGTTTTGCTGGTGTGCTGGGTTGAAAATTCCCCTCAACATAAAGCTGCCAGACCAGCTCAGTGGAAGCAAATGAAGCTGTATTTACAAGCAAAACTACAATCTAAAACAAAATGCAATGAATATGTACAAAAGATAACAATATATACATACATGTGCTGCTTATAAACACCACAAGAACGCCCCTGGACAAAGCCAGGGAGCTACTTGTAGCTTCCCCTCCCCTGCTCCTTTCCTTACCCCCTTGTACACAAGACAAGAGCTGAGATTTGTTTGTTAATACTCAGCCACAACAAAGCAGCCAAGGTCAGCAAAGTCACCAGAAGCCAGAGCCAGTACCTGCTAGAGCAAGGAAGCCAAAAAAAGAGGAGAAAGCTAGTTTACATAGCTAACTTTTATGTTTGTTATCTGTCCAATGGGATTATTCAGAACTTATCATTGTTTTCCTTTTCACATCCAGTGGTGATTTATTTACATTCTACCTCTTTCTGTTCAAGACCTGTGGAAAATTTTCAAGGCACAGCCTAAAGCTACCACAGCTGGCTGGGGGGATATTTGTGCTATGTAATTGAGGCAAGATGCTAGACAGAGATGTTGGCCAGAAAGACTACATGGGGTTGGATCCATCTAATTAGCCCTGACTGATAACTGGAATCATTAGCCTTGCCTCAAAGGAGGAGTACTTTGACATAGCACTGATCTGCTGGGGCATAGACATCTCATTCTGGTCCCAGGGCTAGTCTTGGTCTAGCTGTGCTGTGGCATAGGTGTAAATGTCCTAGGTAAGGAGGTTGAAGAAGTAAAAAAAGGCATAAGAAGATGCTTAGCCTGGAGAAGAGGAGACTCAGGGGTGACCTTATCACTCTCTACAACTACCTGAAGGGAGGTTGTAGACAGACGGATGTTGGTCTCTTCTCCCAGGCAGCCAGCACCAGGACAAGAGGACACAGTCTCAGGCTGCGCCAGGGGAGGTTCAGGCTAGATGTTAGGAAGAAGTTCTATACAGAGAGAGTGATTGCCCATTGGAATGGGCTGCCTGGGGAGGTGGTGGAGTCGCCATCATTGGAGGTGTTCAGGAGGAGACTTGATGGGGTGCTTGGTGCCGTGGGTTAGTTGTTTGGGTGGTGTTGGATTGGTGGATGGGTTGGATGCGATGATCTTGAAGGTCTCTTCCAACCTGGTTTATTCTATGTATTCTATGCCCTGTGCATCAGAAAGTAAGCAGGTGACTGTAAGGGAACACCAAGTCAGCAGAGTCATCCCAGGAAACCTCTCCCTGTCCTGTTACAAGCAGCTTCATTCCAGCGGGCGTATCTAATCTTCTTGTACAAGACAAGAGAGCACAACGTGGCAAAGCAAAATGCGAATGCACATCACTTCCAGTCCATGAGAACAAATGGTTAAAAGGTGAAAATTGTGCCAAAAATCCCTCTTACTGTCACATAAAGACTCACTGAACAAAGACTGCTTGTCTCCACTACATTTTTTCCCCCTATACTTTGGGCTTCACATGGTAAAAGTTGGAAGAAAACCAACAGAGCAAAATCACATTCAAGGCTTTGGTTTCTTCCTGCTTCCTTTTAATCTTTAAGATGTTGAAGACTTAGGTGCTATCTTTGCATACACCACTATTCATCTTTAATTTAACAAATGATCTCTTCAATGTATTAATGGTTAGCAGTGCATATAAATTAGCATTTATAAAAATCAATTACATTGTCTCACAAGACAGAGGAGAAACCAAGACCTTCATCAGTGGATCATTTGTATTTATCTGTTAATTATAAACCTTAATTGTCTCCCCTTATCAGATTAATTTGCATAAATTGCATAAGTTTAACATTTAAACAGGTCTTAATACCAGAACACAATTATTCTTCAAATATTCTTTCTTGAAATATTCATTATTAATTATAGCATTAAAATTAGAAGTTCTGATAATTGACCTTGGCTTCTCCTTGGTTCATCATCATCTGTCCACTGAGGTCATTTATCTCACGATTATGCATGCTTTGTGGCTTCTTATTACTAATGTGCTCCATTTTAATTGTACTTTATAGCCTGTCAGATTCCTCTGAATTTTGACTTAAAGTAGAATATTATGCAGGGTTCCACAAAAGTGGACTTTTTATAGCATGTCCATTCTCTTAGTATACCTGCTCATAGTGGTACGGTGGGTGACATGACTCTGTATCTGGAGTATCTGGACTCTTAGCTCCAACTAGTGTGAGATCATTCACTAACTCTCACATGCAGGGATTTTTTCTTCTGGTTGAAATCATTCAGTTAACATGTTGTAGATATCATTAGATATGCTTCCAAGGAGAAAGACTAACATTAAAGAGAATAAAAATCAACAAAACATGAAACAAGGCTTTCTCAGATTGCTAGAGGGACCTCAGATCAACAGCCTCTGAGTTCAGTGCATATTCCTCTCAATGAGTGAGCCTAGTAAGGAAACACTGAATCCAGGATCTACTTGAAATTAGGAGTATCTCCTTTGGCTTGCCTGTGCTCCCTAAGCAGATTCAAGCTACTGTGCTCTTGACTGAGAAGCATCACTGACATCCAACTGGCACCAGAGTTTCTTGGGAAGTTCAGTTTCTAAACTGAAGTAAAACCTGAGAGCAGTTCTGTGTGCATCAGTTTTCTGCACCAAGGGTTTTCTTCTGCTAAAACTTCCCTTGCAAACATGAATTAATGAATCAATGGGGGGGTGGAAATCAGTCATGGATGTTATGGTTACTACACCAAATGTGGCATATCTCCATCATAATCTATCTGTACAAGAACACACAGCTTATGACTCAGATACATGTGATAGGGAGCCTAAGCAGAACTGGTCAGACTATTAGGTTAAGCAAAACAGAACATCAAATGGCAGCAAATTGCCAATGATTCCTCACTGAGCTTTATAGATGCCTCTAACTGAAGTAATGTATTGAGTAATTGTTAGTCAAATCCATCAGCTTTGCAGTAACTTGAAGCTGCTTCTTGATGTGTATAAGGAGACCAGTACCTACCACTGACCTGGAGAGCCAAGTTTTTTTCTGCACGCAGGTCTAGCTAGAATTATCTATTTCATCTCAAAGCCAGATTACTAGAAAATGCTTCACTTGAACAACACCTTGGTGCCTGATTTACTAGATGGACATCTTTTATGCAAATACATTTTACCACCTTGATTTATATTTTAAAGAAGGTTGGCAGTATCTTGGGCGTGTCATTCTTCCCTCACCTCATCTCAGGAGAAGAGCCTGAAGCAAGAAGTTTTCCCTTCTGCCACCTAAAATACTTTGCAGAAATATTAAAGATACCTGATGCAGGCAAAATTCCACAAAGAGATTCCTTAACATAGGGTGATCAGAAACACCACAGGGAAGCAATGCCTTGCACGTGCATTGGACCCTTTCCAGTGAGGGATTCCAGCTGGGTTCATGCCATAATTGAGAGTTCCTGTTCTTCCACCACTCACATCCCCTGGGCCCAGCTCTCTCCACGAGTATGTTAGCAGTGCTTCCCCACACCAGAGAAGCAGGAACAAACAACAATATACTGATACCTGCAGATTAAGCATCCTCTGCATCATGGAGCAAGAGTGAAAACCTTCAACAGTAGTTGTGCCCACATTAACAGCTATCATCTACTCCCTTTCTTGTACAGTCATAGAACAGTCTGGGTGGGAAGAGACCTCCAAAGGTCATCTAGTCCAACCCCCTCTGCAGTAAGCAGGGGCATCCTCAACTTGATCAGGTTGCCCAGAGCTCCATTGATCCTCACCTTGAAGATCTCCAGGGATAGAGCCCCAACCACCTCCCTGGGCAACCTGTTCCGGTGTGCCACTGTCCTTATGGTAAAGTACTTGTTCCTAACATCCAATCTAAATCTATTCTTCTCTAATTTGATGCCATTGCCCCTCATCCTGTCGCTTCAGGCCTTTGTAAATAGTCCCTCTGTAGCCTTCTTGTAGGCCCCCTTCAGGTATTGGAAGGCCACTATTAGGTTGTCCCCAGAGCCTTCTCTTCTCCAGGCTGAACACTCCCAGCTCCCTCAACCTGTCCTCATAGCAGAGGTGCTCCAACCCCCTGATCATTTTCATGGCCCTCCTCTGGACCCACTCCATCAGGTCCACGTCCTTCCTGTGTTGAGGGCTCCAGAGCTGGAGCAGTACTCCAGGTGAGGTCTCACCAGAGCAGAGTAAAGCGGCAGAATCACCTGTCTCAATCTGCTGGCCACACTTCTTTGGATGCAGCCCAGGATGCTGTTGGACTTCTGGGCTGCAAGTGCAGACAAGGTGAACATTAAGATGTCACAGAAATCTGCAGACTCTCAGAGGTTGTTTTAAAGGCAAATTTCTGTGACTTTCACTCTCTCAGGCAACCAACATAACCACAACATGACTGTATTCCAGGCAGATCTTTTCTCACCATCTAGCTATGCCAAGTGCACAGCAGCATGCCACTGTGATGCTCTTATACTACAGCATTGTGGTCAGCTTACCTGTTGTTTATCTACAGCAGATCTAATCCTACCCTGAATCACACTGCAAGATGATAACCACTCTGTTCAGCTGCAGTTAGCATAAGCAGTTCCAGGTCATCAAGTGCTCTGTTTCTGGGCTTTTCTATACTAAGTTTGCCTAGCAGAAAATGTTTGTGTGTTAATGTTTACTCTGAGCACTTCCTGGCAAAGAACGAGGCAGTCAGCGGTAACAAAACGAAGGTGGGCAGACAGGATGACCCAAGTGCTCTCTTCTGTCCACGTTCCCTGTGATTTCATGAGCCCTCTTGTCAAAGCTGTCACACCTAATGTGATTCTCAGACTACAGATTTGCCTTTCTATCCACACAGAAACCCTTTCAGCAGGCTTTTCAGCTGCTTGGCTCAATGCCTGTAATTTTGGTTTTTAGAAAACCAAGGGGAGGATTGGCAACACTAGAATGTTAGGCTCCTTTTGTGGTTCAGGTCACTCAAATCTAGCTTGTCCAGACTCCCTCCTCGGGGTATGCCATCACAATCCAGCCTGTCCACCTCTACAAAAATACCTCAGTTATCCGAGTCCCTCTGCTGCCATTAAGCTTTGCATGCCAGTGAGTTGAAAGTAAGCCTCACTTCTAGGGAGCTACTTCTCTCCATATATTGCTGCTTCTTCATCTGTCTTTTCTGACAGATGAATTTGAAAGGATCTTTCTAGTCAAACTGCAAATATTTTTTGCTCTCTGTGCTAGTTTAACACAGTTTGCTCTAACAAATAAGACCTCCCTACAGAAGGGAAAGTAACACAAAAACCCTGGGATGAGATAAAGAGTGTTTAATGAAAATAAGACACTGCACCTTAACAGCAGCTATTTTGTCAAAAGGCACAGCAAAAGTAGAAGCAGCAGCAGAAGCCAGAGATAAAATGACCCCTCCAAATTCCCAAAACAGCAGCTAGCCCAGCATAATAGACCAACACCTCAGAACTGGAAACAAGAAACAGCAGAGACAGGAAGCATCTCATATTGCAATCTGAACTACAACCCAAATGAAACTTTACTCTGGACAGCAATTTCACAGTATCACAGCATAACCAAGGTTGGAAGAGACCCCAAGGATCATCAAGTCCAACCTGTCCCAACAGACCTCACGACTAGACCATGACACCAAGTGCCACGTCCAATCTCCCCTTGAACATTTTAGAACTGGCATGACAGCAGCATGGTATTGAATATTCAGCAGATTCAATAGAGGTACACAAACCCTAACCCAAGTGTTAACCCAAACACTAACAGTAACCTCTAACATTGACTATAACCTTAACCCTAGCCCTAACCCCTAAGCCTAACCCCAAACCCTAACCCTAACTGTAACCCCTAACATTAACCATAACCCTAATCCTTACCCTAAACCCCCAATCCCTACTCCTAACCCTAACCATAAACCTTAACCCTAGGTGGCTTTGGCTCTAAACTTGTACAAGACCAAGGACTTGCTCCACTGCCAAAGGTGTAGCACTGGTTCTCAAATCTCTCTGCAGTCAACCAGATTGCATTCATGTGAGTATAACACATGATGAACAAGTTTAACCCTGAAAGCATATTTTACTACCCTCAATTAATAGAATAGTTTAGGTTGGAAGAGACCTTAAAGATCATCCAGTTCCAGCAACAACCCTGTCATGGGCAAGGACACTTTCTAAACTGGGTTGCTTGAGACCCCATCTAACCTGCTTTTGAACACTTCTGGGGCTGGAACCTCCACAATGTCTCTGGGCCACCTGTTCCTCTGCCTCACCACTCTCATGGGGAAGAATTTCTTCCTAATGTCTAAGCTACATCTGGCTTCTTCCGGTTTGAAGGCATTACCCCCCATCCTATCACTACATGCCTTTGTAAAAAGTCCCTTTCCAGCTATTCAGCAGGCCCCCTTCACATACTGGAAGGCTGATATGAGGTCTCCCCAGAGCCTTCTCTTCTCCAGCCTGTCTTCACAGGAGAGGCACTCCAGCCCTTTGATCATCTTTGTGGGCCTGCTCTGGATCCACTCCAACAGTTCCATGTAATCCTTGTGCTGGAGGCTCCAGAGCTGACCACAGTACTCCAGGCAGAGTCTCACAAGAGTGGAATAGAGGGGATGAATCACCTCCCTTGACCTGCTGGCCACACTTCTTTTGATGAAGCCCAGGATGCAGCTGGCTTTTGGTCTGCATTTCCCCCCCTGTTTGCCTCTAGAACATACTGACAAATACTAAATCCTTTTCTTTGCAGCTGTGTAGAGCCCCATCCACTACATTTAAGGAGAGAAAAAGTCCTGTGCTGACTTCTAAGAAAGCTGAGGCCAGGTTTGTTTTCTTAGCCTGACAGCACACTGATCCCTTTCTTTTCCTAGAATACAAGTAGGTTTCATGTTTCCTCTGTGCATAATAGAAGTAGTTACCCTCTGGCCAACTCAGATTGTTATTTCTGAAAATTGTTTTTCTCTCTGGTTTTATTGGGCAATGTAATTATTTGAATTGCAAGAGCACTGTCAGAACAAAACCCAGGATATCAAACCTAGCAGCTCACAGATTTCCTAGACAGTCAGTGGCTGTAACAAAGCTTGGTTTTCCTTTGCATAACAAGCCAATAAAAGCTCAGTCACTGAAATAACCAGTTTGTGCTGTTGACACATGCATTTTAAAACCCAGTAATCCAGTTGTTATGAGGAACTTCAATATTTAATGTGCAGACTAAGTGCATATTTAAAAACTTGTGCATGCATGCAACTCATGCAAGCCACAGAACTTACTTTGCTTTAAACACGAGGTCCCCGTCACGTCAGAAGCAGTGAAAACAGCATTGCTTGGCAAGCTTATAATCCTTGCACCTGAGAGGGGTATCACAACCTTGCTATATCACAAACCTTCCTTTCATCTCCTAAAATACACTTATGTCATATTCAGACCCCTAACAAAGCCAACTGTCAGCAAGACAATTATGAATCACAGAATGTTAAGGGCTGGAACAGACCTTGAAAGATCATCCAGTCCAACCCCGCTGCCAGGGCAGGATCACCTATGCCAGATCACACAGGAATACATCCAGGCAGGTTTTTAATATCTCCAGAGAGAGAGATTCCACAACCACCCTGAGCAGCCTGTTCCAGAGTTCCATTACACTTGCAGTGAAAAAAAAATTTCCTTATGTTTCCATGGAACTTCCTGTGCCTCACCTTTCATCCATTGGCCCTTGTTCTCTCATTGGGCAGAGCCTGGCTCCATCCTCTCAGCACTCACCCTTTACACATTTATAAACATTAATGAGGTCACCTCTTATGAGGTCTCCTCCTCTCCAAACTAAAGAGACCCAGCTCCCCCAGTCCCTCCTCATATGAAGGGCATACCAACAAAAGAAAATGGCAACACTGTCCCCCCTGCAATTATGAAGAACCAGAAAACCAGTTTCTATCCCGCTCTAGAAAGGCAGGCAAAGAAAACAACAGGTTCAGGGAAATCTGGAAAAGTAGCTAACTCTTGTTTAAAAGCAGCTCATAAATACACCAACAGAAGTGGGGCAATGAAGTCAGAGCCTGCCACTTCTCGTATCACTCTGCAGCACGGACTGACATGACATTTCTCTTGCACGAACGATCGTGATAAGGTACCCTGATGCATGGGGCACTTTGGATTTTTCCAGGTGTCTCTGGTTCCCCAGAAGCTGCCCCTATGCAGAGTCTGTACTTGGCAGCAGGCAAAAAATAAAAAGACTCCTTGTTCCTGCTCTTAACAGTTACATGTCTAGCTTACTAGGGAGTGACCAAATTAATGTTTATAAATATGTAAAGGGTGAGTGCCAACAGTCAGCCTCCGCTCGATGATGCCCAATAAAGGATGAGGGGCAGTGGGTGGAAGCTGAGGCATAGGAGGTTCCATGGAAACATGAGGAAAAAAATTTTCACTATGAGGGTGACAGAACACTGGAACAGGCTGCCCAGGGGGGCTGTGGAGTCTCCCTCTCTGGAGATATTCAAAACTCACCTGGATGCATTCCTGTGTAATCTGGTGTAGGTGATCCTGCTCTGGCAGGGCGGTTGGACTGGATGATCTTTCCAGGTCCCTTCCAGTCCCTAACATACTGTGATTCTGTAAAACTTTCAATTTTTGCACTCCAGAGTACATCTAAGGTGTGCTGGTTCTCCACAGTCATGCTTTTAGTTATAGTCTAGCATAAAACTTCTGAATGAAAAGGACTAAGAGCTAAACACTGCTGTATGTGGCTCCATTTCTTAAACAGATTGGAAATAATTGGTCTGACACTTCCAAGAATCCCACCACAGGCTTCAGCAACAAGCAGATAGATTTAGAAATACAATAGACAAGATTCAGGAAATAGGTTTGGATGGAGATAGCTCTGCTTTTAGATTAAACTAAAGAAGCAAACAAAACCAAAAGTAGAGCAGAGCTGCTCAATACTACTGAACTTGTTATTTCACAATGCATGCAATAAGTGTGCACAGCATGCATAGAGTGCCAAGAGTGTCATATTAATGCTGCATTCATGAAGGTGTATCTGAACTGCACAAATAATAGATAATTGAGTCCAAAAATGAAACAAAGGTAAACATGCTTCTCCAGAGTGCAGTTTGAATCAAAAGGGGTCTGAAGTTTGTTGTCATGACCATCTCCCTGCAAAAACAGCATGTGATAAGCCAGATACATCCCATGAAAGTTAGTATCATGCCAGTGGCTTCAAAGAGTTTAGGCTGATTCAAAGCAATCCATAGCATTCATGTTTTGACACCTCATACTGAAGATGTGGACTTCACCGCCCTTTGTAACGGAGGAACAATGAAGGCCACACTAAAAGTATTAAGGCTTCTAATTCTACAGAGATTTCATTGATTTGAGTAGACTCTTAAGACACAAGGGTGAAAAGTCACATGTGAACCTGAGCTTTAGCCAGTCATTATTCCATGACATCTACACTTCCATTTATGCTCAAATTGAATATAAGGGAATGTTATACATAATGCAGGAGGAGAAGAACAGGAAATAAGCGATGGAGGGGTTTGTTTGCTTTTAAAACAACAACAACAAGTAGGGTCTCAGTGAAAATTACTTTTGCCAAGGGCGTGGAAAGGAGGAAGAGGCATTAGATTACATGAGGGGATTGTTTAAAGACAAGACAGAACCTAGGTTAACCACAGGCAAACTTTCAAGCAACAATCAGCAACGCAGTCTGAGCACCAAGGGCCAGTAATTTTGGATTTAGCGCCCAGGAAAACAAAAGAGACCGTGGAAAAAAACCCCACCACTTACACATCCCATTTAAGTGTGAGACTTAACTGAAGACTCTGAAGTCTCTGTCAAAATTAGTGACACCCTAGAAGCTGCATTTTCCATTAGCTGCAGGAAAAAACCTTTCAGCCGTATTGAATGGCAATAGCTATTATACATGCTTGGATGAGGCGGCTTCATTTCTCATTTATCAAGCTGGTTTCGTTTTTATACAAGCACTCCTCTACCCAAGTGCTCAGAAAGCTACTTTTAAATACTCTCTCATGTTTTCTGAGGGGCATGCTGTTTTTTGCCATATTCATCCAAGACAGTAATTTTTAACTGATGAACCTTTAGCTGCGAGGATCTAAAGGTCATTTCGGGAGCGTCGCTTTCCACATAGCTGATTCTCACCATATACTTAGGTTCTGTGCAGTTGATTTACTTCGGCACATAACCAATCCATTCCTCTCCTGTCAGGAAACATTTCTATTTCACTCCAGTCATTCTCACACCTCACTGGCTGCTTGGACTAAAAAAAAAAATTATTTTCTTAGATGTATTCAGCCTTTCCTTTCTCTGCTGTCATTATTTCAACTGGAAAAGGATTCTAGCGTGTGGGTAATTTAGCACAGTCTCAGGGATTCCTCCAGCCCACTGTCATCTAGTAAAAACACCAAGGAGAGTGGTAATGCAACCACTACAGACTTTCAGAATTTATCACCCCTCTTCCCAATTCACTGGTGATGTTTTTTTTACCATTCCTGCTAGCCTGGAGAAGAGCACAGAGAATTTATTGCCTTAATGCTGTGTTGCGGCTTTAAAGATTAGAAAAGCAACTTTGGGTTTCAGAAAAAAAAATAATAATAATAAAAAGTGTGCCCCTGTTTTCTGAAGCAGAAATGATGCTTCTAAGTCCAGGTTTTTCATTACTCATGTCACTGAAATATAATTCTAACTCCATAAAAGTGTCTAGTAATCAAATTCAAGGGGGAGGGAAAAAAAGCAAACAAAAAACCCCAGAAAACTTGTTTGAAGGTCCAGGTAGTCTTAAGGAGTGGAGGAAGGCTGGACATTCTTAGAATCATAGAATCAGCCAGGTGGGAAGAGACCTCCTAGATCATCCAGTTCAACCTATCACCCAGCCCGACCCAGTCAACAAGACCATGGCACTAAGTGCCTCATCCAGTCTTGTCTTGAAGATCTCCAGGGACCGTGACTCCAACACCTCCCTGGGCAGCACATTCCAATAGCAAATCACTCTCCCTATGAAGAACTTCTTCCTAACATCCAGACTGAACCTCCCCTGGTGCAGCTTGAGGCTATGTCCTCTTGTTCTGTCACAGGTTGCCTGGCAGAAGAGACCAACCCCCACCTGGATACAACCTCCCTTCAGGTAGTTGTAGACAGCAATAAGGTCTTCCTTGAGCCTCCTCTTCTCCAGGCTAAGCAACCCCAGCTCCCTCAGCCTCTCCTCACAGGGCTGTGCTCCAGACCACTCACCAGTTTCATCACCCTTCTCTAGATACATTCCAGTACCTCAACATCTCTCTTGAATTGAGGGGCCCAGAACTGGACACAGTACTCAAGATGTGGCCTGACCAGTGCTGAGTATAGGAAAAGAACAACCACCCTTCTCCTGCTGGCCACACTATTCCTGATACAGGCCAGGATGCCATTACAGAAAGACATCGAGGTCCTGGAGCAGGTCCTGACAAGCACAACAAAGCAGGTGAAGGGCCTGGAGAGTAGCTCTTATGAGGAGCAGCTGAGGGAACTGGGATTGTTCAGGCTGGAGAACAGGAGTCTGGGGAGAAGCCTTACTGCTCTCAACCATGACCTGAAAGGAGGTTGTAGTGAGGTGGGTGTTAGTTTCTTGTCCCAAGTGAAAAGTGATAGGACAAGAGGAAATGGGCTGAAGTTGCGCCAAAGGATATTAAGATTGTAAATTAGAAGAAGAAAATTCTTTACTTAAAGGATTATCAGACACTGCAACAGGCTCCCCAGGGATGCATTTGAATCACCATCCCTGGAGATGTTCAGCAGATGCAGAGGTCATAGAATCATAGAATGTGGTGCTAAAGGACGTGGTTTAGCAGAAGACTTGGCAGTGTCAGATAATGGTTAGACTCAATGGTCTTACAGGTGTTTTCCAATCAGCATGATTCTATGATGCATTTCTAATCCCACATTTTATTCAGTTCCACCTATTTGAAGGTCTCTATCCATTTTTCTCCTGTGTCCTTCATGGTCACAAGCATCACTTTCAAAGGCAAGAGCCCCATTTCTCTCAATACAGGAGTCTAAAGCATCTTGAACCCTTAATCTCAGACTTCTCAGGAAAGCATCCATAACAAGTAGTGGTGCAGGAGTGTTCCATTAGCCTAACTTGCTGTTTTCCAGACACAGGACAGACTGTACCAATTAAAAGAAATCTCACAGAATATCCTACTAGCTGCTTTTCAGGTCCAAACAGCTTGGGTCCCTTCACAGAATAACAAACTACCAGTTTGATATGTTGACTGAATGTAGCATGGTGTGGTTTGTTCTCTCTCTCTCTCTCCCTCCACCTTAAAAATAAATCACAGAATGTTAGGCTCTAGAAAGGACCTCTGAAGATGTATTTCACCCTCCCTGCTAAAGCACATTCTCCTATATCAGGTTGCAGAAGACCAAATCCAGGCAGGTTTTTAATACCTACAGAGAAGGAAATTCCACAACCTCTCTGAGGAGCCTGTTCCAGTGCTCTGTTGCCCTTAAATCCTATAGAGGATGCAGTGAGTTTGATGGGCTTAATTTCTCTCTCTCTCTCCATTCAAATTTCTGCAGCACAATAAAATAACCACTCCTTTTCCCAGTGCTGTATGGGGACTTAGTCTGAGGAGTACCTTCTCTTAAATTCATTTATCCCATACCTTCTCCTTTTGCTCAGAGGAGTTCTTGGTAGCATGTAGCCATTTGGAGGTCAAAACAATTATTGTAGTCTTGGATGCCATTTCTGAACTGAAAGCAAGAGCACTCTCAGTTTAACAAAACCTAACAGAAACTGTTAGAATTGTCTGACTTTTTTTTTTGACCTTTTCTCTTCTATTTTAGAGTTTGTATAGGTTTAATTCAATTAGACAGAAACAGTATAAGAATGAATGCAAGTGCAAAAGCTCAGAAGAATACATGTATAGGGGGAAAAAAAGCCTAATAACTTCAAAATGCAGCCAGACAAATCAAGGGTCACAGTGGTGACAGAGTCAACAAGAAGAGATCACGCAGCACTGTATTTGTGAGCACACAAACAATGCCCATCATCACATTAATTTCACAAATTGCAGTTAGGGAAAGCCCAAAGAGAAGCACAACAGGTTTTCCCCTCTGCCTCAACAGAACAAGAGGACACAGTCTCAAGCTGCACCAGGGGAGGTTTAGGCTGGATGTTAGGAAGAAGTTCTTCACAGAAAGAGAGATTGGCCTTTGGAATGTGCTGCCCAGGGAGGTGGTGGAGTCACCATCATGGGAGGCGTTTAAGAAGAGACTGGATGAGGCACTTGGTGCCATAGTTTAGTTGATTAGATGGTGTTGGGTGATAGGTTGGACTTTATGATCTCAAAAGTCTTTTCCAACCTGGTTAACTCTATTCTATTCTACTCTTCTCTCTATGCTGCAGATTGTTTACCCTCTAAAGGAGAGAACCTCTCCTGCGAGCAGGAGAAAGTGCAGACAAATTCAAATCACCAAACATTCTTTGCCTAGCAGAAAGCCTTGGGGTAGCACATGCAACCTCTCTCTCCGGTTTGGCTTGGAGCCTGAAAACCAAACAGCCACATCAAGCTAATATGGATCTTACCAAGCTGATGATTTGTGTAACACAGCTAAGACCCAGCAGAGTGTGAGGGGTTCAGCAAACACATCCTCTTCTCATAGGGTTCATTGTTCCTTGCTGATGTGTTAAGTGGGTACTTTACTCCCAAATGTTTAATTTAGCTCCTGATTGAACCTGGTGTATTCTGTCATGACCTGAGACTTTATTATTTTCACCTGGCCCTCTTCCACACATTATTACTACATCTAGTGTCTCTTCTCCTGAAAATAAAAGGAGACTGACACACACACAACAAAAAAATATCTGCTCTGTGCCTATGGAAATATATATCACACACAAAGCCCCTGAAGTTTCATCATGTCAGGGCTTTGAGAGAAAAATAATACTCTCCTAGGCCTAGGTTATTCCAAGAAACATAAACAAAGCATCAGAGCTGGAAAAGTCAACTGACCAGTAGCCCACGTCCCACCATCAAATGGTTTATTTATCTATGTTGCTTACTCGATGTCCTTTACCAGAACAATGTTCATTTTGTAATATTAAGGCCAATGTCTTGGGAAAGAAAAATAAACCACAGGAGACACAATAGGATTATTTTCAACAGCTTCCTGGAGATCATCATATAGGCTGCAGGGTTGGATTTTCTAGCCTAATGAGACTCCTGTCTCCCAGACCTAAGATGTGAGTGTCCTAATTTACAGCATGGACCATGCAAGATATATTTCAGTAACCTTGTGCAGGTGGGAATAGATGCACATACAGGTGTGAAGCTGGAGCTGATGCAACCAATGGTGGCAGGAATACAACTCCAAGGTATCAGTTAATTAGTTGTTTGTTGTTGGTTTTTTTTAAGTAGTTTGTTTTTCAAAATATTGCCTTAAAGGAAACAAAAATGTATTTAGATAAAACCCAAAGATTTGCTGCAAGACAAATAAAGGTAAAACAAACCCCACATTTATCTCTAAATATTACATTTGGGGCAAGGGAAGGGAAGAATAGGAAGTTAGTTATCTCAAAACCCCATGAGCTGAAAATTACCTATTACAGTGCATTGACATGGACTTGATGGATGGAACACCTGATGGACAAGGAACTGGCTAGGTGGACAGACTCAGGGGGTTGTGATCAATGGCTCAGTGTCCAGGTGGAGATCAGGACAAGTGGAGTTCCTCAGGGACCTGTACTGGGTCCAGTGACCCCATCTTGAATATTGCATCTGGTTCTGGTGTCACCATCATAAGACACAGAGCGAGTCCCAAGGAGGGCCACAAAGATGATCCAAGGGCTGAATCACCTCTGCTATGAGGATAGGCTGAGGGAGCTGGGGTTGTTCGGCCTAGAGAAGGGAAGACTCCAAGGGGACCTTATAGCTGCCTTCCAATACCTGAAGGGATCCTACAGAAAGGTTGCAGAGGGACTTTTCATAAGGGTATCTAGCAACAGGACAAGGGGGAATGGTTTTAAGGTGAGGGAGAGTAGGTTTGGACTGGATCTTAGGAAGGAGTTCTTCAGTATGAGGGTGGTGGGACTCTGGGATAGGCTGCCCAGGTTGTTGTAATGAGATGCTTACTGCATAGCTGAAGAAAATAAAAGACTAAAAGATAAACAGAGACATTTTTGGGGAAAAAAAAAATAACATATTAGAAAACCAAATCATATGCTTTAGGCCACTAACAAAAACAAATGGGGACTTCACCTCGGGCAAGTGCTCTGGAATGGGTGCAGTTAAACTGGAGGAGAGATTCAGGCACCTCTTGCATGGCTTTGTGCCAAGAGCCAAAAATTTCTGCAGCTCTTTATATGAGGCCATATACAAACTCACTTTATTCCAGGGCGATGCTAATTTGGTCCACATTTGTCAACAGAAAGCAAAATACTCAGGAGATTTGCATTGATGTCTGCCAGGAACAAAACTGAGTTTCAGGCAGCCTTTTCTTCACCTCCTCTGAAGAAACATCAAGGTTTTGCTGCCAGCAAATTACAGCTTGGGGACCTGGGACTTCGTCTGGCCCACACAGAAGAAAGTAGACTAAAGCCACTGAAACCAAATGTTTGGGGTTTTTATCTGTCATAGGAAGCTGAGACTCTTCAAAGGAAGTGCTAGTCTCAGAATTGCTCAAGACCAACAGCTGCCAACCGTTCAGTTTGATATGCTAAAGAATTTCTTATCATCCATAACTAACTCCTGCACCCCATGCTTGAGACTGAGTTTCCCCTGTGTTGTTTTTTGATGCTTTCTCTGAATATTTTCACTGTTTTTCTATTGTAGAAATGAATATAATACTAATCTTGCCCATTTCCCAAGATACTGCATCAGAGCCACGCAGTAAATAAAGACCTTAATTCGCATTTCTCCTCGCAGGCCTCAAGAGAGAGGGGTGTCAGTTCAGGGGGATTTGATGATCCAGTAGGAATACATAACAGAAATTTTGGCTTAATGACTTCCATAGCTCTAAGGCATCCTGCAACAGTTTATTTCTGTTGACTGCAAGCTCAGTTCGTAACCAAATCCTCTGGCCATCAACCAAATTATCTCATGCTCTGGGGAAATATGGGTATGCACTTCCATTTAATCTTTACCTGAAAATCTATCAACTCATTTCAACAACTGAACTCCTTCATCACTGCTTCTTTCTTCCAAAGAGTCCAAAATACAACTACTGAAATGAAATAAGCTGTAATCTTTTTATATCATATCAAAGAAAGAAAGTAGCACCAGTAACACCACCCCATGCACCAGTGCAGGTTAGGGGCTGACCTGCTGGAAAGAAGCTCTGTGGAGAAGGACCTGGGGAGTCCTGGTGGACAAGTTCACCATGAGCTGGCAACACACCCTCACGGCCAAGAAGGCCAATGGTATTCTGAAGTGCATTAAGAGTGTGGCCAGCAAGTGAAGCAAGGTTCTCCTACCCCTCTTCTCTGCCTTGGTGGGGCCACACCTGGTGTACTGTGTCCAGTTCTGGTCTCCCTAGTTCAAGAGAGACAGGGAACTGAAGGAGTCAAACTGAGGACCACAAAGATGATTAGGGGACTGGAGCATCTGTCTTACAAGGAGAGGCTGAGAGACCCGGGGCTCTTTAGCCTGGAAAAGGGAAGACAAAGAGGGGATCTTAAAAATGCCTATAAATATCTAAAGGGTGGAGGTCAAAAGGATGGGGCTAGCCTCGTCTCAGTGGTGCCCAGGGATGAGACGAGAAGTAATGGGTACAAACTAGAACACAGGAGGGTTTACTTAAACATAAGAAGGGAAAAAAAACACACAATCTTTGCTTTTAGGGTGATGGAGCACTGGAACAAGCTGCCAGAGAGGTTATAGTGTCTCCTTCCCTGGAGACTTCCAAAACTCTCCTGGATGTGTTCCTGTGTAAGCTGATCTTGGTGAACCTGCTTTAGCAGCGGGGGTTAGGCTAGATGATTCCAGAGGTCCCTTCTAAGCCCTACCATTCTGTGATGGTGTCAGCTCTACTGGTGAGCTCTTGGATTCTGAAGCATCCTGACACTCAGACTCACGCAGGATAAAGAGAGAAGGCCAACACTGTTTGGGCCATAGCTCTGCTGCCTTTTAGCCATGCAGATAGCATCAACTACTTCATTACAGAGGTTGTACTTAATCCCAGGCCAAAAAGACCACCCTGAAAATTTCCCCAGTTCTTTAGTACTCCAAAAGAGCAAGACAAGTGGAACTCAGTATTTTGAAAATATTATTTCATGGCTGGATTAGAGAGTCCTCTAGCATGCATAGCTGTGCAAGCCAGTTATTTTGACAACTGTGACATTATTTTCCATCCCCTTGAGACAGGCATTATCTTTGCTTGGAAATGCGCGTGTTTTACACAAGGGACTTCCAAAATACTGACTGGCAGGACCTCCCAGCATGTCATCAGAGGGGAAAAGGCAACCAAAACATATTCTATATCCTGATAGATGTCACAAATTGGCTTTTGAGTTACTTAATGTCATCTGTGGTTGCTTCAGAAATAAACTAAGCCATCCTTTCTGCTACCTCAGAATTTAGCCTCTGTATACATATAAATTGTGTCCAGGATAGCCAGTGACAGACCCAGGTGATAGCCTATACATAACTAGGCTCATTGTGTACTTATGCAGAACTCTGACATAAGCCACCTTAATCATAGAATCAATAAGGTTGGAAAAGACCTCAAAGATCATCAAGTCCAACCTGTCACCACAGACCTCATAACTACTCATGGCACCATGACCTCATGACCTCATGGCACCAAGTGCCACATCCAATCCCCTCTTGAACATTTCCAGGGACAGTGACTCCACCTGGGCAGCACATTCCAATGGCTAACAACTCTCTGTGAAGAACTTCCTCCTCACCTTGAGCCTAAACCTCCCCTGGCACAGCTTGAGACTGTGTCCTCTTGTTCTGTTGCTGATTGTCTGGGAGAACAGACCAACCCCCTCCTGGCTACAACCTCCCTTCAAGTAGCTGTAGACAGCAGTAAGGTCTCCCCTGAGCCTCCTTTTCTGCAGGCTAAACAATCCCAGCTCCCTCAGCCTCTCCTCGTAGGGCTTGTGCTCAAGGCCTCTCACCAGCCTTGTTGCCCTCCTCTAGACACATCCAAGTATCTCAACGTCCTTCTTAAATTGAGGGGCCCAGAACTGGATGCAGGACTCAAGGTGTGGCCTAACCAGTGCTGAATATAGGGGCACGATGACTTTCCTGTTCCTGCTGACCGCACTATTTCTAATGCAGGCCAGGATGCCACTGGCCTTCCTGGCCACCTGGGCACACTGCTGGCTCATGTTCAGCTGGCTGTCAATCAGTACCCCTAGGTCCCTTTCTGTTTGGCCACTCTCCAGCCACTCTGACCCCAGCCTTTGCTTTTCCTACGTGGCTGGACTTAATCTAGATGAACATTTTGTATTAAAAGCTATTCTGTTCATCTGGAGTCACACCTTAGCTGATTTCATTCTCACCTTTCCTGAGAAACAAGATTTCCTCCCCCAGGCTTCCCAAATAGCAACAGTATGCCAACTTTGCAACACCCACCAACACAGCATCAAAGGAGATAAGTGTCTGTTGAAATATTTACAAGCTCAACTTCTATGCCACAAGACAAGACCAATCTTTAAGAAACTTCCTTCTTCTACGTGAGTAAGGCAAACATCTATCCAAAGGAAAACACATCTAAGCTATTATGTGAGGTATGAAGTAGGAGAGTGAATGACTCAGGTCCAACACTCTGAGGTTGCTGTGAAGACCATGACAAGAGCACGGGCATGATGATTTCAGATAGCAAATTCCATCTCTCAATGGAAACTTCACCAACAGGGTGATGAGTGGTTCATCTAGAGGGCTGAATTTATTAAGACCTCTAAAATAAGGGCATCCCTGCAGAGAAAACAGAGAAATTGGTACTGACCCTGTTCACACCATAAGCAAAATGCACCAGTTTCCAGCAGTGTCCCTCTGGGGCCTTTCAGTAAAGTTCCTTGGGTTAATACCTATTTATTTAGTAAACTCCTGCAAGAAAGTTTGCCATTTTGGTGTAGGTAAGAATTGAAGAATTAGGTCTCTGTCAGGACTTTCTGGCACTGCTAGAGGACAGACCAACATGGAAGAATTTCAAAGGCAGTCTTGGAGAGGTGAAGAGTATAACAACCAGCATGCTGCACAAAGAGTTTATATTCATCTTGGTAGTACCCCATTGTCCCTCACATCCCCATCAACACTACAGCTACATCCAGCCTCATCTGACACTGAATTCCAAACCACTATCTGCACTGGCAGAGTTTGGCTTAGTGTCAGCTTAAGGCCTTGATCATACCTCTTTTACCATACAAGGCTCTGCTCAGGATGTGGCACCTTCAAAAAGCTGAACATGAGCTTAAGAAGCAGCCTTAGTGTGGCAAAACAACATCTCCTGTTGGCAGAACAAGCAGTATTTTTTGCTGCATCCTACCAGCTTCAAAACTAGTTTTAACAAGTGAATATGGGACTAATAGCATGAATAATTCCTATTTCAAATTACTTTTCACTCTCCTGTGCTGAGTGTATACAGTACAGCTAGAACATTCACTTCCCTAGGAGCAAAACAGAACAATTTTCCCCTGCCAGAGTGACTGAGAGCAGCAAGATGAAAATCAGGACCACTGCAAACCCATGCAGTCAGACTTAAAAACTGCCTGAAGGCATGTACCAGTTTTCACACCCTTATGCTGCTTTTGCCTCTCCCCACTTGGCAGATTCACCTTGGCACAGATAGTCACCTTTTTAAAAGGTGAGGCTTACACCATTATCTTTGCTGCTAAATAGGCATTAGTTAAGTACAGGCAATTGATGGGCTTTTTTAGATTTACAAATCCACTCTGGAAAATAAAGTCTGAAACCAAAACAGGTCAAATTATCTAATGAGATTAAACCTACCTACCTGAGATGGGAACTCAGTTTTTAAATGTAGGACTTGTATCACTGGTGGAAGAAATCAAAGTGACACACACACAGGTATATGAAGAGAGAAACCTGAGTATTGGCCATTTTGTTGGTTAGATCAGAGCTAGAGTAGCCCTTTCAGAGGTAGCAAAATGCAAACCTTCTCTCAGGAGCACAACTTGCTTGAGGAAAGCCTTCCTGAAGGCTCCTTGTGAGCCCACCTCATTCTCTCATGGAATAGAATAGAATTAACCAGGTTGGAAAAGACCTTTGAGATCAAGTCCAACCTATCACCCAACATCTTCTAATCAACTAAACCATGGCACTAAGTGCCTCATCCAGTCTTCTCTTAAACACCTCCAGTGATGGTGACTCCACCACCTCCCTGGGCAGCCCATTCCAATGGCCAATCACTCTTTCTGTGAAGAACTTCTTCCTAACATCCAGCCTAAAGGAAGGATTTGCAGATCATTTTTCTTGTATTCTGCTCACAAAAGCACTACTTGAGAGGCACATTGTTGAGGCAGCACAGCCAGTGTGGGTAGGCTTGCCAGGACCCATACCCATTTTAAATTCATGACAATGTCTGAAACCCAGTTTCAACGCTTCTGTACTGTAAAAGCTAATATAGAGCTTTCATGGGCCTCAAATGACAGCAAAAGCAAAATATCCCTTCAGGAATAAGAAAAAAAAAGAGAGAGAGAGAGCAAGTACCCATTATCTAGGCAATTGCTTGTGCTACACCATTTATGCTGCAAAGGTTGATTAAGTGATGCAAGTAAAAGCAGTTCCCCTCCTTCCCCAGATGAGGATGAAGAGTGGAGGAGTCATGGTGCAGCCACCATGTAAACCAGTACTTTGGATTTGTGCACAGTGATTTATTTGCTGAGAAACACAGGAGGTACAAGAGTCAAAGTCCCTTAAGCACAGGTAACATACACACAGGGTTTTGGCACTTGCTTATGGGCACTTGCTGCCCTGCCGAGAGAATGCTATCAGGTTGCCACAATAGAATCACAGAATGCTAGGGGTTGGAAGGGACCTCAAAAGATCATCCAGTCCAACCCCCCTGCCAGAGCAGGATCACCTATACCAGATCACACAGGAATGCATCCAGGCAAGTTTTTAATATCTCCAGAGGAGACTCCACAACCCCCCTGAGCAGCCTATTCCAATGCTCTGTTACCCTCGCAGTGAAAGATTTTTGTCCTCATGTTTCCATGGAACTTCCTATGCCTCAACTTCCATCCATTGCCCCTTGTCCTGTCATCGGGCATCAGCAGAGTCTGGCTCCATCCTCTTGGCACTCACCCTTTACATATTTATAAACATGAATGAGGTCACCCCTTGGTCTTCTCTTCTCCAGACTAAAGACATCCAGCTCCCTCAGTCTCTCCTCATAAGAGCTACTATTACAGAGCAAGGAGGCATCCTTTCTTCATCAAGAAGAGTTCATACATAACGATTCTACATAACTGAAGAATCACATGACTGACCCTAAATAACTTTTTATGAAGTATACCTCCACTAGATTGTTTCAGTGGTTTTGCCACAACTCTGCTTTTGGAGCCTCTTCTTTACAGTCCTGACTGGTTTTGTTTTCTGATGCAACTTAATCAAGTGGCAGGTATACGTTGAAATAGCACTTTTCATGAGTTAATAGAAGTGTTTTAAGTAAGAGGCAAGAATCTACTTCAATGCATTTCTCAGGGGTAAGCTTTTCCAAATAATTTGGTAATGGAGTGGCTCAGTTGGTAGCACATAAGACCCTTAATGGGAAGGTTGTGAGTTCAAGCCTGCAGTGGGCAGTAGTGACAGGTTGGACTCGATGATCTTTGAGGTCTCTTCCAACCTTAGTGATACTGAAGTTACTGAAGTTATATTTTCCCCTTAAAATTAATTCACTTTCATATGACTTATGGCAGTGGAAATATAAACATTAAACAGTTTTGAGGCCCAGCTTGACAGGGTGCTGGGCCAGCTCATTTAAACTGTGCTCTTACCCTGAAAGGTTGGATTAGATGATCCTTGAGGTCCCTTCCAACCTGGTATTCTGTGAATACCAGATTGGAACCAGTACCTTGTACTCAGCTCTGGTGAGGCTACACCTCGAGTACTGTGTTCAGTTTTGGTCACCTCAATACAAGAGGTGCTGGAGCCAGTGCAGAGGAGGGCAAGGAATCTGTGAAGGGCATGGAGAATAAATTTGATGAAGAGCAACTGAAGGAGCTGGGGATGGTTAATTTGGAAAAGAGGAGGCTGAGGGGAGACCTCATTGCTCTCTACAGCTACCTGAAAGGATGTTTTGGAGAGGCTGGTGCTGGTCTCTTCTCACAGGTAATTAGTGACAGAACAAGAGGAAATGGCCTCAAGCAGTGACTGGGTAGGTTTAGACTGGACATTAGGAAAAATTCTTTCAAGGAAAGAGTAGTCAGGCACTGCAATGTGGTGCCCAGGGAGGTGGTTGAGTCACCAACCCCGGATGTGTTTAAAGGTGGTTTGGATGTGGTGCTTGGGGATATGGTTTAGGGATGAACCTTGTAGAGTAGGGTTATCAGTTGGACTTGGTGATCCTGAGGACCTTTTCTAACCTGAATGTTTCTGTGATTCTATGAAATATCATTTTAAATAAATACAATGAGACTCTCATAGGAAATGTCGTAGACATTCATCTCAATGAAGGAAGGGGATGATTTGACTGGAGAAAGTTAGGAAGGCCTGTTCTCCAAACAGAAGAACCTCCAGTCAAGGAAAAAGAACCACCCAAAACCTCAGATGTTAACAGGGAATTAGGTCTTCCAGTGAAAGAGCTCCACCAGGGACTGCCCAGTGTAAGGCTCCTACACCACACAGCAGAATTTCTCCCTGCTGAATTCAGGCAGCCCCTGAGGAGGGGAAGGCATGTCAGTCCCCTTTTCAGCTAATCCTTGGCTTTTCTCCAAACACCTTTCCAGAAAGGATAATTAATGCTAATTACAATGTGTGATTTTTTACATGAAATACATAAGCCTCCACCTCTATAAAGATGAACCTTATTATATGCTGAAATAAAGACTTTAAACACTTCTAGTTTGGGGTTGGGGTTTTTTAACTCATTCTGCAAGCCATTCTGTCCATCTTGTATCAAAACCAAGTCATATTAAATTGTTTTTAAAGCAGCAGTGCTCTGATGCTTATGAACCAACCTACAGCTTTGGGCTTCTGTCAGGGTTCTTAAAGACAGCCAGGACAAAGAAACCCAACAACCCTGCCCACTGAATTGCTCTAAATAAGCAGAATCAATTGTTAACTTTGATTTGAACAGTATTTACAAACATGGCATTATAGTCACTTATTCTAATCCTATGGCACACCTTTTTTTGTTCCTTCTTTGTATTTACACAGCACTGATAAACATTTAAGCATATTCTCTAGCAACAGGTTGCCTGTTTCTCCCTGTATGACAAATGCCTTGTGTATTAATGCACTGTGCAACACCTCTGGCACCAACAATCATATCCTGGGGTTGCCCAAGGTTAGGACTTGATACATCCTGGCCGTATTTTAAGTCTTCTTTGAGATAGCAATACAGGTAAATAAGTATTGCTGTTCCTGTTGCTACTTATTATTTAGGTTGTGGTAGCTTCCAGGTTCCTCAGTCAGGTGGAAGCATCTTGGACTCACAGAATCAACCAGGTTGGAAAATACCTCAGAGATCATCAAGTCCAACCAATTACCTAATACTTAACACCTCATTACTAACTAAACCATGGGCCTCAAGTGCTACATCCAATCCTTTTTTGAACACCTCCAGGGACGGTGACTCCACCACCTCCCTGGGCAGCACATTCCAGTGGCCAATTACTCTTTCTCTGAGGAACTTTCTCCTCACCTCGAGCCTAACCTTCCCCTGGTGCAGCTTGAGACTGTGTCCTCTTGTTCTGTTGCTGGCTGCCTGGGAGAAGAGACCAACCCCCACCTGTTGACAGCCTCCTTCAGGTAGTTGTAGAGAGCAAGAAGGTCTCCTTTATTGTGGTAGACACTGAGGACACAGGAGGAAAATATATTCCTTACTCAAAACAGTCTGCAATCCAAACAAGATTGTGATAGGA
The DNA here is from genome assembly GCF_014839835.1 of Dryobates pubescens. NCBI lineage: Eukaryota > Metazoa > Chordata > Aves > Piciformes > Picidae > Dryobates > Dryobates pubescens. The sequence goes on along the minus strand of NC_071616.1, from coordinate 39,576,191 downwards.
TAAGAGTCAAGTTTAACAAAACCAGACTCCACAACAGAGTTGCCTTCAGTCAAAGAGATAAGAAAAGTACAATACACAACACTGTAAAGGGATGGAAAAATCAGGAGAAAAAGATCTACTCAAACAATTTCTGCCACTTTATAAAATTTTTCAAGGCCACTGCAGAAGAGAATGAATGAGCCCAACTCTGAATATGTCATAACACTTTTGGTTTGGTTTCTTAACCTAAAAATGCTGTTGACAGGAGCTGTGGAACCAGCAGGGTGGGATCCCCTCCCAGCAGTCCGATCTCCATTTCGACCAAGCAGATCTGAGCAACATGACAATTTGAACACAAAGCTCAAATCTGTTCCTACATGAGCCATGAACAAGGAAAAACAGCAGCTGATATCAGTGGAAGTAAACTGAAGTAGTGTCAGGTCCAGTGATAGCAAAAGCAGACCCAGGTATTGTATTGCAGAGTATTTTTTAACAAACCTTCCTCAAATCATCCTGTCAACTGCTTCCAGTGCCAGACATGGCACTTGAGTCCCAGAGAACAAAGAGAGATAAATCAAACTAGTCCTCAGGCTGCCCACACCAGGAGCAGGTCAGGTCATGATGTGCACTTTAGACATGAAGACCAAGACGTCCTTTCACAAATAGCAGCTCTTTTTAATTCCCATCACAGACAGTTTAGATGGCATTGAGCTAACAGGTTTTTTTTCCCCCTCCAGCTTTCTTTTAACAAAGTCCACCCTAAATAGAACAAAAATAAATTGTTGGTCCTCAAAATTGCAGGCTTACATCTGAGCAGCTATCTAAATGTTTGTATTGTGCTCTTTCCTGAGTCACTTCCAAATACTGCGAGAGCAAAAAGAGATTCTTCCAACCACTCAAAAAAAAAAGGACAGAAACACGTTACCCAACACTACTTCAGTGGTTCAAGAAAGGCTTTCAGCTGAATGCCACTGATGTCTGAAGGCACTGCTTTTGGGAACCTGCCTTGTTTTCTCTTAGAGGAAACCTCACAAACGAGGTTACAATGCACTATTACTCACTCTCCAGCTTGCACAGGTATTCAGATGCAAAGCAAGCAACCAACTCATTCTGTTCTTAATGTCGTCCTTATTTTTCTCCTTCCCACTAGCTCTTGAACATCCCCAAATATCTTGTTCACTCCCAGTTCCTCAGCTGGTCTTCCACAGCTATTTGCATTTACACCAAGTGAAGGTGATGCAGATGGAGAACTTGACCACTGTGATGAGAGAGCATGTTCACTTTGGGATCTACGTGACAAGTAAGAAGGACAAAGGCAAATAATGAAAGAATGACTGCTCACATCCACACCACACCTCTCTATGCTTCCACAGCCTCTTGACTATCTCTTGTGCTTCCCTGTGGGCAACACCAGCTCCTCTTTCTAACCCTGGTTAGGAAGCCTTGCTTCCTTCAGCTTGAGCAAGTTTAGGTCTTCTTGAGCTGCTTCTCTTTTGTAGCTCTTTCCTGCCAGAGTTCACATGAATCACAGAGACAAGGAGGGTCAGGTTTGTACTTTTTCTTCTACAAAAAATGGTTTGGTTTCCACATTTATTTTTTTCCTCACAACTGCAATAGGCCAAATTTTATCCTACTTTTCATCTCCAAAAGCAGGCAAAAATAATCTGCTACTGGCATTTTAGCCCAGAGTATTTTTCTGCATGACACTCACACCACTTGCATTCTTGTTTTCCTTGCTGGTTTCCACGCTGCACGCTTGACCCCTGACCAGATGATTTCCCCAACATTAGGAAAGCTTATTATGATGTACCTCACCCTTTCAAATCAACCTTTATTCACATCCAAAGCTTCACTAATGCACTTTTAAATGTTATTTCTTCCCTGCTACTTATTATTATCCACTTTGGGAAGCCAGTCTGTGAACTCAGATAACTTTGTTCCTCCCCAAATGATTAACGAGGTGATCTTAAATATCAATAGCTCAACACCAGCATTCTGAAAAACTGTTTATATTACACAGCAACGAAGCAATTTGTAACCTCCACATAAAACAACTCCAGAATGGAGTTGTTTCCTCCAGTTAGATCTTTGTTTATCTCAACCATGACGAAAGCAGATCCCTATAGTCAGAGCTGCATGCTGTAGGCTTCCGACGTGGAGTGTTTTATGTCTACTGCTTTCAGAATATAAACACAGAACATTTTCCTATGAAGTGAAGATGCAGTTCTGTGGAACTAACTTCTCTATTTATAAACTCAAGCTTGTAAATTAAGCAATTTTCCTGGAAGAGATCAAGACACCGGAGTGTTCCTTTTCTAAACATAGTGAAATACTGTACAAGTCAAAGCTGGTATACTAATGGGTTGTATATGAAGCCAGAGACAAGCTGATTACATTGAAGTCTGCTTTTGACAGCTACCATCCTAGCACTGACAACACACTATACACTACAGTCAGGTTTCCTCCTCCTGCAATTTATATTATTACTAAACACACAGGCAAATCTCACAGAATTAACCAGGTTGGAAAAGACCTCAGAGATCATCAAGTCCAAACTATTACCCAATACCTAACACTTCATGACAGCTAAACCATGGCTCCAAGTGCCACATCCAATCCTCTTCTGAGGATTAGGGTGTGAGGCAGTGATAGGGGGAATGGATCAAAGCAAGAGGAGGGAAGATTTAGATTAGATGTTAGGAAGAAGCTCGTCACCATGAGAGTGGTGAGACACTGGAACAGGTTGCCCAGGAAGGTGGTAGAAGCCACATCCTTTGGGGTTTTTAAGGCCAGGCTGTATGGGGCTCTGGAAAACCTGATCTAGTGTGAGGTGTCCCTACCCATGGCAGGGGAGTTGGAACTACATGATCCTTGAGGTCCCTTCCAACCCTGACAATTCTGTGATTCTCTGTGACCATGTTTTGAAAAGAAAATTCCTTCTTAGAGTATGCACATCTACTCCATTACAGCAACAGGCATTTCAGATTGGGCATTCCTATTTATGGAACACTACACAAATTTACTGGAGGAGGAAAGGATGAGAGGTGGAGTGAATGGCATTTAACTGGCATGCATTGTCCTAGTTCCAGTGAATAATATTTTGTCAGACTGATTAGAGTCCTGATTGTTCCAGGAACTTCTAACAATCAACAGACTATTACCTCACTTAGTAACACCAGAGACCTGATCTTCCAGTCCAACAAAGCATATAGGATGGGTTTAACTTTAAACACATGTACAGCCTAATTGACTTGTTTGGCATGACTGAGCCACTGAGGAATGAACTGGAGACTCAAGCAGAGGTTTTCCTGTTAAAGGCATTCCCAGGCTTCTGCCTACTGAAAAACACTCCAGCATCCATGCCTTTCCCCACTAAATCTTTTGTGACGTACTCCCAGCTGTAGGTCTAGCTGAACTATGGGACTGTGGGACTGATTAGTCTCAGGGTTAATATGAAGAAGAGAGAGGCAGCTCCCACTGTCAAAAGCTTGTAAGAGGAAAGACAGAGTAGGTGAGCCCTGGCACTTGGGTTCCAGGGGACTGCCTGGAATTTTAATGACACAGGATCACAGGATGTTAGGGGTTGGAAGGGACCTCCAAAGATCATTGAGTCCAACCCCCCTGCCAGAGCAGGAGCATAGAATCTAGCACAGATCATACAGGAACACATCCAGATGTGTCTGGAAAGTCTCCAGAGAATAGGACTCCACAACCTCTCTGGGGAGCCTATTCTAGTACTCCATGGCCCTCTTATTCAACTTCTCTACCTTCCCCTTATTTCAGGTTTCTGAAATACTCTCCAGACCTTACTAAGCTACAAAAAGCACATTACAAATGTTGAGAGTTTGCACACTCATATGTTTCACCATCTAAGATTTCTATTGGCATTTTGCCTGTTTAGCTCTCACCTATCTTTTCAGGTTTACAATTTGGACGGAGGGATGAGACTTTGCAGTCTTATCACAAGTGTCACCTCCAGATGGAAATGACACAGCTCACTCCATCTAAGTCCCCAGCTAAAAGTCAGCAGAAAATGTCAGCCATTGCAGACAGGGTCATCTTTGAATGTTCCTTCCCCCACCCCCCCCTTCAGGCAATTCAGTCTTCTTCACAACAACCTCCTTGAACAGAGCTAGCAGGTTTTAATGAATTTCAATTTGAAAATTCCCAGTTTCCCAATGGCTTCCTTGCACAAGAGGCCAGTGGAGCTGAAAGGCACAAGTGGGTAGGGTACCCCAGTCACTTAGGAAAGGCTGGAGAGAGCTGGGATGTTTGGCTTTGTCTGTAGATTCTCGAAGCTCACCTCTGAATCTTTGCTTGCACTGAGAGCATGTAGACAAATGTAAGCTTTACAAAATGCTAGGAAAATAAAAGACTACAGGTCTCCACTGGAAAAAACAATCAAAGAACTCTCTTTCCCCCTTCTTGTGACAGCCTTTGATTCGGGAGTCTGTTAGGGCGCAGAAAGCTAACAAGGTATAAATCTAGAACTGGAAATCAAATAATCCTATTTAATTTCAGAGTTGTTGACACAACTTGTTACATGTGTTTCCTACCAGAATAAATGAAATCACAATCATCTGATTTCCAAATTACCATATCTATTGTTTCAGAAAGGCAGGCTGTAAATAATTGCAGCGCAGTCGCCTATGCCTGGACCTCTCTCATCCGGAACCGTTATCAGGATTAGCATAAATTACAGTGCCATCTAATAATGAAATTACTGAACACTGATTGTGCCAGCTATTTAAACCTGTAATTATTGCTCATTAGAAACACGTTTCACATTATTTGCCCCTTACAGACCCAAAGTTGTTGTCAAAATGCTCCTGCAAATAATTCTGCAGAGGAAAGCATGAAGAAATTTCAAGCGACGAGCATGAATGTCATCTGCAAAGACTGTCTGTGTGTGTGAAGGTGCATGCTGTGGGCACCATTACAGAGCCACAGAGTTTCTGAAGCTGGAAAAGACCTCTGAGATCATCAAGTACAGCCTATGACCTAACACCACAACATCAGCTAAACCATGCCACTAAGTGCCACATCCAATCTTTTCTTAAAGACCTCCAGTGATGGCGACTCCACCACCTCCATGGGCAGTCCATTCCAGTGCCTCATTCCCCCACCCTGAATGACATTTGTACCTGTTACCGGAAAGAGAAGTTGCAATAGGTGGGAAGAAGAAACCTCCAGTGTAATTCAGGTTAAGGATGAACAACATGTGGGTTTCCACCTAAGAGGACAGTGATAGCTCACAGTATTTGCTATCATAGTGCACAACTAGGCAACATGTAGTTGACAGGCTCTAAATGAAACAAGCTCCTGACCTAGACAGGAGGAAAGCTTTTGGCAGATCTTACCATGGCTGAGTAAGGATCAGGTGGGATAGGCAGCAACCTTGGACACCACTCCAAAGGACACATGCCAGAAGGGAAGTAAAGTGAAAATAACTACAAGCTTTGCATGCTCCTCTGTAAAGGGCTTGCAGGCGACAGTTGATTAAGAGTTGCCTGCTACCCTGCAGATCAAGCTCTTTACAAGATGAACTGGCTAAAAAGGGGCTCAGATGAGTGCTCTTCAATCCTAATAGATACTTTTAATCAATTTTCCTTAACAGAAGGAAACCAATTCAGGTTTTGCCATCTTCCTCCTACTGCACATACAAAAACTTCTTCTACACAGGGAAAAATAACAGTTTCTACCACTTTCAGATGCAGAAAGGTACAAAACCAAGAGGTGCAAGGCAAATATATATCATTTAGAAAGACTCACCTTAGTTTGAAGTTCTCTGCCAACAGAGTCCATCTCCACTAATAGCTCCTTCCACTAGCTGATTCAATTCACAGTTCAGAGTTTTGTTCCTGCAGTGAGCGGGTTCAGTGGACACACAAACAGCCCAGCTGCCAAGGTACACAACTTCCATACAAACTGTAGACCCTCACTGCAATGGGAGGCACACCTGCTAAGGCTAGAGCACTCTGGGAAGTTTAGCTTGTATTAATACTTCACAAACTTGTAGTAGCCCATCTCCCCTGTAGACAGGATGCAGAAAGCTCAGTGTCCTTTCCCTGACCAGAAGGCCCTTATGTTATTTTCTACAGCCTAGGGGCAGGGAAGGGCAGGGAGACTTTCTAGCCTCCTGATAATTGAGTGATCCTGCCCAGCTTCCAGCCATTTACACAGCTCTAATGCCCTGATGCTTGCAAACCTAATCATCAGATGGGGCATTTAGCTAATTAGCTCTGTGTCTTTTAATTTCTGAATACCAGCTGGCAGGCATTACAAGCATTACCAGAGGTTGTTATTTGATAGGATTTGGCTATAAAGTAATTTCTGACACTAGGTTCAGATGTAAAATACAGGAAAATTATATCCTTAGGTGATGCAGGTAAGTTGTTTGGTTTGTTTTGGGTTTTTTTTTGCATCCTAACAACTAGCAGCTTCTAAAATAAGCTATTACTCTTGAATGGGTGGGACAACAAGTTCAGAAAACAAGCCACAACTGTTCTGTTGGCAGATGTTTGCAAATAAAGTGAAATAACCCAGGCAAAACCAATCTAAGCCTTTTTGTCCTAATACAATGCTACCTGCAGGCATTTACCCTCTGACAAAGCTTTGCATTACCTGAATATTGCTTTACTTGTGTCTGCAGCCTACAGCATTATTACTACAAATATCTGGAATTCAGTGTGTGATGGAAACAATGAGCTGACTTGGACTAAAGCATTAAGATGTATCACCATCAGCTCTGGTTTTCTGCATCAATACTCTGGTGAACACCTTTACAGATTCATCAGTTAATAAAACAACCCTCTCCAAGAAGCCAAACTTGGCTGTTCTAATCTGCCTCCTCGAATGATGCAGACCCCAAGTGTATTTCCTTTTTAATCACCAAATACTCAATGATCTGCTAGCCACTAAAATTCTGCTGTTTGGTGTTTTTCCTCCAACTATTTGGCCTTGCCATATTTTACAAGTTTATAATTTATATTTCTGGAGACCAAAAAAAAAACAAAGCCCAAATAAACCTCCAGGCATTTGTCAATGCCTGTAACCTTCAGCCTAGGGTGGTCTGCAGCGTGGACAGGCCTGGTTTCTGTTGCACAGAATGATGGCTATGCCAAATGAAGAAAACAGTATCCAGTTTTGCATGGAATTGTTAAAGTTCGTTAAAACTGTTTAGATGTTTAAATGACTCACAGTATATGAAATAAATTGGCTTTCTTCAACAGCTAACGAGATAAACTGCAATGCTATTGAAGTCATTGCTGTGCCTTTTTCTGTCTGACAGTAGAAACCAGGAATTTTCTTTCCCATTTGACTGCAAAATCATACTTGGTGAGTTTATTCTGTTTTGCCCAAATAGAAGTGGTGATGTGTTGTGACAAGAAGACAGACCTCCTATTACCATATATTTATAGTCTGCAGAAAGAAATGATGGCACATGAATAGGTTTATTAAAGAAGGTTGCTGTCCTATATGCACATGAGAGGATAAGGCATCAGCTAGCTTCACAATTATCTACCCACTAACTATTTGTTTACCCAATTTAACACCTAGAGAAGTAACCAGAAGAGAGGCTGGGGAAAGAAGAGGTTTTCAAGTAGCAGCAGTTTGCAAACACATCGTTGGGCAATGCAGAGATAGAGAGATTTGGACAAGATATGAACTGATGCCAACATTTTAACAGGGATTAGTTGCCTCTCTCATATCTCACTGCAAGGCTTTGTTAAACCTTTGATTAAGAATTATCTTAGTATACCTCTGATGAAGGGACAAAAGAGCACTGCTGTTGCTGTAGGTGCAAGAGCAAACCAACAGTCACTGAGAGGAACTGCATTTATGTTACAAAACATAGCCTCGTACTGTTCTGAGTGTGTTCTTTACCTTCTTGCATCTCCTTGGCATCCTATACAGGTTAAGGGCTAAAGAATATTCTAAAGAAAAACTAGGCAAAACTTCTCCTATTCTCTAGTCACACAGCTTCAGATATAAGCAAGGCCACTACCAAATAATGTTGTATTTTAAACATGAAAGGAAAATCAGTAACTCTTAAAATAGCCTGAGATACTAGACCTTAAATCAACCAATTCTCAATGGTCTGCAATAGCAGAAAAAGCCTCAGTGGAGGCAGAATAGGGAGAAGAATGCATCTGTGTGCTTAGCAGTACACACTGAACACAAATTAGCATGGGTAAGATAAAAATGCTATTATCACATTTAACATGTGCGACTACATAATGGGTTTGTTGAGAGATGTATAAATATGTGTCTATTACAATATGTGTGTGTGTTCACATGCAGGTATATTTAAATAGGATATAATGCACAGGTACAAATTTATTATTAATAATAATAATAATAGTAATAATAATTATGATGATGATGATGAACTGGAAGTCAAAATCTCAGTGCAGTTACATCTTCATAAAAGCTTGCCTAAAAACTCCAGGCCAGAGAGCCCTCAGTGATAGATGGCCTAGTTCCAAGCTGTTAGCAAAGCAATAGGGTTCTAGCCTAAAAAAAAAAACCACACCAAAAATTACACCATGAAGATTTGTTTTATAAATAAAGGAGAAGATAGCCCAGATGCTTAGAAATCATTTCTCTCCTCGCAAGAGGGTAAGATCTTTTTTGTTATATCCACATTCGGAGTCTTAACCTCTCTGGGAGAGATAAATGTGATATCAGACTCCAGAGCATTACATATTCCCTCTGTCTCTGTCCCTTTCTCTCTGTATATATTAATTTTATAGATCTTTTTTATTGTCTCAACTATACTGGTTGCGTGAGAAGCAGAACAATAGGCCAAGTACTTCCATTTCGCACATGCCACCTCTATAATTCAACAAAGAATAGTAAAAAAGATCTATAAACTTGGTGTAAATCAGTGCCCTAAACTTAAATTAACCATTGAAATAGATTTTCATAAAAATAATGTCATAAAAATATTCCTCACCTCTATAGTCCATGTGTGTGTGTGTGTGTGTGTGAGTGCGTGCTTGTGTGTGCCCACACGCAGGCTACTACATGTGTGCAAGGCCAGGGACAGTGCTAACTGTGGCAGGCTGGCCTTCTGCAGCCTTGGGGGAGATGGCAGGCAGAGAGGCAGGGCTGTGAGGATGAGCTTTAATATCTCTGTGCCTGAGAAAGTAACTCATAAACAGATCCACTAAAATCTAATTACTCTATATAACTCACCTTTAGCAGTAGTGAGTCATCTCAGCTTTCTTATTAGCCGTGCAGCACCAACCTTTTTGGTTGTATTTCTGAGGCACTGATGGAAAAAAAAAAAAAAAAAAAGAAAGAAAGAAAGAAAGAAAAAGAGATAAAATTCAATCAAGCTGCAGGCTAAGGGATGTGACACTTGAAGCAATACACAGCCTTGTCCGAGGTTGGGTCCTCCTCTGCAGTCTCTACACTCCAAATTCCCCCAGCATTTTATCTTTATACATTAAGCTCCATGAGAAATACATGTGTGAATACCAGGAAATTATACAGAGATGACTGCATGAAGTTCAGTGCTGAACTGACAGGGCAGTGGTTCAAGAGCTGGTACTTTTGGACTACTGTTGTCACTGTGACTCCTGCTGATGTACAGAACAATAGTTTCCCAGATCTGGTCAGGTACATCACATTATCACAGTATAGCTAAGGTTGGAAGAGACCTCAAAGATCATCAAGTCCAACCTGTCACTACAGACCTCATGACTACACCATGGCACCAAGTGCCACGTCCCATCCATTTAACCCTCCTGAGGCTCTGCAGGAGCTGGAGGGGTACCTTAATGTCACTTTCAGTATTCAGTATCACCAAGGTTGGAAGAGACCTCAAAGATCATCGAGTCCAACCTGTCACCACAGACCCCATGACTAGAGTAGGGAGGACAATAGTGCCCACTGCAGGCTTGAACTCACAAGCTTCCCATTAAGGGTCTTATGTGCTACCAACTGAGCCACAACACTTTTGTCGCTCTAAGACATGAGAAGAGCAGAGCCCAAGCTGGCTCTGCCGAAGGGGACGCTTTTCTTGCTCACCTACAGCAGTGGCTTCTCCCTAAGCTTATGTGTTGCCATCATTTACTTCATAAACACGTGGAACACACTTGTATTACTCAGTTGTTGTCTAACTTTACCCATCAAAAGGAGGTCTCTGTAAATGTGGAAGGGCCACACTTCCAGCCACAGCAACAGCCACTCTGAGAACCAGCAGCACCAAGTTTAGAGTGAGCCAGATCCAAGACTGGCCTTCCTCTGCAGCCTGCCTTTGCTGATAGACTTCATATCACACCTTCTCAACCTGGATTCTGATGAGGAGATTCTCTCAACAAAGGTGAACTGTGAAATCTTCCAGAAAAGCCATTCAGCTGCTGAAATGGTAGAGCTGGGCAGCAGCCACCTGGCATGAGCAGAATCTCATCAGCCCTGGGAAGCATCATCTTTGGTAAAGAATGGAAATAGAAGGCAGAAAGCGACTGTGCCCAGGCAATGAAAGGGCCTAAAAACCTAGAAAACTGTTTTCATTCCTGTAGTGGGCTGGAGAGGGGAATGTGAGGGGCAGCAACCACCTCATGAATAAGAAAGAGAAAGCCTGGAGAAAATACATAAAGGATTAACTGAAGGAGAGGGAGTTACCATACATGAAAGAACTGAAATAGCTTTTTGGGAAGCATGGCTGGTTGTCTCTGCCCTGTTTAAAGAGCCAGCCACTACTCCACAAAGAGTCTAGGAGGTATTTCTTAAGTGAGGATTTCAGAACTGGCCAGGAAACACAGATATCACACTGAGGAAATTGAATTATTGCTCTTTCCTTACTGGGTTCATGTGTATATGAGCAGCCTGGGTTTTCCACAACCAAATGCTGGTGTGCTGTGAGTACAAGCCTTTGTTTTGTTCTGATGTAGGACATAGCAGACAGATTACAGCCAACTAAAGTTCCCTTTGTCTGAAATTAGCTACAGCTTTATTTCCAAATAGCAAAGCACAGCCTGTCATTACTGGGGCTAGGAGTGAGAGAGTAGGTGCTGAACGAGGATGGAGGTAAATTCAAGCAGCTTTACAGAGTAGTGGCACAAATTTGCTCATGTAATTGGCACTGAAGTTAATCCTACCTGTGCAGCAGTTCCCTTTTTCGTACAGTGAGAGAAACAAGGTTCAAAGCATCATTGCCCCTGAAGAGGAAGGACTGTGCATTTTGCTTTGAAATGTCTCAGTCCAGTAGATAAGATAAACTCATCCTTCAAGACAGGACAGCCATCATGTCATTCCAAATAATCATTGCTAGAAAGGCACTGAACTGCTAGGCCAGTTAATAACAACACTGCATTTTATTTATATGGCTCCCATCTGCTGAAGCCTTCTAGGCAGCTCACAATGGGTTTGATTTTCAGCCAGACCTTAGCATAGCTGCTGTTTATATGGATGCAAATACCAGTGGTTGGATGGCTACGTGCATAAACAGGTCTAACTACTAATCTTTGTGGCCACAATGCGTGGTTTTATTCCTTCATGCAACAACAAAATCTCCATCTGAAAAATCCCTCTGACAAAGTACACAAAGTGGGAAAGATAATTCAGTTTTTCTGAGGTTTTAATGGTTTCAAACAATTCAGCACTGGGCTTGGCAGCAGAGGGGGACCATGAAAGGGGCACCTCCACTGTGCCCATCACTTAGCGAGCACCCTTGGCTCTATGTTCTTCAGGATGAGGCACAGCCCTGCAAAGGTGAAAGAACTACTCATTCATTTCCCTCTCCCATCACATCCTCTCTTCTTCACCACATTGCTCCCCTCCTTTGGCCAGTTCTAATACTCTTTCTCACCCACCTCTGTAAGGATCTCCCCACCAATCTCCCTTCTTTCTTCCCTGTCTTCTTTCTAAGCTTCCTTCCAGCTGTTTGCGTGTTCCTCACAACCTGTTTTCTGATGCAGGGCACTGACTTCTCCCACAGCCCCTTCTTACACTGCTCACCACTGCTGCTGCCACACTGCACCAATGTCCACACCTGAGCTGCATCTCCATGCCTTGCTTGATGCTGCCTCCCACTCATTTGTCCTTCACCAAGACATTTCAGTAGTGGATGACAAGCCTCTCCTGCATGTCTGCACAGGTCATATTTCATCTTTTTGTCCTTTGTGCTGAAGAAAGATGGAAATATGAATGCCCAGTGAGCACAGTGCTTATTGTTTGGAGTACTTCTATCAACCTGATGACAGCAAGTGCAGTGCCTGGCAGTGCTGGCAGAGCTGGGCCTTTGGCTAGTGGTTATATTTACAGGATATACATTGCTTATGTAGCGAGAGATACCAAAGTAGTAAACAAACAAATGCTCTCTATAAAACAATGAGAAAGTAGGATCATAATCTTTGATTGATGAATGAGGATGACAGGTTTAAAAAGGCTTCCTTGCTCTTTTATGCAGATTGCTTTTCCAACTGCCTGTGTTTCAGCCAGCAAGTGGAGGCTGAAAGTCTGGAGAGGGAGTGGGAAGAGCCATGCCCACCCTGGAACCTGCCTACACTCAGAGAAGAATGTGAACCTCTGCCTAATGCCAATCCCATGGAGCAGGAGATGTGAGAGGGGAGTTTCTTCAGGCACCAAGAAAGGAACAGCTCAGTGCCCCTGTCCAAGCCATGCACCAGTCAAGCTTCACCTGAAGAGGTAAGATCATTGCTCAGGACATGGCACAAAGTCTACCAGACCCTTTCAGATAGGTCTGGTACCCAGCAGGGTCTTCTCATACTGGTGGAGACCTCAGTGGGTGTGAGAGTGGTCTTCCTACAGAAGCTGTTTCAAAGATGATGTTTCACTGAGATTCCCAACCTGAACCTGCTCTCTGAGGCATGGTTCATCTGACAAGTGCCCTGGTGGGATGCACTGGAGAGACACATTAAAACTAAGATCCATATACTGGCCTATAATTTGGTGCTGCTTGGATCTAAATCTTAAGACAGTATCAAATCTGCCTGCACACTGTAAATCTCCATTTGTATTTCCCTCCATACACCCACATCAAAATGAAGATATGTTTAGTGCAATCTCCCTCGGCTTTTAACATCAGATACAAACAACTCTGGTCTTGGCTCCATATACCTTCCTGGAACTCCAGAGAGATTTAACATTAGTGATCATGATCAGGATATTAAATAACTGATTTAATTTCATTTAGATCTTTGAGTAAGTTCTACTTTCTCAGTAACTTGCAAGATACGTGTTTTAAGGAGCAGCTTAATTGAAAACGTGAAACAGTTGTAGCGCCAATAACCCAGGCTAGTTCATGATGACTTGAACAAGTGGATGTGAAGGGCCTGGATTTCAGATTGCCATGCAGGAATTAAATCAGTGGATGCTCACAGCTTTGAAACCCAGGCCACAAGGGACATTCTCATTGAAATTCTATTAATAATATATTAGAATACATATACATAGAATACATAGAATAAACCAGGTTGGAAGAGACCTTCAAGATCATCGCGTCCAACCCATCAACCAATCCAACACCACCTAGACAACTGACCCATGGCACCAAGCACCCCAAAATAAGTTACTAATGTGGATCCACTAAAATAATATCAGTGTGAAGGGTCTCTGCTACCTGAACAAGAACCTTCATTTGTTGACTCAAATACAGAATAAAATTAATGTTGATGACTCAACTTCATATTTAAACAACAAGTTTCATGCAAGGGATCCTCAGGCATTATGGAGATTGGAAGCATAAACATGCCATTACAATTTTAGGTAGGCAGGATGCAATTATCCAGATTGGATTCTGGCCAGAACAATGGGCACTGCCCCCTCCTCTTCTTGGTGGTTGTTGTGTTGAGGTTTTTTAAGGAGTTCCCTGACAAAAGCAAAGGCAGCTGTCACAAGAGAGAGATCCATCAATTGCTCCCATCACCCCCCTGCTTGATTTAAACAGCCTCAGTTCCTATCACAGACACACAGCCAAAAGGAAGACACTGTCCAGTCACTTATGTGTGGAAAGCTGTGCAGGAATTTTCTCCTTCTTCTTGGATTTTCTGCTGGAAAAATTCTAATTTCCTACCCAAAGAGATGTGTTACTTTATTTCCTGGAAGGAGTAGGTTCATATCTGCTTCCACTGGGGTGGTGGAGTAAACCCCATCAGCCAAGACATGATGAAACTTGCAGGGGAGAAGAATGTGTGTCTCCTCCAGCGTCCCTCACCCCCAGCCCCCCTCCTGTGTATACTTAGCATCTCCACTGTTTCACTTTGTACTCAAGTCACCAGGATCTTCCCTGAGGAAGGGGTTTTGCAGATACAGGTAGTAACTAGTTTTGTGCCTAATGAAGTTAGCATGAAGACTGGAGCCCACAAGAAAGCTACCTGTGCCAAGATGAAGCTGCAAAGCAGAGCTCTCCTCCAGCATCAGTACCTTCCACCACTTTACTATGGTATTTTCCTCACATTCTGCCATCCTCAAAAGACAAATGTCCTCCCTACAGTTTCTTCTTAAATGACTGAGCATTGCATAGGCTCCCTTAGACTTAAGCATCATCTCAATCACAAGACAAGCTCTAATGACCACTTAGAATTCACAAAAGCCCTGTTTTAGTGGAGCACTCAAGCTTGGCTCCAGACTGCAGGTCTGGAGAGCACATACATCCTGGGAAAATGGATAGGATATAGACACATGTCTAAACCCTCTCTGAAGAGAGAAGAGATTATTCACAATTAAAATGCATATTTACATGTTTTACTGTTTGGGGGCCCAAGATGCAAAGAAGAATTGAACTGGGCCAGTACTGAACTCTGGAAAAAGAAAAAAAACAACACTCAAACCAAAACCCAGCTCTCTGTTCCTTTCCCCCTTAAATGCCTCCAGAGCTGTTAGCAGACCAAGGCTATTCTAGATCTAAAAAGGGAAATTTATTCAACAAGCACTATAGCAGGTGGCAGCTGCTAAACAATCTGCCACCAATCAGCAGTTTATGAAAGAGAGTAAAGAATCCAATAATAACTCACAGTTGGGGAGGGAGACACCAAGCCTGTAGTTACAAAGGGAGGCTAGTGATTAGACAGAGTCAACTCTGGCAAAATTATTTCTCCTAAAATCTGCTTAGCTGGTAAAGTTGGCACTCCGCAGCTCCTGCAGGCAGGATACCCACAGCTGAGCCCACTGCAATGTAAGCTGTATGGCAGAGCTGGGAGGCGTACTGGGAGGGCTCAGCTGGCGAAAAATGAGGCTGGTGGAAAACCTAAAGAGTTTTCTTTGCATTTTACCCATTTGCCTGTGTTCTTTTGCTTATTTCCTTCTCCTGGAGAATGTCAATCCTTATGCAAGAGCCTTTCCTGAGACTAAAGTAGATAGATGAGTCAATGGCACAGTTTGCTCTGAAATCTTTCAACATGAGGAGGAACTTCATCCCTGTGAGGGTCACAGAGCCCTGGAACAGGCTGCCCAGAGAGGTTGTGGATTCTCCTCTGGAGACTACCAAGACCCATCTGGATGTGTTCCTGCGCAACCCGTGCTAGATTCTATGGTCCTGCTCCGGCAGGGGGGTTGGATTCAATGATCTCCGGAGGTCCCTTCCAAGCCCTAACATTCTGTGATCTTCATGGCACCAGTCCAGTAAGATAAGGCTCAAGCTCAAAGTGTGGGGAAGATGGTGATGTGCCAGGGCACTCGAGTTTCTCTGCAGGTTTCTGCAGTATTCATCTCAAGCAAACTGAATTTTCCATGGTTTATTAAAGCTCAAAATCCTGCAGGTATGAAACTAGTCAAAAGAAACCTGAGTTCAAGTTCTGAGAAGGACTAAGAAAACTCCATGCAGTCTCACGGTAAATCCGTGGGGTTTTTTCCAGCTAGATTAGAGCACCATCTACAGGCCTTTTCCTGATTTCAATCTTGCCTCAGACAGGTTATTCCATTATCTGCATACAAACATTTGGTGGCTTCAGCAGCGCGTCCAATGCAGCGACAGAACACACGGTCCAGTTTAGTCTAAACAAAGCAAAATTACTTTCAGACAGGGCTAAGAAAACAGCTTAGCCATGGATGGAGGACAGGTTTGCTTCTCCACAAGAAATGGCAAATTTGTGACTGCCCTTAGATTCAAACAGCTTGATTCTAAAATGCACTGCTAAGGGGGAGGGAGGGGGGCAGGGGGGAAGTCCAGAAATTCAGTTGTATTTTCAATATCCAACTGAAACTGCATTTATGTTGGGCGTTTATCACAGCTGAACCACAGCTGCAGGAGAGAAAAGCAAAAAATGCAGAACTTGTATTTCAGCTAAAAACTGAACAAGAGATTATTGATTTATTTACTTTTTAATGGATGTAGTACAGGCTTAAAATACTGCTGCTCATGTTGGACCACAGATGCAGAAGCAGTAAGCAGAGTTCATCCGCCAGAATTCACGGTGCTTATCCTTAGCTGGTTGTCAGATATGAGAACTCTCCATAACACAAAACCCAGGTCATGTCTGCACAGAGAGCATGATCTGGGGATTGGGCTAGATGACCTTCAGAGGGCTCTTCCAAGCCAAAATATCCTACAGCTCACTAAATTACTTGCCAGACCAAAAGAAACTTAATTGCTGCTGTCCATTTAGAAGATCCTGGGTTAAGCACTGGTTGGGTGCTGTGGTGAAGCAATCTGCAGCACAGCAATTCAATTTATTCAGATAATATCCCTCCAGGCAAAATTTAACTGCATCAAATTGTGAGTATAATGTAGGTTGGCCATTTCCAACACCAAACCCAGTTACTCAAAATCCAGAAGCAAGCTCCCAACAAATAAGAGTTAGATGGGCTACAAAAATACAAAGATAAGGGGAGGGGAGGGGGAGGGAATATGGCTTTGGGAAAACTTTACCAGCTTCCTGATGTTTTGGCTCTTTGGATGTTAAATGTTACTGCAAGCTTTTCTCTGCAGCTAAAAGAGAGAGAGGCCATGTTTTTGAAATGAGAGCTGAGATTCAAACAATCATAGAATGGTTTGGGTTGGAAGGGACCTCCAATGGTCATCTAGTCCGACCCTCTCTGCAGTCAGCAGGGACATCCTCCACTAGATCAGGTTGCTCATAGCCCTGTCAAGCCTGACCTTGAACATCTCCAGGGATGGGGCCTCAACTACCTCCCTGGGCAATCTGTTCCAGTGTTCCACTACCTTCATGGTAAAGAACTTGTTCCTGACATGAAATCTAAATCTGCTCTTCTCTAATTTGAAGCCATTGCCCCTCATTCTATCACTGCAGGCCTTTATAAAATGTCTCTCTCCATCCTTCTTGCAGGCCCCCTTCAGGTACTGGAAGGCTGCTATTAGGGTCTCCCTGGAGCCTTCTCTTCTCCAGGCTGAACAACCCCAGCTGTCTCAGCCTGTCCTTGTAGATGTGCTCCAACCCCTGATCATTTTCATGGCCCTTCTCTGGACCTGCTCCATCAGGTCCATGTCCTTCCTGTGTTGAAGGCTCCAGAGCTGGACACAGTACTCTAGGCAAGGTCTCAACAGAGCAGAGCAACGTGTCAGAATCACCTCTCTCAATCTGCTGGCCACGCTTCTTTGGATGCAGCCCAGGATGTTATTGGCTTTCTGGGCTGCAAGTACACACATGATGAGGGCCTGGTGCTATAAGACAGAAGATCAAATATCACAAGACTTGTGATAATATCACAAGAGCTGGCAGTACTATGTGAATCAGCACACAAAGTCTACTGGAAATTTTCTTGATTTGAATATCTGCCTTGAAAATAATTTAGCTCTATACAATCTCTCTGTAATGCAGGAACTGCATACGTAAATGCCTTGCACATAAGACATCCTGGAGAGGGTCCAGTGAGGGCTACGAGGATGATTAGGGGACTGGAGCACTGCCTGATGAGGAGAGGCTGAGGGACCTGGGGCTTTTTAGTCTGGAAAAGAGAAGACTTAGAGGGGATTTGATAAATGTTTATAAGTATCTGAGGGCTGGGGGTCAGGAGGGAGGGGACAAGCTCTGCTCACTTGCTCCCGGTGATAGGACAAGGATGTAAGCTGCAGCACAGGAGGTTCCACCTCAACAAAAGGGGGAACTTTACTGTAAGGGTCACAAAGCACTGGAACAAGCTCCCCAGAGAGCTTGTGGAGTCTCCTTCTCTGGAGACTTTCAAGGCCCATCTGGATGCATTCCTCTGTGACCTGAGCTGGATTGTATGGTCCTGCTCTGGCTGGGGGGTCGGACTCAATGATCTCTCTGGGTCCCTTCCAACCCCTGACATCCTGTGATCCTCTCCCTCATTCCAAAACAGAGAGAGGTTAAGTGGACGGGGAGAGATGTGCAAGTGTCACAGTCACCACCTCTGTGAGGATTTTGTTGTCTTGCATGCTGCTGTCTTAACCACTACCCACCCTATGGAATTAAAAGCCACAAACTCGCTGTTTCACTGCTGGGTGAGAGCAGGGAGAGCACACCAACCGCTTCGGATTAATTGCACAGAGAAAAGCAGACTTCTTTTTAAAAAGTCTGCGTGCAGAGAAGAATCATTAATTTCACTTGAAGTGATTCCCAAACAGGATATGGAGCCTCTAACAGCCCTTTGGGTCGTGCCAATTGTTTTGTGCAGGTGTTTCAACCAAGTGCTCAACCGCACGTAGGGAACAGTCATTCTGCAAGCACCGGGTGGGGCGGGAGCTGCGTGGTGGTGTCATAGCTGCAAGGGGTTGATTCCTCAAAATCAGCAGAAACCTTGGGAAGCTGCTAATTCTTGTAAACAAGAGCCTGCACTTTATGGAGCAAAATGGAGCAGAAAACACTGAAGTACACGAGAACCAAATCCCTTCTGCAAGAGCCTCTTTTATTATACTAGGGAAGCACTAAAACCTGCCATAAACAAGCTGATTGCTCATTTCAGCCTCTCTCCGAGGCTGCAGCCAGCTAAAGCAGCAGCAACTGCAGACTGAGTTGAGCTGCTGGGGTAGGAAACATCTCCTGAAGGTCAACACTCTTTTTGTTTTTTAGGTTTCATTAGAACTTCCTCATCCACACAGACTAGAAAACAATCTATACATATCTAGGATGAAAGCTGAGCTGCAGTTGTATGTTCAATACATAGTATCATAGTATTGGTCAGGGTTGGAAGGAACCACAAGGATCATCTAGTTCCAAGCCCCCTGCCATGGGCAGGGACACCCCACACTAGATCAGGCTGGCCAGAGCCTCATCCAGCCTGGTCTTAAACACCTTCAAGGACGGGGCCTCAACCATCCTTTGCTCCTCTGTTAAAGGTGCAGTTTGTGAAAGATTGGATGGCTCTGAGGTGAAGGAAGAGAAGAGGTCCCAAGGTGTTGCAAAGGACTTTCGAACCTATTAAGTCTGATCATGAGGAGCTGGACAAAAGGAAAGGCTCCTTCAGAAGCCAATAAGCCATCTGTGAAACAGATCCCAAGCTGCTCTCTGACTTCCAGGAAACCAGCTCTGTTGCTGGAACCAGGGTGAGTCATTATCTGTGTCTAGGGAGGAGAAAGAGCAGCAGGAGGTGGAGGAGGGGAACGCAGGAAGGCTGTACCCCACAGCCTTGTACAATTGAAACACATTTCCAAAGACAGAGTGTCTGCAGAGCTCTGTGTGGAGCTGGCTGCAGAGGCTTAGTCGGTCTCAGACCTCTCCTTTTTGTCTCAGTCTTTTAATACAAAGCCACCTGCTCTGGCTTTTCCTGCTCCAGGTGAATCAAACAAGTGCCCAGACTGGCTCCCTTGGGACAAATGTGAAATTAACCCCAGGAAATGACAGTGTGGTAGCTTCTAGAGAAGGAGAGTCAGGACCTGACTCAGGGGGTAAAGGCTACAAATAATGCCCCAAGGAGGTCAACCACCCTGCTTTGCTCCAGCATTAGCAGTAGCTTTCACTTGACCCTATTCAAAAAAATCTGTGATGCATTAAATATTGACAAGCCAAATACAAGAATTTACTGGAGCAGCTGAAGCACAGGAACTAACATGTGGTGGCTATGTGATACCCAACACCTGGCATGCCTGGGACATGCAACCAAAGAGAAACCAAATTAGTGCTTCCCAGCCTACCTTTGAAACATCATGCCATGCCCTGTGCCTGCTGCTCAGGCTGGCAGCAGCCCTCCCCACCCCAAGCTAACCCCCCCTGAGTCTTTCTACAATGCATGAACTGGAAAAAGTTGCTTCTGCCACATGGAAACATTGGTGCCGGGGGCAGGGGCCGTGGCTGGAAGGGACTGTACAAGATCAGGCTGGGTTTCAACAATGAAATGTAGCTGTCATAAAGCAAGAGCATTTTCTAATGAATTATTGCAAGATAATTAAAAGTCTGAAGCAGATACTTGCAATAGCTTAATGTTTACTGTCAAGAGAAGCTACTACCAAGTTCAGCACTGCCTTGCCAACTCACAAAAGAAAACCAGGCAAAAATTGAGGGGAGGGAAACATCATGGAAGAAAATACAGCATCTGTGAGCCACTAATTACAAAGGTGCACATGCTGGAGGAACAAATATGTTAATAATTAGGAGACAAGAGAACTGTTTTCAACAGTTCTGTAAAAGAGCCAGAATGTGGTGGGCCCAACGCTGGGCTGGTGCAAGCAGCGTTTTGCTTAAGCCCATGTGGATCTGACATTGGGACACAGCACAGCTGGTAAAAAGTACTGCACAGTACACAGGTTGCTGCAGAATACAGAATTAACCAGGATGGAAAAGCCATTTGAGATCATTAAGTCCAACCTATCACCCAACACCACCTAATCAACTAAACCATGGAACTAAGTGACTTCCAGTCACTTCCAGTGATGGTGATTCCACCACCTCCCTGGGCAGCCCATTCCAATGGCCCATCTCTCTTTCTGGGAAGAATTTGTTCCTAACATCCATCCTAAACCTCTCCTGGTGCAGCTTGAGACTATGTCCTCTTGTTCTGTCACAGGTTACCTGGGAGAAGAGACTAACCCCCACCTGGCTACAACCTCCCTTCAGGTAATTGTAGACAGCAATAAGGTTTCACCTGAGCCTCCTCTTCTCCAGGCTAAGCAGCCTCGGCCTCTCCTCATAGGGCTTGTGCTGCAAACCCCTCCCCAGCTTTGTTGCCCTTCTCTAGACATATTCCAGAAACTCATCATCTTTCTTGAATTGAGTGGCCCAGAACTGGATGCAGTACTCAAGGTGTGCCCTAACCAGGGCTGAGTACAGGGGCAGAACGACCTCCCTGCTCCCGCTGGCCGCACTATTCCACTGCTCTTCACACCCTCAGTAGTCACGTGTGTAGTCTTTGATATATATTTGCACATTTCAAGCCATAAAGAGTGTTTGGTTTTCAATCTGAGTACTGGCTGGAAGTGTAAAACTCAGCCTGCTGAGTTGCTGGGGAGTCGAAGCCCCATGCACAGAAGGAGCAGCAGCAAGCATACACCACCTCTGCAGGGGAAACACCCATATGAGATTAGTAGCTCACCCACGTAGAACAGGCATAAATAAACACTGAATTATCTGATATCAATCTTACTCTGCCTTTTTTTTTTAACCATGCTCAAGGCAACATAATTCAAATGCTTCTGTGCAGTTATTATGCAGAGAGCCAAGTTGAGCTCCCACTTATTAAGGAATATTTAGCACCCTTACTCTGAAACTCTGAGATCAATAGCGCCCACATTCTTAATCTCACGTTGCTCTTGCTAACAATGTGGTTACTGTAACGTTGGTCCTGATCCTCACAGGAAAGAGGATATTGGAGCAGAAACCTCTAGTAATGAAATCTCATGTAATGAAAGAGTGTTTACAGTGAAACATTCACCTTGCCATCAAATGAGAGCCCCACAATACGATTTCCAAAAGCCTCTGTAATGATACAAGTGCCCCAAAGTGGGGCTGGGTGGCGGGAAGGTCATTTAACATGTATTGCTACCAGATAACACACTGTAACCCAGGAAGCAAAAATGCTGTAAGGGATGGCAGCATTTCACAAAATACAACTCAGAATCACAGGCTCAGGACATCTGTGCTTTCAGGATTTGTTACTCCTTATTAAAAATGAACTGCATGCAGCTCAAGAGAAAGTCTTACACCTCTAGATACAAATAAACCACGGGGGAGAAATCTTTCCAGTGGACGGTGAAAGAGTGAAACAGACAGATTAATGGAGACTGTGTGAAACAAAATTAAGCATGGTAAGTAGAAAGCCCGTGTGCTATGGAAGTGCTGCCCCTGTGGAACAAAGAGGTTTAGCCTAGCTCTCACCCAGTGATAGATGAATCAAAGCAATCTTCTTGTCACAGGCGGTACCAAAAGTCTGGAGTCCTCACAGTGCTGTAAGCGCGAATGGAACCTCTGCATTTGCAAATTCACTGCATGCAATGATCCCACAACAGAGAAAAGAAGTTATTTATGTTGAGAAGGGTGCAAGATTAAGCCCTCAAGATGGGAATCCAAGCAAAGGAGAGCAGACTCTCTTGCTTGCACAGGTGCTTCCACTCATGTGGAGAAACACAGTTAAGGTATTTGCCTTTGGCTTGTCCTCTGAGTTAAAGTTAAGTGTGACTAAACCAGTTTCCCTTTTTGCAGATCCAATGCCCATCATGTCACCAAGCAGCTCCATCTGCTACAAAACCAGCAAAAGGATGTATTTGTAACATCCTCTCAGGATGTTCTCAGCAATCTCAGTAGCTTCCAGATAGATGCACCCATGTTACCAATAACCAGCTGATCATCCACCTTTA
Organism: Dryobates pubescens; assembly: GCF_014839835.1. Taxonomy (NCBI): domain Eukaryota; kingdom Metazoa; phylum Chordata; class Aves; order Piciformes; family Picidae; genus Dryobates; species Dryobates pubescens. Next base: position 39,553,534 of record NC_071616.1, on the reverse strand, counting down.
ACAGGATCCCTCCTTTAACAGGATCCCACCTTAACTACTTGCTCCTGACCAAGAAGACCATAGAATCATAGAATTGCCAGATTGGAAGGAACCTCAAGGATCATCTAGTTCCAACCCCCCTGCCATGGGCAGGGACACCTCACACTAGATCAGGTTGCTTCATGAAAAGACACCAGGGATTTGCTCTCAGTCATCAACTGATTTTCAGAGGGGGTGCAAGGGGTAACACATCAGCTACTAAGCAAGCCATAGAGCCAGACATATTCTCCTCATGAACCAGTGCACCAGAAACACACTCATTAGCTTGGCCAGTCTCTGCCAAGATCATCTTCCATCAAGATCACTCTTTCAGGGCAGCGGAGGTACAGCCTGTGAAACCAGCAGATTCAACATTAGAGCCTGGAATGTACATTAAAATCTGGAGCTCATTTGATCTAGACACTGCCCAGATACATCAGAGACAGGTCCTGGCATGGGATATTCAATGTCTGAACAAATAAGGCAGATAAAGACTGGGACCAAAAAAAGACAGCACAACTCCCCCATGATGACAAAATAATGGAAGAACCAGGAACAGCAGTGTTGTAGCCTACCCTCTCTGCTGTGCTGTTCAAGGACCTTCTATTTTCTGTTCATTTCTTGTTAATTATTTCTGAATGCTGGAAAAGGCAAAAAGCTAAAGACAAACAAGCCCCCATAGAGTTGGAAAACATCCCTGCTGCTCAAATTGGTTGAGTCTGCAGCCAAAAGAGTTCCCAGGAGAGGGAGCAGAGCTTGCTGCTACAAGAAAAGGGTAGGTTGGTTTCTGAAGCAACCACTTGGTTGGTTTCTGAAGCACATGGACATAAGAACAGAGGAGGTAAAGGATGAGACAAAGACCTGTAGAAAATAGCATCCTGGAAGCTGCACACAGACAAGCAAACCGTGTCCTTCAGAGGACAGGAATGTGCACTGACAGGCTGCTGCCTGCAAGCATGAGAGGACCAAGACACAGCTGTCCCACAATAAACTACACTCCTTTGGGGTAGAGCTGCCCCTGGTCCTGCACACTCTGTTGCAGCTTCACAGCTTTTTAAATCAGAGCAGCTGGGTTACTCTAACCCAGTGTCCCTGTAAACAAACCCACAGAATTGAAACCATCTGGAGCATCTCTGAAACCACACTGCGCAGTACTGAGGAGCAAGTGTCTGTGTGTGCACTTTGGTGGAGAGCATTCAAAACAGTCTGAGGACTGCAGGAAATGTGGGCATGTGCATGTTATCAAAGCTACTCTGGCTCAATGCTGTAGCTACTTAACCTTAATTTTCACTTCAGACACCAAACTCCAGAAAGCCTCTTCCATTGGTAGATTGCACATCACACCGAGTCACGGGGCAATAAAAGTTCAAAAATAAGAAGCTGTATAAAATTTGACAGCAATGATACAAGATTCTGATTAAAAAATAGCATTTTTTTTTCTTTCCTATGGACTGAACTTGGGGGACAAACATTTGTCTAGAAAGAAAACCCCTTCAGTTAAAGCCCTCGATTTATCTTTTCTGCACTTCCAGTACAGAATACAGAATTAACCAGGTTGGAAAAGACCTCCAAGATCATCCTATCACCTAACACCATGTAATCAACTAAACCATGGCACCAAGCACCTCATCCAGTCTCTCCTTAAACATCTCCAGTGATGGTGACTCCACCACCTCCCTGGGCAGCCCATTCCAATGGCCAATCACTCTTTCTGTGAAGAATTTTGTCCTAACATCCAACCTAAACCTCCACTGGCACAGCTTGAGACTGTGTCCTCTTGTTCTGTCACAGGTTGCCTGGGAGAAAAGACTAACCCCCACCTGGCTACAAGCTTCCTTCAGGATGGTTGTAGACAGCAGTAAGATCTCCCCTGAGCTTCATCTTCACCAGGCTAAGCAACCCCAGCTCCCTCAGCCTCTCCTCACAGGGCTGTGCTCCAACCCCCTCCTCAGCTTTGTTGCCCTCCTCTGGACACATTCCAGCAAGTCAACCTCTTTCCCAAACTGAGGAGCCCAGAACTGGACACAGTACTCAAGTTGTGGCCTAACCAGTGCTCAATACAGGGCAGAATGACTTCCCTGCTCCTGCTGGCTACACTACTCCACTGCTCTTCACACCCTCAGTAGTCACACGTGTGGTTTTTGGCATATATATGCACATTCCTGTATGTCAATGTACAGATATTCTCTATGGCTTTGCCCAGCATTTATTTTTCCTCCACAAAATTCTCAGGTAAGTTTCCAACACATGTCCACAGGTTTTCTTAATATAAAGTTGATTTTTAAAAGCATGTGCAGAACTAATTGCCAAGTACAAGAGCAAGAGTTTTCTTCGGTGGAATTCACAGTAAAATTGAGTCAGCAGAATCCAACTTTGTAGATGTTTGCACTGTTTATGCACCATGCATAAATCAGTAACCCAAAACTGCCTGCTTTTACTTCTTGACTGAGCTGTGCCCTTTACATGGTGAATTCCACTGCGAATGACGTGGACACATAGCCACTTCTTGTCCTTGTGACCCATCACCTGTTCAGTACAGCAGCACAAACAACACAGAATCACAAAATGTTAAGGGGCTAGAAGGGACCTCGAAAGATCATCCAGTCCAACCCCCCTGCCAGAGCAGGATCACCTATACCAGATCACAAAGGAACACACCCAGCTGGGTTCTGAATATCTCCAGAGAGGGAGACTCCCCCTAGGCAGCCTGTTCCAGTGTTCTGTCACCTTCACAGTGATTTTTTTTTCCTCATGTTTCCATGGAACTTCCTATGCCTCAGCTTCCACCCATTGCCTCTTGTCCTGTCATTGGGCATCACCATGCAGAGCCTGGCTCCATCCTCTTGGCATATTTACATATTTTAAAACATTAATGAGGTCACCCCTCAGTCTCCTCCAAGATAAAGAGCCCCAGCTCTCTCAGTCTCTCCTCTAGGGGAGATGTTTCACTCAATCATTTTTGTGGCTCTGCGCTGGACCCTTTCAGGTAGTTCCCTGAGGTCCTTCTTGAACTGAGGGGCCCAGGACTGGACACAATATTCTGGATGTAGCCTTATCAGTGCAGAGGAGAGGAGGAAGACAACTTGTCTCGACCTACGAACCACAGCCCTTCTAATACACCCCAGGACGCCATTGGCCTTCTTGGCCACAAGAGCACGTTGCTGGCTCATGGTCAACCTCCCATCCACTAGGACCCCCAGGGCCTTTTCCCCTTCACTGCTCTCCAACAGGTCAGTCCCCAACCTGTACTGATCCATGGGGCTGTTCTTTCCTAGGTGCAAGACTCTACACTTGCCCTTACTGATTTTCATTAGATTTCTACCTGCCCAACACCTGCAGCAGGTACTCAGACTGGGAGGTTTCTGACAGGGCAAGCAGCTGCTGGCTCCTTGACCACTGTCTCTGCCCTTAGAGAGTGGCTAGTCTGGAACTTCTTCACTCAGAAGCTTCGTTAGTCTCACTGTGCTTGACAAACCACTATTGACCTATCCCTCCAAAAGAGTGTCTAATTCTTTTTTGCGCTGGTTTAATCTCTTGACTTCCACTCAGGTTAAAACCAAAATCCACAATTCAATTAAAAACTCTGCAAAACAAGAAATCTCTTTTATTTCCTGCCTGAAAAAAATTCACAGGTTGCTCAAATGAAGCTCCAGCAAAGCTGAGCACTTTCATCTCCCACTGGCTTCAAATACCTCCATGAGCTCTTTAGCAACTAGCAAAAACTAAGCCAAATGTAAACACATAGCCTGAATTGCACAAACAGCTCCTTCCTCATTCCCATTTCTCAGCTCCACAGAAATGTTGACTTTTATAATGATGTTTTAGACATATTTGGAAAGTCTGTCACCTATTACCTAGCCACAACTATGAAATTAAACTGATTTTCTGATCTTTTAAAGAATTATCAGGGATATAAATGTCCCAGCCTGCAGAAATCAATGTATATATATTCATAGTAGTATCAGAGTATCAGTCAGGGTTGGAAAGGACCACAAGGATCATCTAGTTCCAATCCCCCTGCAATGGGCAGGGACACCCCACACTAGATCAGGCTGGCCAGAGCCTCATCCAGCCTGGGCTTAAACACCTCCAGGGATGGGGCCCCAACCACCTCCCTGGACAACCCATTCCAGGGCTTCACCACTCCCACGGTGAAGAACTTCCTCCTCACATCCAGCCTGAATCTCCCCACCTCCAGCTTCATTCCATTCCCCCTAGTCCTATCACCACCTGATATCCTGAGAAGTCCCTCCCCAGCCTTCTTGTAGGCCCCCTTCAGATACTGGAAGGCCACAATTAGGTCACCTCGGAGCCTTCTCTTCTCCAGACTGAACAGCCCCAACTCCTTCAGTCTGTCCTCATAGGAGAGATGCTCCAGCCCTCTGATCATCCTCGTGGCCCTTCTCTGGACACCTTCCAGCATCTATATTCTATGTTCCAGCATTCTATATTCAACCTAAATGTTTCACAGTGAAAACCTTTTAAGTCAAATTGTTCAAATCGTTATCCTGAGTACTGAACTGGTCTTCCTGCAATTGATCTAACTCAAGTAACCAAAATAAGCTAAAAGCTAAAAAGTAAATCAGAAAGTGAAGCCTCTGTGACGAGAAGGTCAAAACCCTGCTTGAATTTGAAGTAGAGGCAGTGGTATTTATGCCAACATAGAGTCTGTATTACTCAATGCTCTTCCCCCAGCTGGGTAGCTTTGCCGAGCATTGTATTCTGCTGGGTTTCAGCTATGCTTGTATTGGATGCTGTTCCACAGATACAAGACTCAGAACAACAACAGAAGGAGCATCTGTACCAGAACAAGAGGACACAGACTCAAGCTTCCCCAGGGGAGGTTTAGACTGGATGTTAGGAAGAAATTCTTCATAGAGAGAGTGATTGACCATTGGAATGGGCTGTCCTGGGAGGTGGTGGAGTCACCATCACTGGAGGTGTTTAGGAGGAGATTTCATGGGGTGCTTGGTGCCATGGTTTAGTTGATTAGATGGTGTTGGATGATGGGCTGGACATGATGATCTTGAAGGTCTCTTCCAACCTATTCTATTCTATTCTATTGCTATGCCACTCATTTGGTTGCAGAGCCATGATAGTTGCTATGTGTTGTAGTTTAAGCTTTTCCCAGAGTCCAAAAGCCCAAATGGAACAGATTCAGACTGCCTCCCCTCTCCCTTTTTGCCAGTGGTAAGAGCAAATTAGGGAGGAAAGGTAAAAATCATGAAATAAATGGTTTGGACTCAATTTGGAAGTAAAAATATGGTAAGTTTAACAAAACATATATGACATTTGAGTAACACAGAATCTTACAAAGGTATAAAGAAAAGGGTAAATAGAAAAATATACAAAACCAGGCCCAGCTGGCATTGGATTTCCTTGATGTAAATGTGGATGCTCTTTGGATGCAGTCCTTAGAAGTGTGGATGTAGCATGGAGACAGGCCACCTGTTAAACTGCAGGAAGCAGGGGCAGCAAAGATGACTGTCAGGCAGTCAAACTGCAGGAGCAAAAGAGAGGACCAAGAGGATGGTTCCCCTTAAAGAGGCTTGCTAGACAGGGAGGAAGAGTGGAATAGACCTTGACTCCAGGGACCCCTTCCCCTGGGAGGGGGAAAACCAAACCTCTCTCTGCCCACCTGGATCAGGTGTCTTTGTCCACCTGGGCACTGGGTTCTTTTCAGCCCGCTCCAGGGATGGTTGTAACCTGACACACACTGTTACCACCAGTCATCTTTGTTTTTTTCTGGTTAGCTTTTATACATTGTGGCTGAGGCTCTACTTATTTCTTTATAGAGACTTAATAGGGTAAATAATACTTCACACAGGTCTTTTGTTCACGGAGATGCAGGCAGAGATCAAGCACACTTTGAAAACACTGCCATGGTTTCACACAGGGCACACAACTGATGTGCAGTTCATGGCCACTGTAGGGCAAAGGCAATCAAAGCAGTGATGGAGAGCTTCCACAGGGGAAACATGGCCCAAATAAAATTCAGAAGGGTTTAACATGCTCACTGCAGATGACAAGGATCCTGAATAATTGCTCTTGGGAGTTCGTGTAGTATACAAGCATTTCAGTGTACTAAATCAAACTGGTGATTTGGTCGGAATTAATGCCTCCCTAGCACCAAAAGCAGAAAGAGTTTATACAACTAACTTTATGTTAGTAATCAGACCAGTGGGATTGTTTAGACCTTATTATTATTTTCTCTTTTGCACCCAGTGGTAATTTATTTACATTCCACCACTTTCTTCTCAATCTGTGGAAAATTTCCTAGGCATCAGCCTAAAACTGCCACACGTGCACAGTCCAGAACTGCAATTAATCAACGGTTCCCATTTCTGGATCCCCTCTAGTTCCTTCTTGTGAGAGGCTAAAAGCTTGTCTCTCCTTTTTTTTTTGTACCTTTTTTTTGAAGGTACAGTTGAACTTGGTGCAAATTCAGTATGCCTGTAGAGGAAGGCTAGTCTAAATGCTCTTCACTGGCTGTTTTACTTGGTTACAGTCAAAGGATCCAAGAATCATTTTCAGAATTCCCAGAAGTGCTCAGTGGTGATCTGGCAGCATTGCTTTTAAAAATGAGCTTTCCCTTTCCATCAGTGCAGAGAGAATAAACTAGCACAGAGTGTCCTTCATCCAGGGCATTGGTGAAGATATTGGACAAGACTGGACTCAGTCCAACTCCTGAGGAACACCACTAGCTACAGGCCTCCAACAGGACCCTGCACTATTGACCACAACCCTATGAGCTCTGTCAGTCAGCCAGTTCCCAATCCACCTCACTGTCCACTCATCTCACCCATGTTTCCTAAGCTTCCCTATTTAACCTAATGCAAAATCCAACTGATTTATAATTTGTCCTTTTCATATTTCCCTTCACCACATTTTTTCCCCATTTGATGAGCTTCACAGAAAAACTTTCCAAGCCCTGCCGTATAGAGGGTGTTCCCTCTGAAGGCACAACAGTAACTTTCATCAGAGCACACTTCCCCATATATTCTGTGACCTCAGCTCTTAAAATCTCCAGGATCTTGCCTGCAACTGAAGTTAAATTTACTAGCCTATTATTTTCTGTTACTGTAGTGTTTCTTTCATAGACTAAGACAATGTTAATTTTCTTCATGTCCATTTACACCTCTCTTTCCCCCTACAGAACTATTAGATGTTGTTATTCCTTCAGGATTCTTCCTACAGGGACAAAGCCCTCCTATCCCTCCCGCCTGCCAAAGGCAAGCCACCAACCAACTCATCTGAGATCACAGAGGCTAAAATTTACAGGTGTGGCCTTTTATGTGGCCTCCCAAAATAACACAGGTTTCTCACAGGTTTTCTTAGTATTGTGTTTGAACCAAATAATAAGGGGTTTAAAACAAACACTCTAGGTGTTGAGAATGTCCACTGATAGGAAATCCATTGCAACCTCCAAGTCAGGCATTTTATTTTCATTTGGCTAACTTGTTTTGTTTGGTAGACTGTGAGCAAGTCAATGCTGAACTTTCCTTCAGCACAGCTAACCAGACGCTTGCACCTGTGGCTCATTTATAACCTGTTTATCTTGTTGCCATCTTTCTTGTGTGGCAGACTTCAGCAGGAGACAGGCTCTCCGTCGCAGTGAGGTCTGGCAGCAGGGCAGTGCCACCAGGCTGCTTTCTTCCCTGTCTTCCATGGTGTGAGCACTGGGCTGTGCCACAGTGCCACTTTAGGAGCTGACATTACACACAGTATTCGTCACTGTTCCTCAGGCTTTGCTGGCAATCTGAGGCAACAGCAAGTGAATAGAAAATCCAATAATGCAACAATCAAACTTTCTCTTAACCTTCCTCTACTGGGTTTGCACAGCTCAGTAAAACCTTCGTTCCTGGCAGCCAGAAGCTACCTTTTCAACAAAAGGAAGTTTCAGCAACTGTGAATGCTAATACCATGAAGTTGTTAGTCATTTCTGGTGACTATTCCCTCTTTGCTCTAACAAATGTAAGCTTTTGCCATCTACACAAATGGATGCAGGATTAGAGTCCCTCTCACACAACACTAGTCTGGCATTGCTGTATCACCATTTGTGTGGCAGTCCTGTTTAAATCATAGAATCACAGAAACTTTCAGGTTAGAAAAGGTCCTCAGGATCACCAAGTCCAACCAATAACCCTACTCTGCAAGGTTCACCCCTAAACCATATCCCCAAGCACCACATCCAAACCACCTTTAAACACATCCAGGGTTGGTGACTCAACCACCTCCCTGGGCAGCACATCCCAATGCCTGACCACTCTTGCTGGGAAAAATATTTTCCACATGTCCAGTCTAAACCTACCCAGTCACAGCTTGAGGCCATTCCCTCTTGTTCTGTCACTAACTGCCTGTAAGAAGAGACCAGCACCAGCCTCTCCATAGCATCCTTTCAGGTAGTTGTAGAGAGCAATGAGGTCTGTCCTCAGCCTCCTCTTTTCCAAACCAACCATCCCCAGCTCCTTCAGTTGCTCTTCATCAAATTTATTCTCCAGGCCCTTCACAGCTTCCTTGCCCTCCTCTGCACTGGCTCCAGCGCCTCCACATCTCTCCTGTATTGAGGTGCCCAAAACTGGACACAACACTCGAGGTGTGGCCTCACCAGAGCTGAGTACAAGGGGACAATCACCTCCCTACTCCTGCTGGACACAGCATTTCTGATACAAGCCAGGATGCCATCTTGGCCACCTGACATCATGCCACACAGCTCCAAAGGTTATGAATAGGTAAGTATGTCATGGCATTTTTACCCAAAGTTTATATAAAGCTCCAAGGTCTGTATAATGAGATATCTGATACGATATGGCAAGAATTCTTGGATTTCTAGGGTCCTGTGTCTGACAGATTTACAATTCAGAACTGCACAAATACGTTAAGGAGCACCCCTACCAACCCACACATGGAATCTTCTAAGTTGCACCTTGGAGATTAAAGTGTTTATTTAGAAGGTGTGGGGCAGGGATTGGAGGCAAGAGGGGCAGGTATTCTTCACACAGCAGTGAAGATGGCATAACTGCTGAGTAAGAAGAAATCTTTTCTGCAGTATTTACTTGTAAAGGGGAGACTGGAGTGTTTCTGCTACTCATGGCAGAGGGAGAATGAAGAGTCCCCTCTCAGATCAGCCAGATCCTCAGAGGTAAAGCCCGGTGAAAGGGGAAACCAGATAAGTGATAATTGACAAAGTTCTGGCTTTGAAGACTATTTTTCAGGAGGGTAAGAAAAGTGCAAAGCAGACCTCAGTACCAGCTTGTCCTCTCTTGCTCTATGAGGCATAAGGAAACAAATCATACTTGCAGGAGAGCAATGTGGCTGACGCAGTCTCTAATGACATTCTGTCTCCAGGTTCCTGGCTCCCACAGCTCAGTCCTCAAGCTCTCCCACTGGGTCTGCAGCCCACTTGTGATGGTGTAGCTTCTGGCAATGCTGCTGGTGTGGCAGGTGCTGGGACAAGGACCCTGCAGTCACTCCCATTTCAAACTTCTTGACCGTGAGCATATTTCCTGGATCAGGCCCTTGACCAAAGTGGCTCTTACTGCTTTTCCTAGCAAGCACAAAGTACCCTAGGGCCTGCTGTACCCCAGGGCCTGCTGTACCCCAGTGCCCTCAGGGTCACCCTGAGGAATTTTTCACTTTTCCTGTAACCATTTTTCCATTGGCAGGCCACGCTAGGAAGGTCTTCTGGCAAACTCTCTCCCAAGAAATTCTCTGGAGTCAATCTTATGCCAAGATATCAAGTAGCTCACTAGCTGTGAGGAGGAGTTAGGCTGCCTTGCAAGTATCACTTGCCAGGAGATTACAGGATAGATACTGGAGCACCTCCAGGGCTTCCGGCAGGTCCCTGGTGTCTTTGCACAGGCCAGCAGTGCCATGGGCACTGGCCAAGCCTTGGGAGGAGGTAGGTATGGGCTTCCCAGACTCTCATGATCTGGCCAGACAACAGTAATATGGCAGGACCTAAGACATGAAGCATTTCCAAACTCAAAAGCTGGCCTTCCAGTCCTGAGTCCATCTTGAGACTCTGTGGCTTTTCCAGGAAAGAAAGTAAATAAAGCAAAGCCTTCATGGGCTAAACCACAGCCAACATCTCAATCCCTCCCTGCTTATGCTAACTCCAGCAAATCTAGGCAATCCTTTCCACATCCAAAAGAGCATGAAGCAATATGAAACTAACCATTAGCTTCAGTTTATGACAAATCCTTTCCTGAACTTTAATACTTTATGCAAAGAGAGAGATGTTTGCATGTGGGCTTTTTGTGTGTGCACCGTTTAGTTTGTTCAATGAGAGGCTGGTTTTGCTCAGTCACGTGCCTCAGAGGAAGCCTGGCTCTTTCCCATCTTTCTCCCAGAAACACAACCAACATTACAGGCCTCGTGCAATCAGCTGCAATGGATCTGATCCTTAAAAACCACATTTGAGAAAGCAGGTGTCTTCGGTGGTGAGCCTCGCTCTCCACAGATGGGTGAGCCGATTAAGTGTCGCAGGAAGTGCTGCCTGGCACCACAGAAACCATCCCAACAGCTTGGTAATGGAGCTATTCTCCTGAGAGAGGCAGGGTCATTATTAAATGGATGGAAGCTGTGGCTCGTAAAAGACGTTTGCACCGGCATAAACCCTCCTTTACTGCCACGTTAAATTTATCACAAGGCAAAGAACTGTCAGTAAGAAGGTGTTTGGTCTCCTCTTCCTCCTCCCCCCCTCCCTCCCCCCACCCCCCAAGGCCATTTAAAGCATATATGTTCATCACCAGCCTGTTAATCCAAAACTGCATGTTCAAAACCAGATCAAAACACTCGTTCTCCACAAGCCCCTTGCACTCCCAGCAAAATCCATACTACTCTTGCACAAGGTTGTGGTGGGTTGAAATTACCCCCAAACTAATTTGAGAGAATGACCCCTGAAGTCAAATTAATGCCTCCCTAGCACCACTCCTGCAGTGATCATGCTGCCAGGTGTCCATCAACAGCCTCAAGGAGCCAGGGAGAGATTGGTAGCCACTGGCCACCAGAGGGGGAGGAGGTTTCCATCTCCACAGCAATACTCTGGTAGGAACAAGAATGTGAAGAGTGGCAAGGAAGTCGTTCACAGGCCACAGACAATTTATGTCTCACTCTAAACACGCTGTGGTGGGTTGAAATTACCCCCCAAACAAAATTGCCCGACTAGCTCAGTGGAAGCAAATGAAGCTGTATTTACAAGCACACTACAATCTAGAAACGTGAAATGCAATGAATGTGTACAAAATACACAATATTTACATGTATTTACAATTTCTAAACAGCACAAGGACACCCCTGGACAAAACCAGGGGGTTAACAACAGATCCCCCCTCCCTGCTCCCTTCCACCATGATATACAAGGGAAAACAGGAAGAGAAGAGAAGAGAAGAGAAGAGAAGAGAAGAGAAGAGAAGAGAAGAGAAGAGAAGAGAAGAGAAGAGAAGAGAAGAGAAGAGAAGAGAAGAGAAGAGAAGAGAAGAGAAGAGAAGAGAAGAGAAGAGAAGAGAAGAGAAGAGAAGAGAAGAGAAGAGAAGAGAAGAGAAGAGAAGAGAAGAGAAGAGAAGAGAAGAGAAGAGAGAAGAGTACTTTGTTAGTACTTAGCTACAACAATAATGCAGCCAAGGTCAGCAAGAGCCAAACAAAAGCAACCAGCCAGTCTCTACTAGAGTGAAGAAGCCAAAAAGAGAAAGAGTTGGTTTATACAACTAAGTTTATGTTAATTATCAGGCCAATAGGATTATTTAGACCTTATTAGTATTTTCTCTTTGACACCCAATGGTAATTTATTTACCTTCTACCACTTTATACTCAATCTGTGGGAAATTTTCCTAGGCATCAGCCTAAAACTGCCACAAAGGTAAAGCCAGATGCTGATTGCATAAGGTGATGGGAGCAATGCCTATGCAGAGTACTCACCACCTCTCCTAATAAAAAGAGAGAGAAAGGGAAATCTTTTTTCTTGAATAAATTTGCATGGAGCTATTACTTGCAGTAGCCTTTATGATGTTTGGTTTGAAGAAAAATGCCTCTGCTTTCTGTGCTTTGCTTGGGTAGCAACTGAAATGAGAAACCTTCTTTGCTCTCTGGCTTCCGTTTTTTCTGAAGAATAGCAGCTCTGCAAGAGAAGGCACAAACAGACAAGCAAGCACCCTAATCTTTGCTGGAAATCCAGGAAGCTGCTGCAATACTTGGAAAAGCAGTAGTCAATGAGGCTGACTGCTGCCCAGCTGTGTGTGCTGCTTACACCCCAACACCCAAAGACAGCAGAAGCTTTCCCAGAAGTATGTCAAAACAGAAGACTGCCCTAATCTTCCCCCTATACAATGAACAGCACCAAGGCTCACGAGTAAACTTTACAGTCCTATCCATCACTGGGATAACAGGATGTTCTGCTACCATCAATTTTCAGTCCAGGTGGTAGTAGCCTCTGCAGAAATGCTTAAAGAGATGGGTGAAAGTCCTGTGTGTGACAGGGAAAAGGCAATTCATAGTGTCACACAATACCCAGTTTAACTCCTTATGTTCAAGAAACACAAAAGAAGTTAGAGTTTAAAACCATCTGTATAGAATAGAATAGAATAGAATAGAATAGAATAGAATAGAATAGAATAGAATAGAATAGACCAGACCAGACCAGACCAGACCAGACCAGGTTGGAAGAGACCTTCAAGATCATCATGTCCAACCCATCAACCAATCCAACACCACCTAAACAACTAACCCATGGCACCAAGCACCCCATCAAGTCTCCTCCTGAACACCTCCAATGATGGTGACTCCACCACCTCCCCAGGCAGCCCATTCCAATGGGCAATCACTCTCTCTGTATAGAACTTCCTCCTAACATCCAGCCTAAACCCGCCCTGGCACAGCCTGAGACTGTGTCCTCTTGTTCTGGTACTGGCTGCCTGGGAGAAGAGACCAACACCCACCTGTCTATTTGCTTATTTTTAAAGTGATGCTCTCTTTTAAAATCAGTGTTAGCAGATTGGAGCACTGTGAAACATCATAGGTGACATTGGCTCAGACTAGCATTTTTCCACAGGACCCTGCCTCAGTCAGTGTACAGGTTAAAGGGTGAAAACCAGAGCAGCAACTAAATGCCTCTTGGACAAAGGCTGGCTGGTTTTCAGATGCAAAATTCGCAAAGTCATATCATCTCCTCAGTTAACAAAACCAAAGCAACAGAAAAACAAGCCCAAAAGTTTACTAAAAAGGAGATTCATTTTAGTTAGTTAGTTTTAAAAAAACACTTTTCCCAGACAGGGATGAACAGGCAGAGACAGACTGACCTTGAAGCGTTGCACCACTACCTTCTGTGATATCCAGCAGGGGGGGAAAAAGGCAAAAAAAAAAAAAGCAGCCCACAAATTGTTTTATAGGCACCTGGCTCATTATGTCTTACAAATTAAATCCTCATTTATCTATATGCACCAAACACAACCTATTCCTTGCCTTCTCTTAAAAACACATTGCCCTTCTTTCTAGCCTTGCTAATTTCCAGATGCTAATTAAATTTATACTCATAAATGTATCTGTTTAGCATGCATGACTAGATCATCCCTCAATATCCATTATCCATTGTACATTCCAACATGTTTACCTACTGCTTTTGTTTTGCTTTGTTTTGTTTGGATCCATTTCCATCAGTTTAAAGGAGGAAGCTCATGAATTTAAGTGTCCCATTTTGATGCTGGGTGGCTGGATTCTCAGGCTTAGTGCTTTTGCAAACACCTTTGTCTCAAGTTACTGTGAGACAGAGCTGTTTTCAGATTATAGCATCAGACTATGAAAAAGCAGAGTGGGAAAAACAATCTGTAAAGCAGCATTTGGGGCCCTGTATTGGACCTTCTCATGAAGGCAGAGATCTTTTTCTCAACAGCCCTGCCCACAGCAAAGCTTGATGTGCACTGTTTTTTGGTTGCCCTGCTCCACTCAGTGTGACTGGCACAACCCAAACTGGGTCTCATCAGGGATGGACTGGGACTGCCAAGAGGGAAAGCTGTGCTTAAGTTCTGGTCCAACCACTCTGGCTGGTCTACAGGATCCATCCAGGAGGACAAGCTAGGGGGCACTGCCGGACTTAAAACGTCCTCCTGGCAGGCAGGTAGAAGACTTTCCTTTGACTTCTATATCTGACCAAAGTTCAGCCTCAGAGATAAGTCTCAAAATCAGAAAACCTGGAAGCTTCCTAGAGCTATGCCCCTGCTCTTCTCCTGCACACTGCCCTTCCCTGCCCAGACTTGGGCAGCAACAGTCTAGCCACTGCTGGACTCTCCTGGATTTCCCCAGCTTCCATGGGACTCTTGGAGGAGGGAAAACAAAAGGCAAATATTTCTTCTTCTTTCTTTCCAAGAATGTGCCAACACCCCAAGCCCTGGTTCTCATCACACTCTCTGTATTTTGGTGTTTTGCATCAATTAAATGCCATTAACTTTGCTCTGCAACACAGTCACTGGGATTTGTTCTCATGAAGGATACTTGTCCCATAAAGAAAAATCCTGAGATTTCTACAATAATTTCTATTTCAGAAAGGTTTAAAATATGCTTTTAAGCAGTGGAGAACATTTCAAAAGAAATGGAAAGTTTTGTTCCTCTTTTCTCTCCCTTACTAAAAACTAAAACTGTGATATATTGAATTCAGTCAGCCAAGAAGGGCTTCAAGCCACTTTGACATCTAACAGTGCAGGCTACATATTGACATACTGCTAAGGCATGTCTGCCTTAGACTCCTAAGCATCTCAGTCCAGGCTGTCCCTTCTGCCCTCCCACACTCCCACCCCTAGCATGACTGCAAAAACCCATGGCAAATGACTGCCAACACAGCTCTCACAAATGGAGAGCTCTGTGGGTCCTGGGAAATGTACCTGACCATGGGGTTTAGGTTCAGACCAGCAGCGTGGTGCAATGCCCACAGATTTCCCCTACCCGAGGTCATTGCAGCATCTCATTGAGACACAGATGAATGCTGGTTCAATCCCAAAGCTGCTTCATTTAACTGGCATCAAGCATCTTTTCAATTAGACCAGTTCAGTGCAAAACAAACCCACCTTCCATTTTCTCTGTGAAAAACAAAACTATGCAAAGCTTGCATTTTTCTGTTGGGAAAACAGAAGTGAAAATGTTTCAGGGCAGGACTGGTAGACTTGGAACCGTGATGCTTGCTTAGGCAAAGCTCCAAGTGGGTTTTAACTTACCCCTAATAAGCATCCACAAAACTACCCAAATATATCACTTCTCACAGACTTAATGAAAAAGATTCCTTAAAAACAAAACAAAACAAAACAGAACTATTCCAAGGAGTATCACTTGACTGATGCATTTAGTGACAGAAATGGCCTAGAAGGAAGCAAAGAACAAACACAGTTACCGTATCACAGTATCACCAAGGTTGGAAGAGACCTCAAAGATCATCAAGTCCAACCTGTCACCACTGACCTCATGACTAGACCATGGCACCAAGTGCTACGTCCAATCCCCTCTTGAACCCCATCCAGGGATGGGGACTCCACCACCTCCCTGGGCAGCACATTCCAATGATGAACGACTCTCTCAGTGAAGAACTTTCTCCTCACCTCGAGCCTAAACTTCCCCTGGTGCAGCTTGAGTCTGTGTCCTCTTGTTCTGGTGCTGGTTGCCTGAGAGAAGAGACCAACTCCCTCCTGGCTACAACCACCTTTTAGGTAGTTGTAGAGAGCAATGAGGTCACCCCTGAGCCTCCTCTTCGCCAGGCTAAACAATTCCAGCTCCCTCAGCCTCTCCTCACAGGGCTGTGCTCAAGGCCTCTCCCCAGCCTTGTTGCCCTTCTCTTGACACGTTCAAGTGTCTCGATGTCCTTCTTAAACTGAGGGGCCCAGAACTGGACACAGTTGTCATTATTGAGGCACATCCTGCTGCTGCTGAGATTAGAGTCCCACTCAGTGTAAGAAATACCTGAGACTCTCTATGCTGCCCAAAAAAAAAGAAGCAACTGGTTAGCTTCCACACCACTGAGTCAACAATTTTATTTCAGCATGGGATCTGCAGCGATATTTCATTCACTCTAACACAGACAATCAGTATCTGCATGTGGGTTGCTGACAGGACAAGGCACAAGGGTGGGAATCAAGGTCAAGGAAGCACCAAAAAAAAAACTCCCTCATTTATCCCACGGAACAGTTATTCTGTTCTGCAATAACTCGGGTTAACAAATAACGTAATAAAGATTGGCGTGCTGCCAGGATGACTGAATTGATTCCTACCCTGCACCGCACAAATCTTTTGATCTCCCCCATAAAGAATGGGAAATTACAGCCACGGTGGGTGTCTCACAGGAAAAGCAAATAAAAATGAAATGAACATTTCTAGCAGTTTTGACCTTGCTTTGGGGAATACTGCTTTAAATTTGATCGCCCTGCCCACTTATTATTTCACGAGGAGACACAAGCAAGTCAGAAAGGCAGGGGTTTTTTTGTATTCTCTTTGATGAGGTCAAAAACTGGGGAGTTGTCTTCTCCCACCCACTTTTTCTTTTCCCTTTTCTTCTTTTTTTTTAATTTTATTAATATTTTTAGATTTTTTTTTTTTTGTTCATGACAGAAAAGATTTTATGCAGGCTTTGATTTGATTTTCAATATTTCTGGTGGGAAATTCTTGCAGCAGATATTTTGCTTCCATTGGGGTTTATGGTGCTATTCTGCCTAATTATTTCTGGCATTTTGCCCATCAAATTGTGAGTTTCTTCAAAGGAATGAAATGACAGGAGGCCTCCTTTAGAGCAATCATGGACGGGGTTTGAATTTTGTTGTCTTGGAAACAAGCGAGTTCTTGTCATTGAATATATTCATAAAATAATGGTTGAAACATCACTGATAATAATGGGCTCTTTCCTTGTCAAAATCTGTGTTCTGGGGACTTTGCTGCAAGAGGCTCTGTCAAAGAGTTTTTGCAGATGTTGAAGATCATTCCAACAGTTCTGTATAAAATCCCTGGCTTGGGTATCCCACCCGACTGCACCTGTGTCCAGCTCTGGCCACAGGCGGTGGCTGGCAGGGGTCAGGAAAGCATCCCAAGGAGTACCAGCTAATAGAATAGAATAGAATAGAATAGAATAGAATAGAATAGACCATGTTGGAAGAGACCTTCAAGATCATCACGTCCAACTTATCATCCCACACCATCCAATCAACTAAACCACGGCACCAAGCACCCCATCAAGTCTCCTCCTGAACACCTCCAATGACGGCGACTCCACCACCTCCCTGGGCAGCCCGTTCCTATGGGTAATCACTCTCTCTGTATAAAACTTCTTCCTAACATCCAACCTAAACCTCCCCTGGTGCAGCCTGAGACTGTGTCCTCTTGTTCTGGTACTGGCTGCCTGGGAGAAGAGACCATCATCTGCCTGTCTACAACCTCCCTTCAGGTAGTTGTAGAGAGTGATAAGGTCACCCCTGAGTCTCCTTTTCTCCAGGCTAAGCAACCCCAGCTCCCTCAGTCTTCCCTCATAGGGCTTGTGTTCCAAACTCCTCACCAACTTCATTGCCCTTCTCTGGACTTGTTCCAGCAAGTCAACATCCTTCCTAAACTGAGGTGGCCCAGAACTGGACACAGTACTTGAGGTGTGGCCTAACCAGTGTAGTGTACAGGGGCAGAATGACCTGATCTAATTGCATCCCTATGGCAGAGGCACCAAGGCATGCACCATCTTCTCCCCGTTTGTCAGTGAGAGAGAGCTCCAAATCAAGACCAGCAGCCAGCAAGAGCAACTTTGTCTGCATTGTGCCCATTAGGTAGCAAATATTGTTCTCCTTGCCTGTTGATATAAATCCCAAGTTTCAGGGTATTTACACTCTGTGCCAGGGGTCTTGCCAGCTTCTCAGCAGGTGCTTGACTCTTCAAATAGATGGGTATTGATTGATGAGTAAAACCCAGAGACAGAGGTGGAGTTCTTCAGGAAGGTATTTTTTAACTCAGGAACCCCCTATCACTCTTTCAGCTTCTGTAGCAATCTGTTTGCCATGGGGTTTGATTTTTCATATATATTTAAATCAAGAAAAAGGGGGGAAAAAAAGAGAGACCCTGCATCAGGATACTGTTTGTTTCTGAATGGTGTGAATCCAGCTAAGAGCTGTGTGGGACTTGACAAACTTCTACAGCTGCCTGTGACTCGTGGTGTGTGTCTGCGTGGGTGCGTGCGCGTGGAGCACATATATCGGTGGGGGCAAAACGATAGAAAGCCACCAGCGGGGACAGGACATAAAAGGCTTTTATTCTGCCAACTTTTCTGTGAGCTGTTTGGCTGGATATAGTAAACCCGTGGGACACTTGAGAAAATTAAAACTCTAAATTATTACTAGAGAGACTAGGCATAACAGATCTGCTGTGAGAATCTAACTAGCAGTGTTACGGGGTTGAGGGGGGTTTTTTTTTTGGTCCTTCTCAAATCACTACATAATGACACTCAATACTCAAATGTCTAACAAGGCCATTTAACACAGCCTGCAGAAGAGGATTCTCCTGTGAAATTTTCCTACAACCTCTTTAGCACAAAGCTTTTTCAGATTATTAGTAATTTGTATTAGGTCTATTTAATTTTGAAGAGTGCCAGTTCAGTGACCACATGCATATTAGAGCTTAGCAAGTGCCAGCGTCTAAAAAGTTAGCAAAAGGTCATAGGAATTCTACAAGGCATTGGGGATTTTAACATTTTCTCCTCATTGCACCAAGGAAAACCGGCACAAACCCTGTCACAAAGCCAGAGCCTCTCATCTGAGGCGTGATGAGTCGCAAGCTTTAGCTGTGCAACGGGCACGTCGCTGCAGCACAATCACTTCCTGCTACCTGCAAGAGTCTTTGAGCAAAACTTTCCCATTTTACTGTGAAAGAATAGCCTGATGATGGGAGAATTCCCTGCAGGCAATCTGAAGGAAAAGCACGGTTTATCTTGTAAGCTGCCACAGCATTAGGAGTCACAAGAGAAGCTCCATAGTACTTGAAGACAGCGCTGCCAGAATAGTAAAAAAAAAAAACCCTACCAAAGGATAGAATAGAATAGAATAGAATAGAATAGAATAGAATAGAATAGAATAGAATAGAATAGAATAGAATAGAATAAACCAGGTTGGAAGAGACCTTCAAGATCATCGCGTCCAACCCATCAACCAATCCAACACCACCCAAACAACTAACCCACAGCACCAAGCACCCCATCAAGTCTCCTCCTGAAAACCTCCAGTGATGGCGACTCCACCACCTCCCCAGGCAGCCCATTCCAATGTGCAATCACTCTTTCTGTATAGAACTTTTTCCTAACATCTAGCCTGAACCTCCCCTGGCGCAGCCTGAGACTGTGTCCTCTTGTTCTTGTACTGGCTGCCTGGGAGAAGAGACCAACATCCGTCTCTCTACAACCTCCCTTCAGGTAGTTGTAGAGAGTAATAAGGTCACCCCTGAGTCTCCTCTTCTCCAGGCTAAGCAACCCCAGCTCCCTCAGCCTCTCCTCGTAGGGCTTATGTTCCAAACCCCTCACCAACTTTGTTGCTCTTCTCTGGACTTGTTCCAGCAAGTCAACAAGATAGCAGCAAATAAAAACAATATAAAGAAAGGTCCATCTTCTTTCCAGAAGATATTCCTACCTTCTCCTTCCAAAACATCCAACGTTGTGCTTTGAGTGTTCCCAAAACCTACAGCAAACCCAACACCCAAAGGAGCAGGCACGACAGACCCTAGGCATCACCTGAGCTTGTTGCATGATAGTGCCACATCCTGCACCTGCCTTCAAGGTCATGCCTCTGTGGACACAAAAACTGGTCTCAGAGTCATGTAGTCTGACATAAACACCAGATGATGAACTGCTTCTTCACATCTGTGAGATGGGAAAATGCCCTCACAATGTCTGCTCCCCAGTACATGAAGGGCAAGTTAAGTGTTCACAGCCTCACCACTTTGTGAGTATATTTTTATACCTTAACTATTTTGCACGCATGCAATATTTCAGATTTTTACAACAACCACTCAAGTACCAGGAAAAAAAATGAAATATGATCATCCTGCCTCAGGAAAGCAGGATCTTGCCAATAAAATTAGCTCATCTTTGTGAGTCAGACACTCCAGTCAAGATGACAAAGCCTCCTACAGTAGGTCTGAGAGGGAAACACAGCCTTACAAGGATGGAGCACTTCAGGCTGCCCCACAGTGTACCACTGCATCAGTCTGAGTGCACACTGAAGCACAGGAGGGAGGTGGAGCACTTCAGGCTGCCCCACAGTGTACCAATGCATCAGTCTGAGTGCACACTGAAGCACAGGAAGGTGAGGAGCAGATGGGAGGGGGGAAAACTCTTTGCAATCTGTTCTTTGTAAGTCGATGATTATGAATCAGATATCTAATGAAGCAGTAATAGGAATGATGACTAAGTAAAGTAGCTAATAAAGCTAATTTATGTGAAGTTGAAATTTTTAGTACTGTGCATTAAAGCAAGCATGATGTCTCAGCATTGTAGGGGCAATGTTAGTGCTATATATACACCAAGCACTTGCTATGGTTCAAGATGATAATACAACTAGACATGCTGAGCTTCTGCATTTCTGATTGAAAGCTTTGCTCTTCAGCACACACCAACCTAGAATCATAGAATTGTTATGGTTGGAAGGGGTCTCAGGGATCATCTAGTTCCAACCCCCTTGCTACGGGCAGGGATATCTCACACTACATCAGGTTGCTCACAGCCACATCCAGCCTGGCCTTAAAACCTCCAGGGATGAGGCTTCTACCACCCCCTGGACAACCTGTTCCAGTGTCTCACCACCCCTGTGGTGAAGAACTTCTTCCTAACATCCAATCTGAATCTACCCACTTCTAGTTTTTCTCCATTCCCCCTAGTCCTATCATCACCTGACACCCTAAAAAGTCCCTCACCAGCTTTCTTGTAGGCCCCCTTAAGATACTGGAAGGAACCTAGTGGCCTTTCCATGCCATCTGCATGCTTGCTGAGAAACACCCCCTGCTCTGCAGTTCTGGGTGCCAGCACCAGGAAAGAAAAGAAGCAAAGAAGGGCCTAGCAAGGCACAATTTTTTCCTATTACTAGTATCTCCATTTCCTTTCCCTTTTTATTTCCTTTTGGGTTTTTTTGGGGGGGTTCTCCTTTTTTTTTTTTTTTTTTAAGTTTCTTTTTTTCCCCCCCTAAAACCAAACACCAACATCTGACTCACCTTGACTGGAACAAACCTGATACTGTGCAATGTGTATAGCGGGCAATAAACTACGGCACATATAGCTTCTCAACACTGCATTTCCATTTTAACTGCTCGGCTCTGAGAGTATTTCACTCACACTGTAACTCAAATGATTACAGATTACTTTAATGCAATTTGCTCTTTTTTATTTATTTTTTTTTCCCCTTGCTTTCATGGAGTTTAGAAAATTAATAGACGTGAGCGAGCTTGCCAGGAAGTTTGAAGGCAGAGACAAATGAAGGTCCTGGGAGCCCAAAACACAAGTTACCTAGCTACTCAAACTGTACCCTTCTGAGAAAGGAAATATGTAATGTGATATATATTTGTTTGCTGTCGCCAGCAGGAAGGCCTGCCAGGATAGCCTCACTGCTCTGGCACGCCAGCAAGTTCTTTCCCCGCACACAAAGTCAAACCAAAGCCAGCGATGCAAGTGCGTCCCAGGACTCACTGCCTTTGGCCTGAGAACACCTTCCCCAGTGAAAATGTAACCGAGGCACCTCTTCTCTGTGAGGGTCACAGAGCACTGGAACAGGCTCCCCAGAGGAGTTGTGGCGTATCCTTCTCCGGAGACTTTGAAGACCTATCTGGATGCATTCCTGTGTGACCCGTGCTAGATTCTACGGTCCTGCTCCAGCAGGGGGGGTGGACTCGGTGATCTTCAGAGGCCCCTTCCAACCCCTAACATCCTGTGATCCTGTGAAAAAAATGAGCATGTAGGAGAAGCCTTCACAGTTCAGATTCCCAGGCCAAGAATTTGAACACATCCATCAAGCCATCAGTTTATCGTACCATAGCAGCAAAGGGCTCAGCAGTGGGTGAGGGGGAAGACAGCATAGCTGCAACCCCAGAGAGACACAGTGGCTGGCAGCTGCCAGCACCAAGTTGTGGAGAACCATATTCAAGAGCCCTGAGCAGACAAAATGGTCCATACCATCCTTAAAGCACATCTCACCTCATCAGCCCTGGACAGACTGGTATTCCAGTACCCAAAGTGAGCCTACAGCAAGGATGGAGAGAGAGTTTACAAAGGCCTGTGGTGACAGGACAAGGGGCAATGGCTTCAAACTAGAGAAGGGCAGATTTAGATTGGATGTTAGAAAGAAGTTCTTTACTATGAGGGTGGTGAAACACTGGAACAGGTTGCCCAGGGAGGTGGTTGAGGCCCTTTTCCTGAAGATATTCAAGGTGAGGCTCAACAAGGCCCTGGGCAACCTGGTCTAGTTGAGGATGTCCCTGCTGCCTGGGGGGAGGTCAGACCAGATGACCTTTGAAGGTCCCTTCCAGCCTGGACCATTCTATGATTCACCCTATAGGATGTCCATGACGCAGGGAATGTCAAGGTGCTCCTGCATAGCTGCCTGCAACCCAGCACCCTCACCCCCCTCAAAGGAGAGTATGTACTTTAAGAGTAGCATCAAAAAACCAGGCAGTACTCCGTTAGGATGTAAAACTGGGGGCCAAGAACGATCAACCAAAGGCACTAGCCAAAGGGCTAATATTTCTGAACACAGGCATTTTATTGCTTATCATTCCTCCTAACCCTTTCCTCTCCCTTTCTGAGCCTCCACCCATGAAATTGAAGGATTTCTGGTAGAAATGCCTTTGTTGCATCAGCTGTGGAAATATGGATTACAGTATTCTGGGAAAAACATTTATTACTCTCAACTGTGACTCGGACATTGTTGCATTTCTAGGGTTATAGATTTTCTTTCAGCTAAACTAAGGCTGTAAGTCACAGTGACAGCTGTAATGTGTGTAATACCACAGTACCAGATTCTATTACATACATATTTTTGCTAGAGGTTTACGATGTTAAAAATATTTCTTCTTTTCCCAATACCTTTCCCCCCTACCTGTTGTGTGAATATATTGGAACCTATAACACTGAAGTCAATTTCCAGATGAAATGTGCATGGGAAGGAGTAGTTTGTCCTTTTGTCAAGAAAAGAACAACAACAACAACAAAAACCCACAAACAAACAAACAAAAAACACCCAAGGATTGGGGGGGGGGGGGGGGGAGGGGAAGGGAATGCTGCACACAAACTAATTATATTCAAGCACAACATTGAATTGTAATAAAAGATGAATGAGAGAAAGTGTGTGTCATTGTGAGGAATGGGGAAGGTTACAGGAAGCTGAGACTAGGGAAGGATTTATCATGTGTGATGCTTCAGGCATTGTGTTGAAAGATCTGCAGACTTATTTGCAAGAGTGTTTTATGGGGAAAATAGAGCAGTCTACATGGGAAAGAATTACTATAGATTTTTATCTTTTATACAAGACAAAGATGCAAAGATAAAACATTATTTCTCTTTAAAAATAAAGAAAGAAAAAGAAAAAGAGAGAAAGAAAGAAATCCCAGTTGCAATACAGAGGGGGAAACCTTTCAAACTGAGCTCAGAGGCCATCAACTGCATAAATTCAGGGAAGAGGCATTTGCTAAAATACAGCTGATCCATAATTTTTAATGTAAGCACAAAAGTGTGCTGTGTTTAAAGACACCCCACCACCCCCCCCCCAAAAAAAAGCCACAAAAGACAACAACAACTAGAAAGCTTTCCAGTTTTGCTTGCAAAACCTCAGTGCACATACACAGGCAAGCAAACCTCTTGGCTGGTTGTTAGAATTCAGCTCTAGTACAGCCATAACACAGCTGTGGAAGCTGGAAAAATAATGGCATTCGGGGTGTATTAGTATGCAAACGGGCATGCCAACGCTTCCACTCCGCTTCCAGAATTCCTCCAGCCTGCACATGTCGTGTTTCAAACCAAACAGGGCTGGAAATCAGGAGGGTCAAGTACAGCTGACATCTCTTCCATTGTTCCTCTTTAGCATAATGCCTAGCTGGAGCAACGCAAAGCTGCTCCACTGCGTCTCCAAGCAGAGGTGAATAGAATAGAATAGAATTAACCAGGTTGGAAAAGACATTCGGGATCATCGAGTCCAACCTATCACCCAACACCATCTAAGCAACTAAATCATGGCACCAAGCACCCCATCAAGTCTCTTCTCAAACACCTCCAGAGATGGTGACTCCACCACCTCCCTGGGCAGCACATTCCAATGGCCAATCACTCTTTCTGGGAAAAATTTCTTCCTAACAGCCAGCCCAAACCTCCCCTGGTGCAGCTTGAGACTGTGTCCTCTTGTTCTGGTGCTGGTTGCCTGGGAGAAGAGACCAGCCCCCACCTGGCTACAACCTCCCTTCAGGAAGTTGTAGAGAGCAATAAGGTCTCCCCTGAGCCTCCTCTTCTCCAGGCTAAGCAACCCCAGCTCCCTCAGCCTCTCCTCATAGGGCTTGTGCTCCAAACCCCTCCCCAGCTTTGTTGCCCTTCTCTGGACTCATTCCAGCAAGTCAACATCTTTCCTAAACTGAGGGGCCCAGAACTGGACACAGCACTCAAGGTGTGGCCTAACCAGTGCTGAGTACAGGGGGAGAATGACTTCCGTGCTCCTGCTGGCTACATTGTTCCTGATAGAGGCCAGGATGCCATTTGGCCTTCTTGGCCACCTGGGCACACTGCTGGCTTATGTTCATGGCCATGGGAAGGCTCTGGCCAGGCTGGGTTGGACACCAGCTCCATAAAGGAGGCTCAGAGATGAAGTTCCCTTCCCTTCTCAACACATTTTGTTCTTCCACTGTGCTTCCAACCACGGAGCTCAAAGCCCTTTAAAACAGGCATATCTGAATTAAGCTTCAGGGAGTGTTTACCCAGCTCACAAGGGTATTCAGTTCTCTATTTCACAAATGGAAAAACTGGGGCACCAAAAGGTTGAGCAACTTGCCCAAGGTCATTAAGCTGAATCAATTCCTAAAGTAAGATTAGACTGAAATTCACCCCAAGTGCCTGATCACAGAAACACAGCAGTGGCTTGCTTTTTTTTTCTCCAAAAGAATCTACTTACAAGCTAAGCTATTTGGGGCTGAAAGGCAAAAAGTAAAGAGCTTATTTGGGGAGTGAAGAGATTTGGTTTTAAGGAGTTTAAATTCAAGGAAGAAAGGAAGAGGAAGCCACCATAGGACTCCCCTTCAAAGCTGGAACTCCCCTTGGGTAGCCAGACAATTAACTGGTCCTTAACCTCAAGGGCTCCAAAGCCCACCCACGCACCAAAGTCCAAAATATGGCAACCCAAACAGAGCCACTGGAGTACCAATTCCACCCCTTGGGGGCTCAGCATGCCCACACATCCCAGTAAGGGAAGGAAGGGGACCATGACCTCCATCCTGGGCCTCCAGCTCCCACGCAGCAGGTCTAAGCAACACCAGCAGCCTCCCAACCCACACCAGTAGAGAGTCAGGACAGGGTCTGGTCTCACCCTCTCCGCCCATGCCACCGCAGCATGGGAGCACTGACATTTCACCCCCTTTCTGGGAGCTCCAATGGCATTCAGATTTCTCTGTGTAGCATTAAAAACAAGACTGGGAGAGGTGGCTTACCCACTACAGAAACTCAATTAATGGGGCTATCAAAGCCTTGGCAGACTTCTGTGCCACCAGGATTTCAGACGCAATCCCCCTGACGACCTGAGCTTGACCCTTCCATACATGTGAGCTATGATAATGTCTACACAGCTTCAAAAATAGTTCCTTTTTTTTTCCCCTTTTTCTTTGAACCACAGACAAGTGCATCTGGGCCCATCCCCACAGTGGATCACATGAAAGGGGATGTAGCACACCCTTCTGGGCTGCTGCACAGCCTTTTATCTCCTCTGCAGCCTCGGAGGATCCACAGCTTCAGCTGGGACCACGCAAGCTATTAGGGAAAGAGAAGACATGGGTCACCAGAAAAGAAAATGACCTCTATGTTCTGCTGCTAGTACGTTCATGTCTGTTAATTGCAACAAATTATCAGGTTGTCCAGGCAAAGTGACACACAAGAAGTTCTCAGAACGATAGATAAGGAGAGGAAAAACAATCAGGCTACAGGTTTTGTTTGCCATCCCCCTGGAGGCTATGTAAATGAAAAGGGTGTTTTTTTCTTATGCAAAGAGTGGCACCACGTAAAGAACGGTATTTGCAAAACTGCTGATAATCACATGAAGTATGAATATGCATTACAATTACAAGACCAACTTTCAACTGTCAGCTGCAAGACTGACTCCACCAGCAACACCAGTGATGCCTTGGGGCCTGGCAGGGATGGGCATCCCGTCACACCCATGAGCATATGGCCACAGGAGGACGTTCCTAATCTGAAGAGCATCTCACCCAAAAGTGCATTCAGAGATCTGCAGGGGTTTGAAAACCACTAGTGTGAGGATGAACACTTACAGAGCTGGCTTTTGTCCTGTATTCTGGAAAATATGCAGGAACTGTCTGAAAACATCAGCCTCTAGAGTGAAATTTCCCTTCTATTTAATTTGTTCTGAGGCAAATTTTACTTCAGGTTCTGCAAAACTCTGTTGGTATTAGAGAAATGTGAAAGGCCTCACCTTTTTTCCTGTGTAGGCAATGTTTTAGATACTGGCCTATGTACAGTTCAAAAAGGGGTTGGGAGATGAGAGGCTGAGCTTCAGAGGTTAACTAGCAGGTTTAAAAGCTCAGCTGTTAAGTTACATGAACATTGATTTTGGTACTTAACAGCCTACTGAAGTCTAAAGCACTGGCACCAACTCATTCAATATTCCTTTTGTCACAGAAAACCTCCCACTTGAACCCCCTTTTGATGGCTAAACCTATGAGGCCATCACCACTACCCTGCTTGCCCCACAAAGGAAATCCAGGCACCACCAGGGTTTGCACTGACTGTGTTACTTCAGTGGAGATGTTTCCCCTGTGACAGCAGTGCAAATACAGTCTCAGAGCATAAGTTAGACTTGCATTACATCCTTTGTGCAGCTCCTGACCACTGCACATTGGAAACAGATGAAGTAACTTGCTCAATATTGCACTGAGAATCAGTGTCCTAGCCAGAGCTGACCCTGAGTCAGAGTTTCAGTGGGTACCTCCAAAGCCCTAGACCACCATCGTGCTGCCCTTTGAGGTGCCAATATGGGCTGGACTCCTCCTTCACCTACTTGGGGAACAAATGGCAGAGAGGGTGCTTTTGCAAACTGAGCTCCTTGAAAGGAGTTTTCTTCTGGATCCTGAGAGCCAGCGCTGGGAGATCAGTAAGTCTAGATAGCTTTTGGAAGCCTTTCCTTCCGAGAAAAAACTTCCAGGGAGGAGGGAGACAACAGACAAACAAAACCAACACAGAAGTCATCTGTGCTTAACAGAAAAGAGTGGAAAGAAATTGCACAGAGTAGAAAGAAATTGTGCAGCACTAGACAAGAGAGACCAACTGTTCAGAGATCAGAGCGTGCTGTGGTACTCACCAGCAGCCGTGTGAGGCAGCACTGGTTTAATTCACTTTCCCTGAGCAGGGCTGTTATTTGTGAGAGCTTTCAGTGGGGAGTGATCTGCAGACACCTTATTATAGACTTCTGCAGAGGTGAAGTCAGTGCTGAAAAGCACTTCTCGTTCTGTCTCCTTCCTGCCTGCCTTGTTCCTCACACATCATCTTCTTTTATCAAAATGGATGGCAGGATCAAAATTGAAAGGAAGTAGAAGCTGTGAAAATAACAGGCCCAGGAAAAGAATTTTTAATTTTGCCTCAATTTCTTTGATGATGAAACCAGTGCTGAATATTAAGCAAGTCCTGAGAGCTGAGCATCAAGAACAGCTGAAAGTTTTGCTTCTGTTAGAAATGTGAGCAGAATTCCTCTATGACCCATTCACAGTTTAGTATTCACATGCAGATTAAACTCTCCTGAACTTCACTGGGCAGCCCCTGCTGTGCTGTGGCCATGTCCTTGGACTTTCCTGTGGCATCACACACAGGAGTTTGCTTGCATTTGTATTTAAAAGGTTGGGGCATTTTTCCCCACCCCACCCCCATTGAAAACCAGGGCACATTTGTATGTCAATGCATAAAAACTATTCTCAGAGACTTATCCAGTAAATAAAAAAGTACCTTTAAAAAAAAAACACAACCAACCCACTTCTATGACAATGATTATTCTATGAGTCTGTTTCCTTGATGAAAAGGTTGAATTACACCTTAAGGCCTAAGGGCACAGGAAACCCCACACCATTTTTCTTCTTGACAAAACCCAAAAACGCTGTGGAAGAAATCTCCCAAACGAGATTACAGTAATGGTCTCTTCTAGCCCTAAAAACCTCTGAGCCTCCCTTGATGTGATTAATAATAAAACTGAACCCAGAGTGGCTACACAAACAAAAAGCTCCACTTTCCCAGCCCTGCACGGGGAGGGTATAAAACCTGCAGCAGAAACACCAACAGAGGCAAAGTGACTGCATCAGGAGAGCAGCACAGCAGAGCCTTACCAGCGGTCTCTTAGGTGTGTGGCAATGTGGTTGATATGTATGTGCTGCCTGTATCCAGTGGCTCTGCTTCCTGCCACTAATATTGAACAGGCTGTCCAGTTTTAACCAAAGCTGACACTCCTGAGCTGCTCCTGCTAAAGTGTGGCTCTAGTGGGAACAAATTGGTATCATTAGATGCCAGAGAATCTACATTAGAGATGCTTTATACGTGCTGTAACCACAGGACAAGCTTGGATCAATCTCTGCACTTTGTTTGACAAGAGATAACCTCACCACAAGATGCAAATCTATAGCAAACCGAGGGCAATAAACTCTGCTTCTCACTGAACTCGCAGCACGAGAGCTGCTGGGGAAAGTCCCCCTCCATTCCTCCCAGCACAGGTGGGATGTGTGCAGAAGGCACCAAGTCCTCCTCATCTCAATATCCAATCTGCCCAGGCTCAGAACACCTTGTCAACCTTCTCTCAACTGCTGTCAGAATGTTTCTTCAGTCTCATGCAGGGCTTTTCAAGGGTCATTGTCATGAAATACAAAGACTGGAGAGGGACTTCCATGGATGTACAAATCTGACCACCTTTGATTGTGACTTGCTCACCAGAAGGAGTGATGGTGAGCTGGGTGTCCAGCACTAGTAGCTCTTGTGAGCATGCATAAGAAATATATCAGGTAGTGATAGGACTAGGGGGAATGGAATGAAGCTGGAGGTAAGGAGATTCAGGCTGGACATGAGGAGGAAGTTCTTCATCATGAGAGTGGTGAAGCCCTGGAATGGGTTGTCCAGGGAGGTGTTTAAGACCAGGCTGGATAAAGCTCTGGCCAGCCTCATCTAGTGTGGGGTGTCCCTGCCCATGGCAGGGGTGTTGCAACTAGATGATCCTTGTGGTCCCGTCCAACCCTGACTGATACTATACTATGATGCTGTGAAACATCTGCAGCACTCAGGAGCAAAAGCAAGTGAGAAAAATTACCCCAGTATTGTGACACTGTGGGGAGGTACACAGGCCAGCTGCAGGTGATCATGGTCAGGCCTGGTGATCCTCCACAGGACATAGCCCATGGCTCAAGACCACAGCCCAGGTGGGCTCCCCACAGCATGGCCAAGGGTGGCTCATGTCACAATGGCTGAGGAGCCAGACCCAGCAGACTGATGTAAGCTTCTCTGAGCATCTGTACTCTACTAACATTCACCTCCAGCTAATCCATCAGTACTCAGCCAGCATTATGCTTCCCACCTCCATGTCCAAAATCCCCCCATTAGCTTCCCCTCTCTGAGCTGCATCTGACTTTCCTGTGTGTCCTGCTGAGCACCAAACCCACTGACCGGCTGCACCTTTCCTCAAGTGGGAGACACAAAGCAGCAGCATGGCCACCACGCTCTGCTGCCAGCAGTGCCCATGCAGCCCAGTGCATTAACCAAGCATGCTCTGACAGTGAGGATGGGACCACTGGACATCAGAGATGGAATGGCCTGGAGAAGGTAGCAGGTAGGCAGCAGCTCAGGAGAGTGCTGCCTGCAGTCCTTACACAGAAAATTAAGATTGAACAAGCCTCCTGCTGCCATCCTCTTGTCCAGCTGCAGAGAGCACTGGGATGGCCACCCTGCCTCCAACAGGGCTGCTTTGTCCCTGAGCATCACAAACCTGAAGCAGGTGAAGATACTTCACTTTCTTGCATTGAGCATCTCTGGGGCTAAATGGAGAAAGCAAATGCTCTTGGAGCCCTGCTCCCTACCTTCTCCTTCCTTTTTCACTAACACCGACTACTGTTGACACAGCA
This sequence comes from Dryobates pubescens, assembly GCF_014839835.1. Classification (NCBI taxonomy): domain Eukaryota; kingdom Metazoa; phylum Chordata; class Aves; order Piciformes; family Picidae; genus Dryobates; species Dryobates pubescens. Next base: position 39,523,189 of record NC_071616.1, on the reverse strand, counting down.
TGGGAGCATCTGCTTGAAGCCTGACAGGGCACACAGTCCCTAGAGCAGCACTTCAGCTAAAGTTCTCCCCTCGAATAAAACAATCCCCTCGCCGAGAAAACAAGCAACTCCGTCGCGACCAGCGGACATATGGCACCAGCTGATGAGGGGCTTTTTATTGCACAATACATAATCACAGCACAAAGGAGCCTGATCCTGGTGCTAGAACACAGCCTCGCAGTCCCCAAACCGCGAGCACAATTTTGGCCTTTGTTGTCAGGAGAGAGTTGGATTCGTTCAAGGGCTGCCGAAGCAGCTTGGGTTGTGCTGGATTGCCCCCTGCAGCCAAAAGGTCGAATTGTCCTCAGCGGCGGGCTCAGGCACGGCGCTTGGAATCACAGCACTTGAGAGCAGAGATCCCCGAGAAAAAGCTCTGCAGTCATTACACTAACATTTTCCTCCCCGGACATAATCAGGGGGGAAAAAAATAATGGTTTGCTTGTTTGTTTCCAGATGTTTCTACCTGCTGACAAGGGGAGCTTCTTGGCAGGAGAAAGGACTTTGTAAGAAACACTGCAGCCTCCTGTAGTCTTTTCTCCTGCTTGCGTATGGCAAACACCTTTTTCTAGATATTTCTTATCTTTTCATGATAGACCAAGTTGGAGAGAGAGAGGGAGAGGAGAAGGGGGCGGAATACTTTTCTAATCCTCACAAGCAAAGGAAAACAGCATAGCAAAGAAGATGTCAAGAAAAGGCTTGCTTTTTTTTCCCTCTTTGCTCCTCTCCACAGACTTCAAAGAGATGTACCCTTATATAAAAGATGTGGCACAGAAGGCTAGAACTCTGAAGAGCACACAAAGCACAGACACAGGGAGAACAAGGGTGAGCCCCATTTCGTTTAGCAACAAAGGCAGTAGCAGATAATCAGTGATTTTACTCATGTATTTATGTCTCTGCCGCACCACACCGCCATAAAACTTTTGAAGTACCTTGGTTTACCTTGCCAGTAAATGCTGGGCTTCAAAGTAATAGGAAATGGATGCTGAATGGCAAAGGGACCTTTTAGTACTCCAGCTACAGTTTGTAACCTGGAACGTGACAAAACATTTTTCATTCTAGTTTAAAAGAGGGGGAAAAAACCAACACCATCCCACTAAGGATCACACTTTCAAACTGGCTTCAATCAGAGTGTCACAGAGGATACCAAAGCGTGTTCCCTGGTTCCAGTCATCTAGCATGGGCCAGGGTGACAGGAGGTTATAGCTGTGTCTCATAGCAAAAGTCTCTTTCTGGCTGTGGTGGGTTGAAATTACCCCCAGAATAAAATTGCCAGATCAGCTCAGTTGGAGAGCAAATGAGGCTATATTTACAAGCAAAACTACAATCAAGAAATAGGAAATGCAATGAATATGTACAAAATATACAACATTTACATGTATTTACAGTTTATAAACAGCACAAGATCCCCCCTGGGCATAACCAGGGGGTTACCAACTGCTTCATTCTCTCTCCCCTCTTCCTTCCTGTACATGGGACAGGAGAAAGAGAAGAGCAGATGGTAGCTTGCTAGTACTTATCCACAACAAGAACACAGACAAGGTCAGCAACAGCCAAGCAAAAGCTACCAGCTAGTATCAGCTGGAGTAAAGAAGCCAAAAAGAGCTAGTTTGTACAACTTCATGTCAGTTGTCAGACCAATGGCACTATTCAGACCTTATCATTATTTTCCCTTTTACATCCAATGGTAATTCATTTACATTCTACCACTTTTCTACTCAATCTGTGGAAAACTTTCCTAGGCATCAGCCTAAAACTGCCACACTGGTTTCATTAGCTGTCATTAGCTCCTCACTGGCTTCAGGTATTGCCTTCTTACTCTGTTTTCAGGTGCTTTCACTGGCAAAAGCAACCTTTCATTTCTATGGTAAACAGCTGCCAGTGTGCAAGGTGCCAGCATATTAGCACTCCAAGTCATGCACCCAGTGTTGTGTGTCAAAATTGGGTGACCATTTTGGAAACTTACCTACTTGCTTGATGCTGTACCTAAGGACACTCTCATCTTGAGAACAGCCATCCTGTGTTCCTGTGTTTCATGAATTTGCCTTCAGCTGGGATGAAAGGAAAGGGTTCTAAAAGAGACTGGAGACGAGCTCCCACCATTTGAGGCTTTGTACTCACACAAATTAAGCAAAAGAGCAGCTTCAGACTTCAGAACACAGTACATAAGATATGCTAACTGTCCTCTTGAGTGCCTGCAGTATTTCTGTTGCCTTAGTACTGATAAACCTGAAGATTAACATGAAGTGTATCAGAACATTGACACAACCCAGGAAAAAGAGTGACCATTTGTGTTACAACACCCAGATGAAAGCAAAGACCTCCTCACTGCCTAGACATTGGTTCCTGGCTCTAAGTCTTGGCGGGATTTCTAGGCTAGGCAATACAAAAATGACCAGATGTGACACTTGTCACATCACCAGTGCTCACACTACACTCAACCACAGTGCCCCTGCTCCATTTTGGCATGCTTGGGCATTCCCAGGCAGCAATGACTCACGTTCATCATTGGAATGGGCTGCCCAGGGAGGTGGTGGAGTCACCATCCCTGGAGGTGTTCAAGAGGAGATTGGACGTGGCACTTGGTGCCATGGTCTAGTCATGAGGTCTGTGGAGACAGGTTGGACTCGATGATCCTCGAGATCTCTTCCAACCTTAGTGATACTGTGAAGAAAGAGAGGGGATACAACTTCCCAGATCATGCCCAGCACAGTAAATCTTGGCATCACTCCTTGTGGGTCCCTGCCCACGAAGACTGGTACTCCTCAAACCTCCTGTAGGCTCAGATGAGATCTTTGACCCACCCTTACTCCCTGGTCCATTTTTTTTATCTTTAAGATGAAGGCTGCAGGGCCTGACCAAATGTTCTTATGTGAAGGATGCAGAGGGGACAGAAATGGGGTATTTATCAGCAGGCTATGGAAGGACTTTGGAGAACAGCAAGAGTGAGCTGCAGCATCTGTCTGACAACAGTCAAAGCCAACTGATGAAATACATTGACAAAAGAGTAGTCAGGGTACAGGAAATAAGGGGAAGAGAAAGAGAGAAGCCTGAGAAGGAGAAGGGGGGAGGGGGAAAGCTAGAATTAAAAGAGGAAATATTCAGCAGTTTGAAAATGAGGAGAAATGTAGGTGGAAAGAGACATCCTAGGATCAGTTGGAGATAAAAGGTCACAATTAGAAATTAATGTAAGTTACATAGCAAAGTGAGAGACTGAATGAAAAGCTCAACAAGCAAAATACTAACAAGATTGGCACCATTTGCTACAACTATTTTAGGTGTGTTATGACATGACCAGGTGAGGGGCCTCTTTCCCTTTGCTTTTCCAGAAACTGAGAACAATAGATAGACCTGGATAGGTACACCTGCCCCAGCAGAAAATAAAGATAAAAATAAAGGTTTTCTCATTTGAAAAGAAAGCCTCCTTGTTAGGAGAAGCCAGGACTTGCAAACCTTAACATTTTCTTGTTCTCATCTGAAACAAAGGGACCAAGCACAGCAAAAGCAAAAAGAAAGAAAAAATAGTGGGGTTAAAAAGAAAAACAGAGACAGCTAGAAAAAGAAAGGAGAGGGAAAAATACAACTAAAAGAACAGAGCAAGAAGTGCAGAGCATTACAGGATCACAAGATGTTAGGGGTTGGAAGGGACCTCTGGAGCTCTTAACTCCAACCCCCACTGCCAGAGCAGAACCATATCATCTAGCACAGGTCACACAGGAATACATCCAGATGGGTCTTGAAAGTCTCCAGAGAAGGAGACTCCACAGCCTCCCTGGGCAGCCTATTCCAGTGCTGTGTGACCCTCACAGTGAAGAAGTTCTTCCTCATCTTGAGGTGGAACATCCTGTACTGTAGTTTACATCCATTGTCCCTTGTCCTGTCACAGGGCACAAGTGAGCAGAGGCTGTCCCTTCCTTCTTGACACCCAGCCCTCACACATTTATAGACATTTATTAGATCCCCTCCCAGTCGTCTTCTCTCCAGTCTAAAAAGCCCCAGGGCTCTCAGCCCTTCCTCATAAGGCAGTGCTCCAGTCCCTTCACCATCTGTGTAGCCCTCCATCGGACTCTATCAACTAGATCCCTGTTGCTCTTGAACTGGGGAGCCCAAAACTGGATGCAATATTCTAGGTGAGGTCTCACCAGGGCAGGGTAGAGGAGGAGGAGAACCTCTCTCAATCTGCTGGACAGACTATTCCTAGTGCACCCTAGGATCCCGTTGGCCTTCCTGGCCACAAGGGCACATTGCTGTCCCTAAATCCTACCAACGTTTCTGTAATGCATATCAGAATAAAAAACTGAGTTTAACAACCACACACATGAATTTAGTTTCCCCCAGTTTGAGGGCTGTCAAAAGGTCCTCAGCCAAAGGATGCTCTCATTACATCCTCGCTGGATCCTGGAATGACTTGGCTTCCTCCCAGGTGACTCTAAGGATCTCGATCATCTTTGAGAGGAAGGTGCACATATGGAATCATAGAGTCAACCAGATCATCAAGTCCAACCTATTACCTAATACCTAACACCTCAGGACAACTAAACCATGGCTCCAAGTGCCACATCCAATCCTTTTTTGAACACCTCCAGGGACAGTGACTCCACCACCTCCCTGGGCAGCACATTCCAATGGCCACTCATTCTTTCTGTGAAGAACTTTCTCCTCACCTCAAGTCCAAACTTCCCCTAGCACAGCTTGAGACTGTGTCCTCTTGTTCTGGTGCTGGCTGCCTGGGAGAAGAGACCAACCCCTACATGGCTACAACCTCCCTTCAGGTAGCTGTAGACAGCAATAAGGTCTCCCCTGAGCCTCCTCTTCTCCAGGCTAAACAACCCCAGCTCCCTCAGCCTCATTGCATCCTTGCCGGATCCTGGAATGACTTGGCTTCCTCCCAGTTGACTCTGAGGATCTCTAACCATCTTTGAGAGGGAGGTGCACCTATACCTAGCAACACAAAAAGTCAGGTGGGCAGATGTTTAAAAAAGAAAAAACCAAAGCAAAACATAAAAACACAACAAGAAACAACCAGATGAACTGTTCCAAAGGAAGAACCAAAAGAAACCCCTCCTGCCTGATGGAAGAAACAGCACTGCCTGCACCATTCCATCTGAAATCAACCACCAGAACCTCCACCCCCACCTAGTCAGGGGGGGGGGGGGTGGTTTAGGGTGATCATTTTCGACGCGCGTTTCCCTCCGTCTGCCGAAGGAACGAAGCCAACCTTTTGGCTCCACGTCAGAAGATTTGTGAGCACGAGCGTGGGACCTCCATACGCAGCTTCAATCAAGGTTTTCTTCCAAGCATGCTGATACCAGGAGCGCGTGGGAGGCAAATTCAGACATCAAACAAGGGCCCGCGCAGTAGAAATCCATCTGGCTGCACTCAGAAATGGGCATTCGCCGACTCAGACATGCTTTTGCATTATATACTAAGCCATTTGGAAGACAGTAAAACCGAGCCAGGCAGGAACATCACCGTGTTTATATCTGCCAGTCCTGCCAGGATAAAGTTGGTACATCATTTATGAGCGCTCAGCATTCCACAAGGCTCACAATATGGGGAATTTATCTCCGGCCTCCTGTACATAAATAAATATTGCATTATCTGCTCCGCCGGTACCACTGATACTGCGTGAGAACAGATTTTGTCTTCCATCAGCAGACTGGTGGAATTTAATAACATTTGTGGTCATCCTGTCCAACTGGAAAGACACATCACACCCATCACACTGAATGGCTCATCATCAGCTGAATATATAAATCTGAAAGAGCTGCAGACAGCAATGGTGACAGGGTCTTTTATTGAACGTGGATGCATTTTTCTCTGACAAATGGGAGTCTCCGAGGGGGTGTAATTTATTGGTTGTGCAACCAGCAGTGTGCTCAGTGGCACACATGACTCAATGAGAGGACAGCCCTGAAGAGCCTGCACTCCAAGGTACTGATTTTGCAAATACCCTGGCTGAAAGATTCATAGGCATAAAAATCAACCTGAGTATCTGGTGGACCATGGGGTCTCTAACATCCATGGAGAAACAAAGCAAGTGGAACATTGTAGGGGTTGGTCTCTTCTCCCGGGCAACCAGCACCAGAACAAGAGGACACAGTCTCAAGCTGCACCAGGGGAGGTTTAGGCTGGATGTTAGGAAGAAGTTCTTCACAGAAAGAGTGACTGGCCATTGGAATGGGCTGCCCAGGGAGATGGTGGAGTCACCATCGCTGGAGGTGTTTAGGAAGAGACTTGATGGGGCTCTTGGTGCCATGGATTAGTTGATTAGGTAGTGTTGGGTGATAGGTTGGACTCAATCACAGAATCACCAAGGTTTTAAGAGACCTCGAGGATCATCGAGTCCAACCTGTCACCACAGACCTCATGACTAGACCATGGCACCAATTGCCACATCCAATCCCCTCCTGAACACCTCCAGGGACAGTGACTCCACCACCTCCCTGGGCAGCTCATTCCAATGGCAAATGACTCTCTCAGTGATGAACTTTCTCCTCACCTCAAGCTTAAACTTCCCCTAGCACAGCTTGAGACTGTGTCTTAATGTTCTCAGAGGTCTTTTCCAACCTGATTAATTCTATTCTATTCTAACATACATGAAATACAGAAAAACTACCATCCCAGTTACACAGTCTGGAGGTTTCTCTCAGGGATGTTCTCCAAGGCATTAGGTAACAAGTTGCAGGCAGACACACAACGGCAGTCAGAGTCTCTAGGGCTTTATGTCAGAGTATAAAATCATTTGGATTTTGTTTCTAACTTTCAGGTCCTTCCTTCCCAGGACAAAAATACTGGTCAAAAGACCCTACAAACAAGTTCAGAGTCTACTGAGCCACCTAGCACTCTGCCTAGGACTATGTAGCCATCAAACCTTACCTAAAGGTTGCAGTAGATTCCTGCTTTCCCTCTAGAGTTTCAAACTGGCCTTGGTCCTTGAGCTTACCCTTAAGTAGTCCCTCAGCTGTGGTCTTTATTACATCCAGGTGGCACTATGAGATAGCTCAAATGCTCCCAGGACTGCAGGTTCTGGTTTATAAGGCAGCTGCCTATTTTTGCTTTCCCTTACATCATTTCTCTTTGGATGTCTTTCCCAGCTTCTGCCTCAGGCTTCCTCAGTAGACAGTACAGGCTATGTTCCCAGCTTCCCTCTCATCAGGGACTGACTTTGGTTCTAAACCAGATCTGAGACCTCTGGGAAGCCCAGAGTACAGTTCCATGAGACCCCGACAGAGGTACTCAGTACTCACATGTAACTTTGGCAGCCTCTTACTGCAGGGTAACCTCCTGGACCCAGGACCAAAATCAAAGGCAGAAAGCAAGGCAGAGGTACTGCCACAGAACCCGTGAGGAGAAGCACAGGTTCCCAGGTCAGGGGGAGCCCTGTCATGAGAGCAATCAGAGCACAGCAAGCAGCTGATTGGGTACAAGGAGCAGAAACTAGAATAAGTGGAGACAGAAAGATACAGTGGTTGTGCAGCAGCTTCAGCCCTATGAAAATCCCTGACAAGGCATCCTTTTGAGTTCAGTGCAAGCATGATTTCACTCCAGCTGTCACTCCAGATTTTGGAAAAGACATTATGTTCCCTTCCTCTCCAGTGAAATCACATCTATTAAAGCTACTGTGAAGTACTGCTCTATTAACCCTGCTCAGGGTGCTGTGCCTTGTTTTGATCTCTCTTCTTTGCATGAAGAGTAGGTTAGAATAGAACGGGTTAGCAGCGAAATCTGTGTGAAGCCTACAGCATTACAATAAAACCAGAGCACACCTTCGTAAGAGCTCTTTCTAAGCTGATGAGAACTGATAGGAACCACCTAAACTTTTACCCACAGCCCTTCAACTCTCTCTTTTTGCAGTTGTGTGAAGACATTGGAACTCACCTGCTGCGTTTTGACAATGCAATAAATCTGTCTTTAAAAGTGGCTGAGGTTTGGGACCATCCTCACTCCCTTTGGAAAGTCCCATGTGCTATTTCTGAACCTGCAGACACCATTCTGTTTGGGTTGGGGTTTTTTTAAATGTAATTAACTTCCAATAAAGCTGCTTGTAGTGGAAATAATAAAACTCTTTCTACCATGTCACTCTTCCTTCTTTAACACACGCACAGAGATGCAAAAACACACAGAGAAAGCCTCAAGAAAGCTCCAGGCGTTCTCAGAAAGGAAATAACCAAATCCCACCAAATATTTAATTTTTGATGCCAGGTGTAATTAAAATCACACTTTTTAAATGAAGTGACCTCTCTTGACCAACCATCTGTGAATAATTCAGATCCCCCCCCTCCCCCCCAGCCCCCCATTATTACTGTAAAATTAAAACTAGGGCATATAAATGACGAGATCCCTCTTTAACTATCTTTAAGCACCAGCAATATATATTTTTTTTCCACCGGTTAAAATCCTTAATGATACCCAAAAAAAATCTGTCAAGCATAACTCCCCCAACTCATTTGCCTGAAACCATCAATATTTTATCATGCATTTGCAGTTGGCTTTAATTTAACAGTCCAGGTTACTAATCAAACAAAACACCCAAGTCATTAAAAGTTAGCGTGCCATTTAGAAAGTGCATTTCACGTTTATTAAAATATCTTTCATGGAGCTATTAGAAGGCTAAAGTTTTAATTACAATCAGATATTTAGTTCTACTTCAGTTATGCTTTTGGCACTCTCTTGCAACTGCCTTGATTAATCTTCCAGACAGAGCTCATCCATTACCTTCTGAAATTATTTTCCTCTTAACTTCTTCATAATTCATCTCTCTCTTTTTTTTTCCCTCCCTCTCCCCCCCCCCCACCACCTTCCTCCCTCCAAACATGTAAAATGCATTAAAAAAGGTGTGCACAATACCTGCCTGAAAGATAAGTCATTAGAAAGATTCCATTTCAAATGCAATTTATTCTCAAAAGTACCAAATGGCCATAATTCAAACAGATGCATTGAAATTGAAATGTAGGTTTTCTTGTCTTTGTTGTCACTTTAACTATTTTCCTACAGATGAGAGACTAATGTGTGCTGCTCTTTCTCCTGTCTCAGGGTGTGAAACATGCAGTTCAGCTGGATTTTGCCTGGGTAATTCTGGGGGCACCTCAGGCTCACACACGGCCTCCGTCACATAAAATTTCCCCGCATCTTTTGCTCTTTTCTCCTGCTTAATACAATGATCATAGTGCAGTACAGCTCACCAAACTTCTGTGCTGAAACCATTTCAGTGCCTTTTTCTTTTTTCCCCATCCATTTTAACTAACACTGTGTGAAAGCTCAGCCAGCAGTAATGGGAAAATACTCTCATTCTGACGGATATTACAGATCTTCAGTGCAACTTCAGCAACAGACACTCACACTGCGCTGTGCAAAGATGCGCCCTAAATGCAGGCAAGAAGTTGAAGAAAAACTCAGGAAGCAAATCTGGAGGAATTCCTGTGGCCCTCAGGAGAGGCTGAGGGAGCTGGGGTTGCTTAGCCTGGAGAAGAGGAGGCTCAGGGGAGACCTTATTGCTGTCTATAACTACCTGAAGGGAGGTTGTAGCCAGGTGGGGGTTGGTCTCTTCTCCCAGGCAACCAGCACCAGAGCAAGAGGACACAGTCTCAAGCTGCACCAGGGGAGGTTTAGACTGGATGTTAGGAAGAAATTCTTCATAGGGAGAGTGATTGGCCATTGGAATGGGCTGCCCAGGGAGGTGGTGGAGTTGCCATCATTGGAGGTGTTTAGGAGGAGACTGGATGGGGTGCTTGGTGCCATGGTTTAGACGGTGTTGGATGAGATGATCTTGAAGGTCTCTTCCAACCTGGTTTATTCTATTCTATTCTAACTCCTCACATCTTCAGCTGAGCTGTCATTTCCTCTGGATCTGTGTCAGATTCCAGCCCTCCAAACTCTGTGTTTGGGACCCACATCTCATTTTTCATGTTGGTTTCCTGGGGATATAAGCAGGTTTGGATTGCAGGCACAAAAACCTTGAAGAAACCCAAGTGGACAGCTCAAGACCAGTCTCATTCATCGACAGGTTCAGACTCAAGTGCACATCAGGTTTTTCAGCCCCTTCTTCAAGGCTCAAAGGTGTTGGAGCACCTCTACTATGAGGACAGGCTGAGGTAGCTGGGATTGTTCAGCCTGGAGAAGAGAAGGCTCTGGGGAGACCTAATAGCAACCTTCCAGTACCTGAAGGGCGCCTACAAGAAGGATGGAGAGGGACTGTTTACAAAGGCCTGCAGTGACAGGATGAGGGGCAATGGCATCAAACTAGAGAAAAATAGATTTAGATTGGATGTTAGGCACAAATTCTTTACCATGAGAGCAGTGGAACACTGGAACAGGTTGCCCAGGGAGATGGTTGAGGCCCCTTCCCTGGAGATATTCAAGGTGAGGCTTGACCAGGGCTCTGAGCAGCCTGATCTAGTTAGGATGCCCCTGCTGACTGCAGAGGAGTTTGGACTCCTTCATATTTTTAAACTATATTGGAAGAAGTAAGTTAAGAAATGGGAATATGTAAGGAGGGAGGAGAAAGATGGGGAATTACAGGAACAAATTAAAGAGAGAGATGGGAGATTGTGGTTACAAGTAACCTCAGGTCTCTGGTGAGCATCTCTGGGTGACCTGATCTAGCTGAGGATGTCCCTGCTCAGTGCAGGGAGTTTGGATTAGACGACCCTTAGAGGCCCCCTCCAACCCAGGTGATTCTATGATTCTGGGATATTCTACGTGGACCAAGGAAATACAGGAACAACAGAACTTATTCCTAGAAGAAGAAGAAAGAAGCAGATGTGGCTGGAACAAGGTTCAGGTTTGGAACTGGCCCTGCACTGACAAAAGCTCAAGCTTAGGGTTAGTAAAAGGTCGTTTTGTTATACCAGCGTTTCCAAAGCCCAAAGGTAGAGAAGCCCTCCTCTTCCCCACGCACAGGAGAGAAAAAGCAGGCTAGAACTGATGGTTTCTGCAGCAAAGCTCAGTAAAGCAGCACCATCTAGCGCCTGCTGTGAAAAGCAGTGGGGAGAAACAAGCATTTCCCAAACTATCCAGAGCTGTTCCTTAAAGCCAAACCCAGCTGAAGAATGAGCCTTTAGGTAATTTTAAACATGCAGTTTCATGGCAGCCAGACAGCTGGCTCAGCTCTTGCTGAGGAACTGGTGTGGAGAACCGGGCTGCAATGAGAGAAAGAGAAGAAAACATAGGGCTATTTACAGCCCTTCTAGAAGGTGAAGGGCAAAAGTTGTGGTTCTGATGCTGATGAGACTTCATGAAAAGTGTGTCAGGAAAAGGACTTGTATCACTGAACCTCCTAGACACCCAGGTTTGGGATGAAAACTTCTGTTTTCTTTAATTTTTCAAAGAGAGTGCTTTGAACATCATTGGAGTTTGGGGCCTCATCGCTGTATAAACTGGTCGTTAGATTCATTCCCAAGCAAACCACTGGGCAACAATAAACCAAATCCATCTTTAAGATCATTCCCACATACATCATAAAAGCAAATTTGTGTAGGTGGAATCATTTAAGAGGAGCCAGAAACATGCCCTTATCAATGCACCTTGTGTCCTGATTTGAATTAGGACAAACTAATTCTGTTTGGTGATTTTACATTTCATCTCAGCCTCTGAGTAACTGCACTTTCTGCAATCAGCAGTATGGTTTTGCAGAGTGCCTGCTCCTAGAAGTGACAATGCTTGATGTTTCTAGTTAATACCAAGGACTGGTGTGCAGACCTAGGTCAATGCCAAACCTGCCGTACTACATTGGGGGTGCAGAGTAAAACGCTGCCCCTGCAGGGAGGCACAGACAGGACAGGTGACCCTAAACTGCCCAACAAGGTTTTCCATGCCACAGACATCATGCTTGGTACAAAGATGAGGGATCACAAAGGTCAAGCTTCAGTGGCTGGCATCTGCAGAGGACTCACCTCCCTGGGCAGCCCGTTCCAATGGGCAATCACTCCCTCTGTGTAGAACTTCCTCCTAACCTCCAGCCTAAGACCCAGTCTTGATCCATGAGTTCCTGAATCTGGTTCATGTCTGCTTCTGAGTCCAGGCTGGGACTTCCCTGGTGCCTGCCCACAGCATCAGTGGTGATGGTGACAGGGGATACTGAGTTTGTATATCATTTTCTTGTTATTACTTTCATTAAACTAGCTTGCATTTTCTTTTTTCAGTTCATGATTCTCTCTTCCTTATTCCCTTTCTCTTCCCTCCTGGGAAAGGAGAGACACTAATGGAGAGCATCTGTCATTGGTTTAGTGGCCAGCCCAGCCCTCAGTGTTAACAAGGTGGCCTAAAGTCCTGCCCTGGATGGAGTGCAGTGAGTGTTTGCAATGATTACAACAGGACTATGATTCCTTTCATTCTTCACACATCTCATTATGGCAAGCACCAGATGCTGATATAGCTTACCTGAAACCTCCTGTCATATGTGCCACACTTCACTAAATTCACAGGTGTACCAAATAGTAAAATCTACTGAGGAGAGGGTAGAACAGAACATGGGAAGGAACTCGACTCCCTTTCATACGTGACTTAACTGTTTCAGCTGACTGCTGGATTTCACCAAAGCAAAACCTTCAGGAGAAGCACACTCACAAGGCTATGCATAGAAATCATTACACAGCTATAGAGTTGGAAAATGCAAATATCTACTGACAGCAAAATTCTGCTGTCCCTTAAGAGGGCTGGAGCTCAAGGTGGTACTTACTTTTGAGCTTTTCTTTGTAGCCCCAAAAGTATCTTCATTTTCCTGTAAGTAGCAGAATGAGGGCTGCTGAACCAAGTAGAAATCAGTTTATTTCTTTGCTTGTAGAGCATCTTTCCAACATAGCTCCTATCTCCATCAGACCCTGGGCACCATAATAGTAAAACATACCATAATTGATGCTGACACTTCTAATAATACTAAATGTTAAGGGGGGGGGAAATATATATAATAAACAACAAAATGCCAGCTGCTCTTTTGCCATAGGTGAGAGACATTACCAGGAGAAGAAAGCAACAATTCTTTCTTTATCTCTTATCTCTGGTGGTAAGAGCAAAGGAATATAACATGAAAACAAAGAGGGGGGGAAACTAATGTGGAACTAATGCAACATTTACCACTTATCATCTGATTATTGTACTTGCATGGTATTTCTGTTTCTCTAATCTTCTTGTACATAGATTGAAAGACCTACAGGGCAAGACTCTTTCTCCATGTCTGTGTAGCATCTAACACAGTGAGATCCTGATCATCCCTCTGGCCTCTAGGAACACATGAAATTAAAATAATCAAGAGATAAGGGTCTCCAAGCTAGACTCACAAAGAATTTGGGCAATACAGAACTTACTTGCTCAGCACTCCTGGGTACTGTGCCAGCTTGCAGAACTGAGAAGCCCTAAACCAGGTGCACAGCTTCTGCTGACCTGGGCAGAAGCACCTGCAGCATGGATGATGGGCCTCTGCTACCATATAACCACATATTAGCCAGCAAGTGTTAATGGGACCCTGCAGACCTCCTTCCCTCCCTGGCAAATCTGCTGCTATTGCTTTTGGTACCTGAGGACAAAGATGTGAGCAAGTACATTACCCAAGATTAAAGCCATCCTACTGTTCAAGCAAACCTTAAACATTCCTTGGGCCAGAAGAAGGGTAAAAACAAAATCCAGCTATGTCCTTAAAGTCTGAATGCAAAGAGAGGAACAAATTCATCTCCTAATGAACACTTGGATGTTTGATTTTTAAAAGATTCATTAAAGTTAATTGTTGTGTTTAAAGCCAACTACAAGCTCATTAAAGCTTTTCCAGGTAACACTTTTCCCACATAAGTAACAGCCTACTGTCATAAGAATTTGGGTAGGCATCAAAAGGATAGATGAGCTGAGGAAACACAAATATAAGATGGCCACAAGATACTTTGCCTTTTAAAACCAGTTTACATTTCAGTGAAGCCTGAAAAACTTTGATTAGAGGATGGCTGAATAATCATAAGTTGTTCTCAACATGCATTGTAAAGATAGTTTAAGCTGGTTTCAAAGCAGACACAGCAGTACAGCTTGCTTTTTATGTTTCTAGAACATCTTGCCTTTCTCTGAGGGTGAGATACTGCCACTCCAACACGGATGGAGTGAGGTGAGTTCAGCCAGAACAGTGGCAAACAGACAACTGTGACAGCTCCTGTGACAGTAGACACCTCTGGTGATGGACATCTACCTGTTGGGCTCCTGTGTTACAGTGGAAAACACAACCCTGCAAGCCTCCAGCAAGCAAGCCAGCAGAAGACAAGGTGGACTCCAGGTTAAAAAAGTATCAGCCAAAGAAATCAATACCCATCCACAATGCTCCTGACTGCTTGACAGTCCTCCATGACAAACTCCTTTAAGGAGGGCAGGACAACAAAATTCCAGAGAGGCTTTTGCACCAACAAGCTGATTCAGAGATAGCACAATGCTCTTTCTAGTTTTGCAATAAAAGGTTTGGATCACATTTTGCAGCAAGAATTATTGCTTCTAAACCACAGGAAACCTCCAGAAAAAGAGGGTGTTGTAGGATGTTGAAAACTCAATGGGATAGAGAGCAAGGCAGCACACCACTGTGACAAACCCTTCTCCAGCTGCAGGTTGAGGAATGTAAATCCACCTAGACTCCTTCAGGTCCACATCTCATTTCTTTCATCTCAGCAATGATCTCTCAGAGCTGATTCACACCAAATAACAACTCAAATACCTTAGAAGCATTTGCAGCATTCAGGCTACACAGCAAAAATGTGTATTTGAAGAAGCAGAGCAACAGCTTCCAGCAGGAGGTCCAGCAAATTGGATAATTTAACCTCAGCAACTACCTACTCCACACTGACAGCCCTCTTTTCTTAGTGCTTCTGAGCAGTGGGGAACACCAGCTGGAGTGCTCTGTTGAGCTGAGATAGTACAAGATGTTGACTAAATGTCAAAGGTGTTATTTTAGGGTCACACACCACTTCAGCAACATCCAAGGAAGGTACACAAGCAATGAGGATAAAGAAACTGCAAAAAAATAGGATTTTCTCTGAAGAGCAGTCAGTAAGAGCTTGTGCAGAAGAGCTGATGGCAGAAAGAAATTCGCAGTGAAAGATGGTCAGGAATACTAAGGCTAGTAAGGAGTCATAGAATCATAGAATTGTCAGGGTTGGAAGGGACCTCAAGGATCACCTAGCTCCAACCCCTCTGCCATGGGCAGGGACACCTCACACTAGATCAGACTGCTCAGAGCCACATCCAGCCTGGCCTTGAAAACCTCCAGGGAAACCTGTTCCAGTGTCTCACCCCTCTCACAGTGAAGAACTTCCTAACATCCAATCTGAATCTACCATTGCTCCATTCCCCCTAGTCCTATCACTACCTGACACCCTAAAAAGTCCCTCCCCAGCTTTCTTGTAGGCCCCCTTCAGATACTGGAAGGTCACAATAAGGTCTCCTTGGAGCCTTCTCTTCTCCAAACTGAATAGTCCCAACTCTTTCAGTCCATCTCCATAGAAGAGGTGCTCCAGCCCCTTAATCATCCTTGTGGCCCTTCTCTGGACATGCTCCAGCACATCCAGATCTTTCTTGTAACGGGTTCCAGAACTGGATGCGGTACTCCAGGTGGGGTCTCACCAGAGTGGAGTAGAGGAGGAGTCAAAGCATAAGGAAACATTATGGTAACATATCATTAGTTTGAGAGGTATTTGGGGTAAAAAGCAGACTAGAAACTCAGGCATACAGACATGCCAGCAATACTGTTTTAACTGGGTTATAAATCATTTTTTCAGGGTTTGCTAATGTCAAGAAAGGAAACCAGTGGCAGTACTAAGCTGGGTAATCAAAGTGAACAGTCAGCTAAGGTGATATTAATTGTATTTGACTGATGAGAAGGGGCGGGAGAGTGAATAGCTGGCAGAGGGAAAATGTACAATTTGATGCCTGCTAAATGAGGCATGATGAATAATGGTTTTCCTTGTCAAAACCACTGCTAGATTCCCCTCAAGCTGCGAGCGGGCATTCAGGAACACGTGTCTCATTTAAACCAGGGGTCTGAGCCTTCTCCTAATAAAGGCAACAGACATGATTAGAACTGATGCAAACAAGAGCTGACCAAGATAATGTCCTACAGTCACGAGCTGAAATTCCATCTCACTTCAGAAAATGTACATCCAAAGCAAGTTAAAAACAATCCAGGGAGGGGATCTATTATCTTACACGAACAGGCAGCAGATGCTGACAGGAGTTAATGGCATTTCCCATGAAATTGAGCTTAATCTGGGGTGGGTTGTTTTTTTTTTGTGGAAACCCATTTCTTCCCATGTATTTATTAACAGTAAGTAGAACTCCTGACGTGATACTCTCTAACCAAAGCATTAAAAGTGGGTCTTGGCTCAATAAAATAATCTAGCAGCAATGGAAGTCATTCAGATCTTAGGATAAGGTTATTCAGAGAGGTAATATCGGTGGTTTGTGTTTATCCTACTTGATCTTACACCTTTCCAGACATTGTTCAGCTGTTAGCCTACCTGTTCAAGAAGCTGTCCCAGGCTAAACTACACTTTTTTGGAGGAGAAAGCAGTAACAATTACAGGTTGGCCACAGTCTGATGCGTTGTAAAACTGCTTTCAGTTTTCATTTCAGAGAACTGGGACATTTCCTATCATCATTACAATAAAATGAATTTGTGGTAAGGCAACTAATAAATCATCACTCTCTGCAGTTTCCTTGTTATGCAGAAGACAACTCTGTCCAATTATTTGGACAAGAGCCCCAGGGGTTATGCACATAGAGACTTACTCCCCATAACAAACCAATAAAGATGCTGAAAGTCAGAAGCAGAACAGACATGTGCTATAAAAGCAGCAACACCTGAGATTCATTCTCTCTAAAAGCCATTTCAGACATTTTTCTTCTGTATATTGCTGAAGTAAACTGATGCCAGATGTTTAACAGCAGGCTGCAGAAATCATTTAGGCACAGAACAAAGCATGTCCTGGACATGGACTGCCGAGTGAGCAGAGCCACAGTCCTGTCAAGGTCCCTCTGTATCCAATGAAGAAACCACAGAACGACAGAATTGTCAGAGTTGGAAGGGACCTCAAGGTTCATCTAATTCCAACCCCTCTGCCATGAGCAGGAATACCTCACAGTAGATCAGGTTGCCCAGAGCTACACCCAGCCTGACCTTGAAAACATCCAGCAAGGGCTATGTAGCAAAAATCAAGGAAGCTGTGTGGTCTCCACAGCCCAAATTTTAAAACAGGGATCAAAATAAACCTCAGGCAGGCATTCCTTGAAGAACCTCTTGCATCTGCCCCAAAGCATCAGTTACTGGCCACCTTGAATGACTGTGAAACAACTGGATTCTGTGATAGCTTGGCTGCTGTGTGCTAGGTACAAAAAAGGAAATGAATGTTTTGAGAGATACAGAATTAGGAGCCCCAGCCAGCTAAGTAATGGGACTGGGGGAAAAAAGGCCACGTCACCAAGGGTCAGGCCAAATTCGGAAGGACTGAGAGCCCAAGTTCTAATTTAAGCCCATCTTTGGCTGACTCTTGAACTCAAGGGTCAGCAAAAGCTGTTTATGAATCATTTTCATGGCATCTAGACTACAGGTGTTCAGTTAGCAGGCCTGCAAACCTTTACTCAGCCCCTCCAATGCGTGCAGTCAACACATGGTGCAAGTAGAAGTCAGGCTGGAAAGGAAACAGGACTTCAGCACATAGCAGGACTTACATCCAACATCTGCCCACACTTTAAATTCTAAGGTGCCACACCTCTGGATTTCTCAGCAGCCTACTTCTCTTGGTTTCTTCTTGCTGCAAAGGTGGCTCCGGGCTCTCACCACAAAGGTCTTGCAGCCACAACTCCTTCATCAGTCACACATCTGGCTTTGTGACTCACACAGACCTACAGCTACGAACACTTCATCTTCTTCTTCCCCCAGACACAGCCTACATAGTGCTTGCTGAGATGCTCCAGAATTCACAGTTATCACTAAGGTTAGAAGAGACCTCAAAGATCATCGAGTCCAACCTGTCACCACAGACCTCATGACTAGACCATGGCACCAAGTGCCATGTCCAATCCCCTCTTGAACACCTCCAGGGATGGTGACTCCACCACCTCCCTGGGCAGCCCATTCATCCCACTGTCAGGAAATGCAGTAGCAGGAGGTTAGGGGATGACCTGGAGGCACCTACCCCCTGTCCACCTGTACTGGGAGAGATGTCAGATGGAGCTCTAGCCTGCAGGTGTGCCAGGAAGCTGCCCGTCCTGGCAGTGCTTGAGCAACAGAATAGGCAGAAGCATGCATGGACCCCATGCAGTCTACACACCACACTGCATGCTATTAAAGCTTTTGATGTAACAAACCCCATGATGTGGAAACATATAAATAAACACTAATTACTTATGCTTACTACCCAGTTGTAAATGATTTGAGGTTTTGATATCCCTTGTTTTGAGGAGAGTTGTGTGTTGTGTCAGTCTTTCCCTCCCCCCACCCCCCACAAAAAAAACCATAATCTGTTTTGTTTTGTGTTTATGAAAAGGCAGTGCTTGTGAAAGGAAAAATGCTAGCACTGGAGTGACACAAACAAATTCCACATAAAGCTGCAAGCAGACTCCTACAAAGGTTTCCCCAGCCCAGCCTGAAATACCCCTGCTGATCCTATGCAAGAACTGCCAGTTCCAGACAACTGCCTGCTGTTGATGTGACCTTTCCAAGATGTGAGAGTTGAAGTGAACTACAGAAGAGTTCAGTATGCTTCAAACAAGCACTAGGAAGAAAGCACAGCTGTGTGTGCTGTTCAGAAAAGAGGAAAGTGCTATTATCCATGTGCCTTGCTGGAAACCAGTCCTTCGTTTCTCTCTAACAGACTCTCCCATTCTGTGCTCATTTCTGCAAGGAGTATACCTTGGTTGGTTTGATAACATCAGTGTAAGCAACAAATTAAAGAAGGGAACTTTCACTCCTTTTTTGGTCTTGCCCTTTCCCTCTGCCCACAGCCTTGTGTGTGTATGTGAGATTTATTTCCCTGTATTGCCTTAAATTGATTTTAGCATGATGCCTTTTAATCAAAGAGATGCTGAGGTTGACAGGGACCCTTTGTAAGTCATCAGAGTCCACCCTCTGTTTTTCTGTAGGTTTCTAATCTCTGTTACAAGCACACAAAAGCTGAACACAGGCACTTTTCTTAAAGGACTCAAAAGCATTTCTATCCTATTAATTTCTCCGTATACTGCCCACCAGGCTAAGAAAGGTGTCCTGGCACAGCACTGTGAGAGCTAGGGAATAGCCCATTGCAGAAAATGCCCTGAACCACAAACAAAGCTTTCAGAAATTCAGCTGTCAATTAGCACAGCCTATTGCTATTGCTAATGGCAAAACTATTGAGAGTCATACTTCCACTAAGTGTCATCTCCCAGAAACTGCCACATGTGAGGTAACTTTATCTGTAAATGGAAGCCAGTCATTTGCAGCTCAGCCTCTTTCCCCTGAGGTACTTCGATACAGCCTGCAAAAACAGCCCCCACGTAAGAAATGCTCTTTACATCTGCCTCATGCTAGTGTGGGCTGAGGCTTTTCTTTGGGGCAGTGCTTGGTGGGGGGAAGAAAGGAGAAGTGAGAGCACCCATCTGTGAAATTCTAGAGAGGAGTGAGAGATTTCTGTTTTCAAACCAAGTAAAACCTTCTGTAGCATTAAACTGATGGGCAAACACTATAGCAGTCTGAGGGGAAAACAAAAGAGAGAGTAGGTGGGCGACATCAGTATTAGCTGTATCTGAAACACAGGCTCTTGTGGAGGAGTTGAGGCCAGGCTGTAAGCCTTCATTCTCAGCTGTAAGTCTTGGCCTTCATGCACAACAGAGGACTGGGTTGATCAGAGTTGAGACTGGCAGCCAGGAGGTGTGTTCAGCTGAAAACAGGCCCTAAGCAGAAACACATCCCCAGCTCTCTGTAGGATAGAGTCAGGAAGGCCCAGTATGACCCTGTCATCTTCCCTCCTCAGAGAGCTGGAGGTCCTACCACCACTTCTGCTCCACCCCAGCAACTCAAAGAACAATGGGAACTTTCAGCTATGCACCCCATATTCCCCCTAAACAAGCTCACCTCTCCCCTGGTCTAGTTCAGTTGTAATTCTGAACACCAAATTATTTTCACCACACACATTTATTCCAGGACAGAGTGACTCCTTTGCTGCTGCTATATAAACAAACTGTTCACTCTTTGCCTGAGAAGTACACACAGCTCTGTTCACTCCATCACAAAAGGCATGTATCAGCACTGGGAGTATAGAGCAAGAGCAGTGAAAGAAGGATGTTATCTAAGAAAGAAGATGGGTGCTTAAATACATCCTTTAAAACAACCAGGTACTCTGTACCTGATAGGACACAAAATACTTCAGTGATATAATGTGGGATATGCTGAGATATGCAGTGTGCACTATTGCTATAACAACATGTAATGCTGTGGTGGTAGCACCTCTGGCAACTGCAGGTATTTGTGATGGAGGTTGATTCATAAGCAAAGACACAGAAGCCTGCAAGGCTATAATGAGAAAGAGCTTGAGGTCAGAGCAAACACTTTTACTTTGGGGGAAGGAACGGAATGGAATGGACCAGACCTTTGAGATCATCAAGTCCAACCCATCACCCAACACCATCCAATCAACTAAATCATGGCACCAAGTGCCTCATCCAGTCTCCTCTCAAACACCTCCAGTGATGGTGACTCCACCACCTCCCTGGGCAGCACATTCCAATGGCCAATCACTCTTTCTGTGAAGAATTTCTTCCTAACATCCAGCCTAAACCTCCCCTGGTGCAGCTTGAGACTGTGTCCTTAGGATAGGATAGGATAGGATAGGATAGGATAGGATAGGATAGGATAGGATAGGATAGGATAGGATAGGATAGGATAGGATAGGATAGGATAGGATAGGCCAGGTTGGAAAAGACCTTTGAGATCATCGAGTCCAACCTATCACCCAACACCATCTAATTAACTAAACCATGGCACCAAACACCCCATCCAGTCTCTTCCTAAACATCTCCAGTGATGTTCTGGTGCTGCTTGCCTGGGAGAAGAGACCAATCCCCACCTGGCTACAACCTCCCTTCAGGTAGTTGTAGACAGCAATAAGATCTCCTCTGAGCCTCCTCTTCTCCAGGCTAAGCAACCCCAGCTCCCTCAGCCTCTCCTCATAGGGCTTGCGCTCCAAACCCCTCCCCAGCTTTGTTGCCCTTCTCTGGGCACATTCCAGCAACTCAACATCTTTCCTCAACTGAGGAGGGGGAAAATAAAGAACTGCAGAATCTGAACAAAGGAAAAGCAGCATTAGACAGTTGTGATGACAACTCAGCCTGAACAACTGCCCAGCTTCTGCATAAAGGATTCAGTCTAATGACAACAAAATGGCCCATGTTAGTATGAGTAAGAACTCTCTTTCACCTCTCCTATGACTAAGTACATGAGGCTGACTGGCCTCTATGAGGTATTCATTTAAGGATGAGCTCTTCTGTTCCTGGCATATCTTGGAAAAGATGAGTTTGTTCTCATTTTGCTTGCTGTGATGTGACAATACTCTGGAGAAATGACAAGTATTCTGGTCTAGACAAATCTATTGATGAGCAGCTGCCTCTCATTTTTGAGAAGTAATCATTTTGGTGTCTCCTGGAGTTTTATCAAGGGAGCTCTCTCCAAGCAATAATACAAGGCAGAACATCAACAGAGAGGAGTTCAGCCTTTATGACCCTTACTGCTGAGAGGGCTGGGTACCCTCCTGCTATTTTCATTGTTTGAGTCACCCAAGTGCTGAGTGACTTTGCACAGGAACAATTTGCATAGGAATCTATTTTGAGGAGGAAAAGGCTTGCTCTCAGAGGTAGTATAGCAATTGTACATTGGGCAATGCAGCCTGTTACAAATGAGTTACAAAACTCTCCTCAGCAGGGTGAATGCCAAGGTACACTGGCCATAAGTCACAGCTGTTACCCTCCTTTCTGAAAGGTTTGCAGCTTTACAAACTGCCAGTGGGATTAAGACAGAAGCGTGATGATGCTAACCTTGAAACACTGGAATTAAGCATTTCCACTAGAATTTAGACAGGCCTGTTCTGTAGCACTGTTTCAGGTGACTGAAGTAGCACCTGGACCAGGAAGGAGACAATTCATACACACAGGGGAAAGCAAGAACTGTCAGAAAATCATCATCTCACCTAAGCAGTGTATTTTACATTTCAAGAGTTAAATGAGACAAATCTTCTACAGATTGGCCACAACAACCCCATGCAGTGCTACAGGCTGGGGTCAGAGTGGCTGGAGAGCAGCCAGGCAGAAAGGGACCTAGGGGTAGTGGATCACAGCAGGCTGAACATGAGCCAGCAGTGTGCCCAGGTGCCAAATGGCATCCTGGCCTCTATCAGGAACACTGTGGCCAGCAGGAGCAGGGAGGTCATTCTGCCCCTGTACTCAGCACTGGTTAGGCCACACCTCGAGTATTGTGTCCAGTTCTGGGCCCCTCAGTTTAGGAAGGAGGTTGACTTGCTGGAACGAGTCCAGAGAAGGGCAACAAAGCTGAGGAGGGGGTTGGAGCACAGCCCTATGAGGAGAGGCTGAGGGAGCTGGGGTTGCTTAGCCTGGAGAAGAGGAGGCTCAGAGGGGACCTTATTGCTGTCTACAACTACCTGAAGGGAGGTTGTAGCCAGGTGGGGGTTGGTCTCTTCTCCCAGGCAGCCAGCACCAGAACAAGAGGACACAGTCTCAAGCTGCACCAGGGGAGGTTTAGGCTGGATGTTAGGAAGAAGTTCTTCCCAGAAAGAGTGATTGGCCATTGGAATGGGCTGCCCAGGGAGGTGGTGGAGTCACCATCACTTGAGGTGTTTAGGAAGGGTGCTTGGTGCCATGGTTTAGTTGATTGGATGGTGTTAGGTGATAGGTTGTACTCTATGATCTCAAGGGTCTTTTCCAACCTGGTTAATTCTATTTTTTTATTTAAAGGCTGTGGGTTACTGTCTCCCTTTTTGTGTTCAGGCATGTCCAATACAGCCTGGAGAGGAGGATTACTCTGAATACAAACAATCTCATCAAAAATTGAAACTAAGCAGCAAGTACTGGGTGAGAAATTGTCAGGAAGATTATCCCTATTTTCCCACTACCTGGAAAAGTGGGGCATCTCATTCAAGAGGTGCAAATCAACAACCAAAGTCAGATGCAGGAAAGTGATGCCTGGTTGTTTGTTGGGGTTGGTTTTTTTTAGACAAAACTGGTCCATTTGTGCCAGCTTGATAAACACAGAGATGTACTAACACAAACAAACTGATCTCACTGCCATAGTTTGCAGCTTTGTAATCATTTCCAGCTAAATTCATTGTCACTTCACAATGAAGCTTAATTGGCTGTAGATTATTGTATTGTATTTTATATACCTGGCTCTGTTGTAATTTCAGTTAACACTGCTGACATTGTAACCTCATTATTGTCGTTGTGCTGACAAGGAGTAAGCTTGCACATTGTCTCCCTGCTTTCAGAACATCAGCTTTATGATAGGATGCAAGGTTCACCATTACTGAGCTAAGAATCACTCATTATCAACCTCAGAAAGCATTACCCATCCAAAATCATGAAGTCTGGCCTGGCCCAATTCAAGCTACTCTTTGCAGTGCTGAGAGGTAACTCCATGTGGTGTGCAATGTGAGCACCCACAGCCAGGCCAGTCATGTGCAGCATCAGCACCAGTCCCCTGGGGACCACAAGATGAACCTACAAGAGGTAGGCACTGCCCACGTATAGCATCACCCACATCTGTTTCCCTTCTTCACAGCCATCACAAAATCCAAGAGGAGGTGACAGTCACCTTAGTGACTCCACTCATTAGTTTAAGCCCACTCATTAATTTAAAGTATGTACATGCCACCAGAGAGGGAAATCAACTGGAATGGAATGGAATGGAATGGAATAGACCAGACCAGGTTGGAAGACACCTTCAAGATCATCGTGTCCAACCCACCTAATCAACTAACCCATGGCACCAAGCACCTTATCAAGTCTCCTCCTGAACACCTCCAGTGATGGTGACTCCACCACCTCCCCGGGCAGCACATTCCAATGGGCAATCACTCTCTCTGTGTAGAACTTCTTCCTAACATCCAACCTAAGCCTCCCCTGGTGCAGCCTGAGACTGTGTCCTCTTGTTCTGGTGCTGGCTGCCTGGGAGAAGAGACCAACATCCACCTGTCTACAACCTCCCTTGAGGTAGTTCTAGAGAGCAATAAGGTCACCCTTGAGTCTCCTCCTCTTCAGGCTAAGCAATCCCAGCTCCCTCAGCCTCTCCTCATAGGGCTTGTGTTCCAAACCCCTCACCAACTTCATTGCCCTTCTCTGGACTCTTTCCAGCAAGTCAACATCCTTCCTAAACTGAGGGGCCCAGAACTGGACACAGTAATGTTACAAATCACCATCACTGGTGATCTCTCAGGTTAGGCAGACATCACTCTAGCTCAACATAGCAAATGCTGTTTGTTCCTTCCCCATACCAAATGCCTCCAACAGAGTCAGTAACCTGGTCATAGAAGCCTTCCCTGACAATGAGGGAAACATCCATTAGCATCTAAAAGCTCTGTGCTAGAGTAGGCCATAAGTAATAATCAGGAGTAACTTTACAGCAGACCAAGCCAGAACAATATATGGGACTCTGGCTGACCAGCGAAGGTCTTTGGCAATCTGTAACCAGCACTCCACTATTCTTTTCAACCCAAAATATCTACAGCTGCTGTATGAAAACCACCTCATCAAATAAGTACAATCCAAGCATAAATGTGGATGCTGAGAAAGCTCAAAGAGAGCTAGGTGAGAAAATTATTATTCTATAAGGGTATGTTAAAAATCAGATCCAAAAAAGCTACAACAGTAGGGCAATAAATATGGAAAGGAGGGCAACAAAGCTGGTGAGGGGTCTGCACCACAAACCCTATGTGGAGAGGCTGAGGCAGCTGGGGTTGCTTAGCCTGGAGAAGAAGGCGGCTCAGGGCAGACCTTATTGCTCTCTACAACTACCTGAAGGGAGGTTGTAGCCAGGTGGGGCTTGGTCTCTTCTCCCAGGTGACCACCAACAGAACAAGAGGACACAGTCTTAAGCTGTGCCAGGGGAGGTATAGGCTGGATGTTAGGAAGTTCTTCCCAGAAAGAGTGACTGGCCATTGGAATGTGCAGCCCAGGGAGGTGGAGGTGTTTAGGAAGAGACTAGATGGGATGCTTGGTGCCATGGTGTAGCTGATTAGATGGTGTTGGGTAATGGGTTGGACTCAATGATCTCAAAGGTCTCTTCCAAACTGGTTAATTCTATTCTATTCTGCATAACCTAAAATAGACATCACCTTGCCTCAAAAGCCTTAAAATAAGGAAAAAAGATAACCAACCAAAGGCTTAGAAAATGGGATGAACCAGGAAACAGACTCACAGCATAATAAAGGGCATAAGTTTAAAACATTATAGGAACTGAAAGGGAAAAGAGCAAGCAAAGTGGGCAAAGCAGGACAACATCAGAGCAAGAGGACAAGATGGTTCTTGTAACCATTCATCTTCCAAACAAATAAGGATTCTGGCTTTAAAATGTCATTAAATTAAAAACAGAAGTGAAGAACTGCAAGACTTGAAGCCTGCAAAGACCCTCCATCCCCACCTCCCTCTTTGTTTTAAAATATGGAATGGGCTTAACTTTAATTTGTTTACTAAGGACTTTGACTGCGTGCAGAGCCTGCACTTGGGTGTGCCTTGTTTGGCACCGAGTTGCAATGTAAACAAACTCCAGCTGTGATACATGAAAAGCCTGGGAGCAGGGGAGAGCTTAATGTCTCTAATTAATGTCTGTTTGGACCTACAACGAGGCATTGGAGACCCCAGATGAACTTTGGCATGTAACATATTTCTAGAATTAGGGACTGGGTAAATAGAAGTTTGTGACTGCTGTGTTCTGGATTTATTTGCAAAGCAGAGGCGGTGATGAGGTTCTTTGCTTGGGTACCTGGGCACAGTCCCTCTTGTATTTCCTTTTTCACTGCAAGAGCTATGGCAGGTCAAGGAGAAGAGAGAGATGGGAAGGAATATTGCATTTAGCTTACCTCAGGTCTAACCTTTATGCACTGCAGCCATGCCCAGATTTAACTTGAAACATGAACCTCCTGAAGCATGGCTTTGTGCCACAGTAACACAGGTTTGTTTCTCAATGCAGATAACCTTTTCAAACCAAGAAACTCAGCTGTGAGCCAGAATAAACAGGACCAGGTTTCTAAAGCTTTCATTAAACCCATGAGCCAGGAAATAACCATAACCTTCCCACTTTCTGTGCATCACAAGAAGAAAACCCAGGATCACTGTCCTGCTGAACGCATTTGTGGGCGCAAGCCTTCCCCACTGAGCTCCAGTGCCCTCAGAGCAAAGAGCTGCTCCCTGACTCCACATTCCTCTACTGAGGTTTCACAGGCTGAGACAAAAGCACAGTTAAAGACAGCATTAAAATCCCATGCACCTGAACTCACAACCCAAAAGCCAGGATATTTCCTCTTGACCCCAGTACTCCCCTCACCAGGCAATGCTACATACTTCTGTGCTATCATTACCTTGGCTCTCCTTAGCGCCTGCTTGCCCAGACTTGACCACAAGTACTTAGATCCATAATAATCAGATATCTAACTCAGCAGCCTGTCATACAGCATATGTCCCACCCTCCACACACACACCAAGAAAATTTCACAACATGTCTGGTGCTCAGGCCACCAGTTGGGAGCTGCAGAGGCTAGCACAGGCACAAACTCCATGCTTCCCAGTCCCCAAGGACCAGCTCAAGCTAGTTCCAGAAAACAAAACAGGGCTTGAGGCTGACCAGAAACAGTGAAGTGGTGGTGACAATGAGGTCAGCTATCTAAGATGTAAGGTCCTATTAAAACACCCACAATTACTTCAGCTTCTCATGCATAAGAGACCTAGAATGTGGCAAAGCTGCTTTCTTTCACTGGTGCATGGTGGAATAAAGATTACAGCGTACAAAAACTTATCATAGTAGAAAACAACAACAAAATAGTCACACACTTTCTGGGATAAATCAACATAAAATAGAAAAATCAGGAGGAGGGAAAAGATAAGCTGAAAAATTAACAACCTGTCATGTTCACTTACCAGAAAACTACTCAAATAAATCACACCATTTGTAAACCCACCAAAGGTACTAAAGCAGACGAATGGTAGGGAACAAAGCACCAAACCAGTGTGGACAAGGAAGAAATAATCACTGTCAAAACTCAAAAAAGCCCTTAGAAGACACCTAACATGACAATCATGTAAGCAACCTGCAGGAGCAGATTAGATCAAACCACCACAGGGTAGCTGCAGAAGCCATCAGACATGATTCCTAAGTAGCAATTATCCACGGTTCCCTGTGAAAAAGGCAAGATGCAAGGAGGTGGGTATGTCATGGATAACTGCATCCCTGGTCAGGCCACACCTTGAGTGCTGTGTCCAGCTCTGGGTCCCTCAATTCAAGAAAGATGTTGAGTTGCAGGAAAGTGTCCAGACAATGATTCTATGACAAGGGCAACAATGCTGGTGAGGGGTTTGGAGCACAAGCCCTATGAGGAGAGCCTGAAGGAGCTTGGGTTGCTTAGCCTGGAGAAGAGGAGGCTCAGGGGAGACCTTATTGCTCTCTACAACTACCTGAAGAGAGGTTGTAGCCAGGTGGGGGTTGGTCTCTTCTCCCAGGCAACCATCAACAGAACAAGAGGACACAGTCTCAAGCTGCACCAGGGGAAGTTTAGGCTTGATCTTAGAAAGAAGCTCTTCATAAAAAGAGAGAGTGGCCATTGGAATGGGCTGCCCAGGGAGGTGGTGGAGTCACCATCACTGGAGGTGTTTAAGAGGAGACTGGATGAGGCACTTAGTGCCATGGTCTAGTTGATTAGATAGGGTTTGGGTTATTGTTTGGACTTGATGATCTTGAAGGTCTTCTCCAACCTGGTTGATTCTGTAATTTGCACTTTCAACCTCACTCAATGCTTTCTCTAATAACTTGGAAGGTGGAATAAATAACCCTATTAAATCTACACACAAGAAAGTAGAGAGAACTGCACTGGATGGGCAACAATTCAAAATAAACAAATTGGAGAAGCAGGCAGGCAAAGGAGACAAAGTGAGCAGGAACTCAGGTCAAGCACTGCACTTTCACAATAACACCCCACTGAATGGCTTTGGGACAGAAATGGCTGGCAAGGTAACAGCTCTGAAGAGGATGGGAAGGACATCAGGATATCAAGCAGAAGGCAAGTCGATGTAATGAAAACATGAAGCAATCATCAGACAAGGATGTATGAACAGGATTATTGCACATGTCTCTCAGGAAACAATTTTTCTACTTTAGCTGGCACTGATAGGGCCTTAGATGAGATAAAATCCCGTTTCAGAAAAGATCTGAGGCAATTTAGGTTATAGAAGATTGTTAATTCCCCACCTCACCGCTCCAGCCTTCGAGTATTGTCCTGGAAGAGGCATTAACAAGACAGCTAAATCTGTTTTGAGCCACTGCCCCTTTCTCCTCCCTCTCTGTATACAAAAACCTGGTGCAAAGAGAAAAGGAACAAGTAGTCATCCTTCTGCATGGTGGACAGGACTGGCAGCAATAGACTTAGGTGGAAGCAGGATGATGGTTAGAGACAAAGAACATCTCCATATGATGGGAAGGGTCACAGCCCCATCCCACACCACACTGCCTGGTTTGCTCCGTTCTCTGTACGAGCATATGATGCATACAGAAAGCATCTTGAAAAGCCACATAAGCACAAGAACAATCAGAAAACCTTTTGAGTCCCCATAATTGCAGATGACCCCTTTGACCACAAAACCAGGCTCTCTTCTCTTCAAAACCATGCACTGCTTTTTGCCATTCCAGCAGTCCCCAGCAACGAATCTCTAACTGGAACAGAGCTCTGCCAAAGCACACAGCTGTGAACAGCTGAGGAGCTGGCCACTTCCCCACAGACAACTGCAGTTTCCTTTTCATTAGTGCAAGCCCCCCCTTGTCACTGAACAGCACACTTGCTGAAGGGCAATTCCTGGGGGGGATTGTCACTGGTTAATGGCTTTGTGAGAAGGTTGATTTGATTAGAAACCTTAACTTATAGTTCACTTAAAAGCACAGCAGTTGTTTGACATTCTGGCTTGTTATACCAGTACATTAAGCTGGTATGACAAACAGGTTAATTAAATGGAAAGCAGTGACAATTTCCACAAGCTTCATTCACACCTTAGAGGTGAGCTCTAATTCCTTGAGTGCTGTCACTCAAAACATTCACTGCATTTAGACTTGTTGCCAGGGGGGTGCAGGGATGAGGTGCAGCTACCCTGACATATCAATTTAGTTGTCAGTGTCTCATTCCCAGAATTAAATTTTCAATCAGGTATAAAGAAAAGCTGGAAGCTAATGCACTTGGGGCCAAACACAGCGTGGACTGAGGGATACCTAGACTGAAAATGTGCTAATAAGCATGCCACAACCTCCCTGGGCCCCTCAGTTTAGGAAGGATGTTGACTTGCTGGAACATGTCCAGAGAAGGGCAACAAAGTTAGGGAGGGGTTTGGAACACAAGCCCTGTGAGGAGAGGCTGAGGGAGCTGGGGTTGCTTAGCCTGGAGAAGAGGAGGCTCAGGGGTGACCTTATTGCTCTCTACAACTACCTGAAGGGAGGTTGTAGACAGGCAGAGGTTGGTCTCTTCTCCCAGGCAACCAGCACCAGAACAAGAGGACAAAGTCTCAGGCTACACCGGGGGAGGTTTAGGCTGGAGGTTAGGAAGAAGTTCTACACAGAGAGAGTGATTGGCCATTGGAATGGGCTGCCTGGGGAGGTGGTGGAGTCACCATCACTGGAGGTGTTTAGGAAGAGACTGGATGGGATGCTTGGTTGCATGGTTTAGTTGATTAGGTGGTGTTGCATGATAGGTTGGACTCTGATCTCGAAGGTCTCTTCTAACCTGGTTTATTCTATTCTATTCTGTACTCTCCTAAATTCATTTGGATATGAAAGCAAGGACTAGAGACTGGGTTCCTCCAGGTGTGAGACCACACTGCTACATTTCAGCTACACAAGTAAAGCTGACAGTAACTTCAGTTAGCAAGGGCAGCAACATCCTGTACCCATTAAACTGGATATAGTTAGAAGACAAATTCAAGTTACACAGATCCTAGTCTTTGCCAAGATCTCAGAGCCCTTATAATCCAAACAAGCTAAAAATCATCTCCAGCAAGAGCCAAAGCTCCCTCCGACCCATTCCAACTACTGCAAAAGGACACAAAACTAAGGTCTAGCCTCTGACTGAAGGCATTTAAGTGGCACTTCTAAAGTCCTCTGACACCTACAAACAAACAAAGAGGGGTGGGGGTGTTCTTTGCAAGGTGGTTTGGGTTTTTTTTTCCTTGTTGGTGAAGATCCAGAACTGGGAGACAACAAAGCCTTCCTTTTCAACAGTTCTTATTAACTATGCATTGCTCAGGAATTCACAAAACAACACCAGCAGTAATTCTGCAATAACCAAAGGGAAAGAAAAAAAATTTACCCTATAAACACTGAGTGCATTTGCAGGCTTGTTTTCTCTGGTTTACAGTTTCAGGAGAACAATCAGCTCCCATAAATCAGCTACTTGCAAGCTCCACAGGGAACAGCCTCAAACTGAATTAGTGGAAAGCAGATTCTTCTTTCTGTTCTCTTCCAGATTCTTTACAGAAAGTGGAGAGGAGACGTTCTCATCTCTTAACAGAAGAGTCATTCATGTCTATGACAGGCTAAGTCCCAAGCACAACAGTCCCCAGATGTGAGTAAGGATGAATCAATCTTTAAGCCCAGAAGACAACTCAAGACGTGCATGGGATGGAAAAAAAGAAAAGTCACTTTAATGTTGTACCAACAAAAACCAAAGTATGGGACAAGGCCATGAGCCACCTGCTCTGAAAACAGAGCTCTCGAGGCTGTACCCAGTTCTGCTCAGCTCACAAGCTGTTCAGCTTCATAGGAAACAGACTTCCAAAATATTATAGTACCTGCCTCTCCTCCTTCTTTTTTCCATTTCAAGCTCAGAACCCAGTGCTTTCCATTCTGTTGTTTCCAGTCCTATCATACAGAACTTATTATTGACTAATAATATCATTCAGGAAAATACAGTGGTGCTATAGAGATCATCTTGGCACCCTATCACCACTGTCATCTCAGCACCCTCCCTGTAACTTTACTCCATCATCCTATCGGTTTCTAACTCTTTGGGTCCTGTAGAATTCTCTTAGTACCTCTGCTTCAGTTACTGTTATGACCTATAGGATTATGCAGTTTTTTTCCCATATTGCTCTTTCACCTGACTCTTTCTTCAGTCTTTAAAGAACAGTAGAAAAGTTGGTTTGAAGTGACTTCTGGAGATCACCCAGTCCAACCTCCCACTGAAAGCAGGAGGACTGCCAGCATTAGCTCCAGTCAGGTCTTGAAAACCTTCAAGAGCAGAGATTTCACAGCTGCTGTAGGAAAACTGCTGCTAACTCCTTGCCATCTTTGTAGCCTCTCACCATCCTTCTGGAACCAAAGAGCCCAAAACCAGACACAGTACTGCAGTTGCAGCCTCAACATCATGAAGAGGATAATAATTTCCCTCAATGCAATAGCCACATTCTCCTGCTGTAGTCCAGAACTGGACACAATGATCCAGGTGTGGTCTCACCAAGGCAGAGTAAAGTGGGAGAAGAACTTCCCTTGAACTGCTGACTACACTCTTCTTAATGCACCAAGCAAAGAGTTAATCAGCACCTGTTGAAACAGCAGACAAAAGAGGTTCACCCAACAAGACTGCTTCTTCCAACAGGTAAAGACATCCATGACACTGGCATATCATGGGATGCATGTAAGTTGGCTTTAAATGAGTATTACCATCATTAACCAAATAGGCAACCACCAACCAGTGTAGCATCTGCTCCCCAGAGTGCAGTCCCTAGCTAAAAAAGGAATGAAAGGCTTGAACTACATCTGCCACTCATCTGAGCAAACCTCATGATTTTTCAAAAGGCACAGGGCAGACATTTGTGCTCATGTGCACACAGCATTTAGCAGAAGCAGTACTGAAAACCAAGGTGTCAGGTAGACGTCTCAAAGGCTGCCCACCTCACATGATGAGAGACCAGAGCTAGTATCTCTGTGTGCTTCAGCTTGTTCAGGATTCCTCACAAACACTTGGAACTCCTTTCAGCATAATCATGACAATATAATTATCTTGCCAAGAGATGCTGAGAAGTTGCACAGCCCTTCTGCAGGCTACTCTCTGATCTCAGCATTAGGCACCATCACATTGCACAGGCATATTCTGCAGCCACGTCCTGACCCAGAAGGTTTCACTTCCACAGAAGCTGTCTGGTGCTCCCTGGGGACAGATAGCCCCCAGTCACCTTCCACTGGAGTCCACCTTTCCATCTGATTAGATATCATGAGTTCTGCAGATCATCTACAGCTGGTCTCTCTTTCTGTGGTCTAAGACAGACACACTGCATGTTTCATACTCAGTCACTTTGCTCTAAGCACTACTTTTCAGCCTGCTGGAATACCCTACAGAAACACAGCAGAGGGGAGTTGAAGATGTATTTCTCAAACATGGCTAATAACCAAGAGTTCCATAAAATCACCCACTAGTTCTGTTCTGATAGTTTGGGAACTATCAGCTAATTCTGATTAAAATTCAAGTACTACCCAAGTATACAAATTTCCTGGGAACCAATACAGGAGACTTTCTTTCCAAAAGGTTAGTTCTGAGCCAAGAACTGAGCCAGTAAAAGAACAAGCTGACATGAGCCCAGGATAGATACTCAAAATCACAGAATGACAAAATCAACCAGGCTGGAAAAGACCTCAGAGATCATCAAATCCAACCTATTACCCAATACCTAACACCTCATGACACCTAAACCATGGCTTCAAGTGCTACATCCAATCCTTTTTTGAACACCTCCGGGGGTGGTGACTCCACCACCTCCCTGGGCAGCACATTCCAATGGCCAATTACTCTTTCTGTGAAGAACTTTCTCACCTCAAGCCTAAGCTTCCCCTGGTGCAGATTGAGACTGTCCCCTCTTGTTCTGCCACTGGTTGCCTGGGAGAAGAGACCAACCCCCACCTGGCTACAACCTCCTTTCAGATAGTTGCAGAAAATAGTAAGGTCTCCCCTGAGCCTCCTCTTCTCCAGGCTAAAGAACCCCAGCTCCCTCAGCCTCTCTTCACAGGGCTTGTGCTCCAGACCTCTCACCAGACCTCAGTCCAAGTGTGTCTTTGGATAACTGATCTGATAGCTCCTATTATGCCAGCAAGAATATTGCTCCAAGTTGTCTTCCAGAATTTTGTAGCCTTCCCAGTGGCAGCAGCACTGAAAAACATCTTCTGGAGCACTGATTTCTTGGGTTTTTTGAAGTATACAAAGCAGGAACAACTCAACAGAAAAACAATCCAAATGGCATAGAGGACAACAGCTAATCATTACAGAAGCAGGAGAGGAACATAAATCTTAGCCACAGGATTTGGGGCATTTATCCTTACATGATCATAAATACTTTTTTTCCCTCTCCTTAGGCAGGCTCAAACCAAGCAAATGATTTTCACAGGAAGGATAAATAGAATCAGGCATTGCCGAGGCAATTTTTCTCCCCCCCCAAAAAAAATTATTTGGGGGGTGTTACACAGTATGTCATCTTGTCACACAGGCCTGTGATAAGCCACCCACCTGAAATTGCAGGGAGCACAAAAAGCAGGATATGCCAAGGCCATTTCACCTACAGATGTCAGCATGAATAAAACCCAGGCACATCAGCCATGACGTTGTAATCACATGAATGTTAGTGAAGTGCTGATCATCAGCTACTTCAAACTATCAGCCAGATCTTAAGCAAGGAGCTTGTATAATAATATTCAGGCTTATGAAGATTCACATCCCAAACCTGTTAATTTTAATGAGAAAGCAGCTGGCTACAACTGTACACTGAAGCTTGGGCTTCTCCTGCAAACATTATCCAGACAACTTCCTTACCAGGATCAAACAAAAGAAATACCAAGTTATGGGTTCTGTGGGAAGGCAATAGCAAGCTGGTTATTAATCACACGCTTCACCTCCAAAACTTGAGCAATGAGAAGAGTCATCTATGAAATTAGTCAGCTTTTCACCGTTAAAACACCCCCAACCTAATCCAGCCTAATGAAACCTATTGCTGTGACAAGACTGTTATCAGACACAGCACACGCCCTGTGAGGATAAGAAGGGGCAGCAACAGGCAAAAAGAGAGGGAAAAAAAGTCTCCTGTTGCCCTCTAAAAGTACATTTCAGCCAGCAACAGATCACCACCCTGCCAACACAGAGGATGGCTTGTTCCCTGCACAGACACACCATCTTTTCCAGGCTGCTTACATTCAGTTTGCAGCTGAAACTGGCAGGTCCTATATCCAATTTAGTGATTACTGCTCCATGATTATGCCTGCAAGTGGCACGTCCTGTATCCAATTTAGAGATTACTGCTCCGTGATTATCTGTCTAGCTCAAGAGAGGCGTTGAGGCTGCAAGGTTTTCCATCGGTTTATTTCATCAAAAGATCCTTTTACAAGATAGAGCAGCAAAGTCTTTAGGATGATTGTGTGTTCTTCAATCTCAAACACCATCTCTCCAAACCTTTAAATAAAAAAAAAGAGGGGGAAAAAAAATAACTCATGGTCACATCCTACTTACCAGTGCAGGCCAGTGTCTTCACAGCACGAAGGAGCTCCAACCCAGGTGAATCCACACATTCCAACCACACAATCTTAGTAACACCGTCACATTGCAGTTGTGGTCAGTGGCCTGACATCCAGATGGAGATTGGTGACAAGTGGTGTCCCTCAGGGGTCCACAGGGTAACCAGTACTGCTTTAATACTTTAATATTTTATCACTTATATAGACAGTGGAATCAAGTGCACCATCAGCAAGCTTCAAGATGATACTGAGTGGTGCTGTCCTTATGCTAGAGGGAGGGGATGTCATCTAGAAGGATCTGGACAAGCTGGAGAGTTTGGCCCAGGTGAAACTCATAAGGTTCACAAAGGCACCAGCTGAACCTCATGGGGGTCACGAAGGCACCAGCTGAACCTCATGGGTTCACGAAGGCACCAGCTGAACCTCATGGGTTCACGAAGGCACCAGCTGAACCTCATGGGTTCACAAAGGCACCAGCTGAACCTCATGGGGGTCACGAAGGCACCAGCTGAACCTCATGGGTTCACAAAGGCACCAGCTGAACCTCATGGGTTCACAAAGGCACCAGCTGAACCTCATGGGTTCCAAAGGCACCAGCTGAACCTCATGGGTTCCAAAGGCACCAGCTGAACCTCATGGGGTTCATGAAGGCAAAGTGTAAAATCCTATCCTAGATATCAGTACAGGCTGGGGGATGATGAAATTGAGAGCAGCACTGAAGAAAAAGACTTGGGGGGCTGATGCACTAGAAGCTGAACACGAGCAGACAGTGTGAGCTTGCAGCTCAGCAGGCAAATCATATCCATATCCTATCCAGCATAAAAAGAAGCATGGCCAGCAGAGCCAGAGAGGTGATTCTGCCACTTCACTCTGGTGAGATCTCACCTGGTGTACTGTCTGGAGCTTCCTCAACACAGGAAGGACATGGGCCTGATGGAGCATGTCCAGAGGAGGGCCACAAAGATGATCAGGGTGCTGGAGCACCTCTGCTACAAGGACAGGCTGAGGGAGCTGGGATCATTCAGCCTGGAAAAGAGAAGGCTCCAGGAAGACCTAATAGCAGCCTTCCAGTATCTGAAGGAGACACAGAAGAAGGATCTAAAGGGCCTCTTTCCAAAGGCTTGTAGTGATAGGATGAGGGGCAATGGTTTGAAGTTAGAGAAGATTTAGATTGGATGTTAGGAGGAAGTTCTTTACCATGAGGGTGGTGAAACACTGGAACAAGTTGCCCAGGAATGTAGTTGTGGCCCCATCCCTGGAGATATTCAAGGTCAGGTCAACGAGGTTCTGAGCAAGCCTCCTAGTGGAGGATGTCCCTGTTGACTGCAGGGGGGGCTGGACTAGGTGACCTTTGGAGGTCCCTTCGAACCGTTCTACGATCCCATGATTAACAGGGCAATACTACCACCCCTTAACCAATTCTGCAATGTAAGGCTCATAGAATCATAGAATCAATAAGGTTGGAAAAGACCTCAGGGATCATCAAGTCCAACCTATCACCCAGCACCTCAGGACTAACTAAACCATGGCTTCAAGTGTCACATACAACCCTCTCTTCTTAAACACCTCCAGGGATGGTGACTCCACCACCTCCCTGGGCAGCACATTCCAATGGCCAATTCCTCTTTCTGAGAAGAACTTTCTCCTCACCTCCAGCCTACAACGTAGAGTAGGGTTAGTGGGTTGGACTTGGTGATCCTTAGGGTCTTTTCCAATCTGAATGTTTGAGTTTCACAGAAACCAGAGGCTTTGCAAAAGAATTTTCATCCCTCAGTTCATCCTGTTGCTTCTTCAAAGACAACCCTCATATCCAGTCTCTCTTCTTTGGTACCAATGCCACCGTATGCACCTTCCCTTTGATTTTACACAATGAACCCATCTTAGACTGGAATCACTGAAACTCATTTCCTCCAGAATGAAGAATGCCATGAACAGAGGTTCTTCTCCCCACAGGAAAAGCAGAATCTCTTTAACAGACTCTGAAGTACCAAGGAGTTCTATGCTTCTGGGACCACAAATCTCAGCAACAGCAGAACACCGGGAACTCTTCCAGGTGTAAAGCAGGGGTCTCCAAAACTTGGCAGGGCTCTTTCCAAAGTAGAGCATGCTTCTGTACGTTCATATTACAAAGTCTAAATACCTCCCCACTCCTGCTGGATACAGCATTTCTGATACAAGCCAGGATGCCTTTGGCTTGCTTCTCTCTCCCTTCTCTGCTAAGCAGGGGAGGGTCTGGAGCCTGGCTGGGCCGTGGCAAAGCTAATTTTTACTGCATCATTCACACCTGCATAGGGAGGTTTCGGGGCAGGGGGTAGGGTTGGGGGCAGGCAGCATTTGAGGCCTGGGGTTTTGGGCGGGGGTTGTGGAAAGCTTTGGCTTAATGAGGTTCTGCGATAAGCCAAGGTTGGAGATCTGGGCTGAAGCTGACTATGGATTTCTGTGGTTTGTATTGGTGTAAATATTAGTGAATAGTCCTTCCATTTAAATTTGGGATTCTTTCCCATCCTGTGTGGAGCAGTTTCTTTCACTCCTTTGGGGAGGAGTAAAGATCATCTGTCCGCTCCCTAAACACAAGATGCATGGAGATGAAGTTGGATCCAGTTCTGGACTAGGATGCCAGATTTTCTCCTGAAACATACAACAGGCAGAAAAGACAGTGACTGTTGTGCTCAGTGAGGACTGTTGTGCTCAGTGAGGACTGTTGTGCTCAGTGAGGACTGTTGTGCTCAGTGAGGACTGTTGTGCTCAGTGAGGACTGTTGTTTAAAGCTGACCTAGCAGATCCAATGCAGAAACAATGCAAACCACAGGGGAAGCCTCATGGGTTTGCCTTTAAAGAACTAAAAAACTCACTGGCATCGGGCTACCACATCAGCAAGAGGGGAAAAGTGGTTTCCTACAATGGCAGTTGTAGAAAACACGGGCAAATTAGCAGGTGAAAGTAACTTCTGGCACTCAAAAGCTTTATTAGGGTCTCAACTCCCAGAGCAGAGGATGCTGCTCTGATATTTCAGAGGATGGCTGCTGTCTCCAAAGCTTCGTGCACGTTGTCAGATCTCCTTAAGTTGTCTCTCCCCACAATGCAACCTTTATTTGTTGTGAGCCAACAGCAGGTCCTTCTCCTTCAGTATTTACAAAGCACAATTGAGTTCTGCCCCAAATGACACAGGGCAATCATAGAATCCTAGAATCAATAAGGTTGGAAAAGACCTCAAAGATCATCAAGTCCAACCTGTCACCCAAGACCTCATGACTACTAAACCATGGCATCAAGTGCCACATCCAAACCCCTCTTGAACACCTCCAGGGACAGTGACTCCACCACCTCCCTGAGCAGCCCAATCCAATGGCTAACAACTCTCCCTGTGAAGAACTTTCTCCTCACCTCGAGCCTAAACTTCCCCTAGCAGAGCTTGAGATTGCATTTTTGCAGTATGCAGTATGCAGTGTTCAGAATGGAGGATTTCTTATTTTCTGCTGTTTGTTTCTTGTACTTTGCTTGGTCTGTAGTTATTTACCTGCAGGCTCGCTTCTAAATGTAAATTCTGCTCTTCTTGTGGTTCTCAGATGTTTGAAGGAGCTTTTATGCTGTCTTGATAATTTTCTTGGAGCCTTCACAACATCACACCAGTTGCACCCATTTGCAGCAGCACAATGCACATCTATCACACAAGAGTCACTTTTACAGTGCTATGATCCTTTCACACCTTTTTCTTTCTGAAACTGAAGATTTACACAGATCCACAAACAAATGGTTTTCTTGCTAAATTCTGCCCCGAAAGTCTCCATTTCAGATTCTCTGTTTTCTTCCAAGACTAGATAAGAAATTAATCATTTAAAAAATAAGAATTAAAAAAAAATCAAACTACCAACCTACCCACAGCCTTTATCTCCAACCCAATTGCCATGTAGTAATTTCTGGCAAGGAATAGGCAAGAATTTTGTATTACCTGCATACAGACATATATAAACAAACAAGGTGATCCGTTTCTGGGTCCAGACTTTTTGCAATACTGTGCCTCAGTTCCCTCTTTGGGTTATGGCAGCTCCCACTGCAAAGGTTTGTAGTGATAATATTTATCCAGCACCCAGCCCTCCTGTCAGCTGAAGTGCCTATGCAGAGCCAGTTCTGGAAGCCACCACAGCCGCATGGGCTCCTGCCAAGGCGACCAGCACAGCAAGTCACTCCACCCGGGGTGGGATGCCCCAGCCACACCTTTTGGCAGCCCCAGGCAGGGCTGGCTGATGGAGCTGGTATTATCAGTTCTAAGTAACACAGTGAATGCATTTTTAAATGCTTATTGCTGATGACTCACTCTAATCCCCAAGAGCTATCATTATTCAAAGACTAACAAAAAGCAGCTTAGAGGGCGCTCAGATTTTATTTTTTTCACAATTATTTCTTCCAACTCAGTTTAGGAAAGAGGTTGAGTTGCTGGAAGGTGTCCAGAGAAGGGCAACAAAGCTGGGGAGAGGTTTGGAGCACAAGCTGAGGGAGCTGGGGCTGCTTAGCCTGGAGGAGGCTCAGGAGAGACCTTATTGCTGTCTACAACTGCCTGAAGGGAGGTTGTAGCCAGGTAGGGCTTGGTCTCTTCTCCCAGGCAACCAGCACCTGAACAAGAGGACACAATCTCAAGCTGCACCAGGGGAGGTTTAGGCTGGATGTTAGGAAGAAGTTCTTCCCAGAAAGAGTGATTGGCCCTTGGAATGGGCTGCCCATGGTGGTGGTGGAGTCACCATCACTGGAGGTGTTTAGGAAGACTGGAAGAGGTGCTTGGTGCCATGGTTTAGTTGCTTAGATGGTGTTGGGTGATAGGTTGGACTCTGTGATCTCGAAGGTCTTTTCCAACCTGGTTAATGCTATTCTACCTAAATTACTGCTGCTTCAAATATTATCACCCTGTCTAAACAGAAGCATAACTGACCTTCTACCCCCAAACAATGTTTAAACTGCCTTCACAGGCTTCATCTTGTACAGAAAAAGCTTATGGTTCCATCACAAGGAGGCTAGGATCCCCCAACTAACACGACAATAAAGCAGACTGCAGTGGGAAACTGACTTGGTAGCTTTATGATTTATTATGCAAATGTAAAGATTAATTAAATCCCTACCAATACCATTATTATACAAAATATGACTTAACTCTGCTCCAGAATTATTGTCCCTTGACTCACCTCTTCACCAGATCAACTACACGAGGACACACTGCAGAAACTTGCTTCCAGAACTTCAAATTCTAGTAACAGACAGCATTTTATTAATGACATTATTCCATCTTTCACAAAGCATCCAGAATCAAACAGAACAAATCCAGGACTGCCATATTCTTGGTTTATAATTGAAACAGGAAATGCTGAAAAAGACTGCACTTAAATTAGAAAGTTGAACTTCAAGTATGGTATCTATCAAGTCCACTCCAACGTAATGCAAGTGACTGGAGACTGTGGTTACACTTTATTCCTCAATAAAAAAAAGCAGACAGCTAATAAAAGTCAGTATATCAAAGCCCTTTACAAAAATCTTTCCCAATTAAAAAGCATGCTTCACATTCCCAGTGTCACTGCACAGAAGGGCTTCCATGCTCCCATACCACTAAACCCTCTTTTCTTCAGCAGTAAGTGTGTATCAGTCACGGTAGTAGCACACAAAGAAACACCACAGTACAAACCTAATCCATGGACCACATGAATTTATGCTACATCACTTCAAAAAGAGAATGGTAGCTTGTCCTTATCTCCATGTATACTTAAAATCCCTTTCCACCCTGCTTCAGTCTGTTCTTCCCTTTCCACCCTGCTTCAGTCTGTTCTTCCCTTTCCACCCTGCTTCAGTCTGTTCTTCCCTTTCCACCCTGCTTCAGTCTGTTCTAAAAACACAACACTACTACCACCCCCAAAAACCTACCTATGCTTAGCCAGCCAGTTATTAATAACCAAAGGCACTAATTTAGTAGGAGATTCCTACCAACTTCAGTAAAGCCAGGGTTCACCTAAGAAGGATATGGCCCACTGTTTTGCAGCTCCAAGATGACAATGGAGTCTTTAATTAAATTCACCAGGAAGTTCTTAAAAGCAGGAGTGTGCATCTGAGAATATTAAATAAACCTGAAAGACAGCAATTTAGCTGCAGAACTCAGGTATGCTTCCTGATGTCAACAAAAGCTGCATAAAAGTACCTATTATTACTAGGCCATTTCAAAAGGAAAAAAAAAGGGGGGGGGGGGGGGGGGAAGCTAAATCCAATCACAATTCCTTGGTCATTTTTTTGCCTTTTGGAAAGTTCTGAGAAAAGCAAGAAGCATTCAGAAACACAACTTCTCCAAGAAAGTTCTGCATCAAAGCTCTGCATTTAAACTTTTTATTATTTTTTTTTAAACAACAACAAAAAAAATCCTCCACTTAGGAAAGTCAGGTTGTCACCACCTTACATTTTGGAGTACAAAACTGGGGGGGGGGGGGGGAGGAAATCCCTATTAAAAAAAAAACCAACAAAACACAGGACTTCAGCCAAGCACTCAGCTACTTATTGCTGTAGTTGTAACTCAAGTCCATTTAAACCCCTATGTTTTGGTCACTTGTAGCAAGAACATGTTTGGAACGCTAGCAGCAATAGAAAAACCCCTTTAAAACCTCCACGCTGTTGAGTGAAAAACAGCAGAAATCATAGCCAGTGGAACATAATAAAGCATCCTGGAAAAGTACAGTTGAATCAATAGCTAGAAAAAGGGTTGGTTTAAAGTGCTCATGGGGGCCTACATCAGTAAAGAAAAGTCCTCCACTCCCCATCCCATCCCCCCCCCCCTAAATAAAGCCCAGAACGACAGCACTACTCTGAACTTGAAGGAATGCAGCCTTCACTCCACCTCAAAGCATCTCCCCCACCCTGCTCCAACAGGCAGAAGACAGAAACTTGAAAGGGTTGCTGATTCCTAGTTTAGGTCATACGCACAAGGCTGTTGAGCAAAGGGTTGGACAGCAAAGAGTAACACCTGAGTTTAGTCATACAAACTAACCTTTGCTAAATAGTGTTAAGACGAATAGATCCACATCTCTAAATAGGAATCCAAATGCACTTTCTTACCAAGAGGGAAAAAAAGCATTCATAGAAATACCCAGCAAATACATACCATACAATAGCAAAAGCTTTAAAGCCCCATTTAATAAGATGACTTCTCCGATTAAAAATAGAAGGCAATTAAGATTTACTCGAAGTTACAATTAAGAAAAGCTTTCACAGTGCAATATTGAAACCATCACAAAGTTAAGAAAATACTGATATCAAAGAACAATCACAATGTTAAAGTAGACAAAACTACTATACAAGGGCCTATCTTGTTAAAATTAAAAGGAATGAACACAACAGAGGGAACACCTCGTGTCCCTGCGCCACGCAGCTTGTTTCTGGCCTTCGGCGTCATGGTTGTGTCTTTCTGACACTGGCAGAAGTCTTGTTAAAACTGAGAGGTTCATTCTTCTTTGCAGACCAGAGCTCAGAGCCAAGTTGCTTCTTGAAAAGGCATTCTTCATCACTGCACAATTTCAAAGTAGTGCAGTATCGCCATGATGTGCTGAGGCATGAACACATAGCCCGTGTACAGAGCCATGCCCACAATGGAAACTAGCATGGAATCTGAGTTACAGCTGAGGAAAAAAAAGCATTGGAAACAGAAAGCACCTTTCACATCACCTAACTGCAGCAGCAAAGTTTCCCTGATAACTACCTTGTAACATCACTTTGTTTTTTTTAATCAGACAGGATCAACTGTTTCCAGTAATTACAGCCACAGGAAGAACCAACTAGGAGGGAGCTGGGATTGCTTAGTGTGGAGAGGAGGAGACTCAGGGGTGACCTTATTGCTCTCTACAACTACCTGAAGGGGGGTTGTAGTGAGGTGGAGGTTGGTCTCTTCTCCCAGGCAACCAGCACCAGAACAAGAGGACACAGTCTCAGGCTGCGTCAGGGGAGGTTTAGGCTGGAGGTTAGGAGGAAGTTTTACACAGAGAGAGTGATTGCCCACTGGAATGGGCTGCCTGAGGAGGTGGTGGGGTCGCCATTGCTGGGGGTGTTCAGGGCGAGGCTTGACAGGATGCTTGGTTCCATGGTTTAGTTGATTGGGTAGTGTTGGATGATAGGCTGGACACGATCTCGAAGGTCTCTTCCAACCTGGTTTATTCTATTCTATTCTAACTGACCACTGAGGAACAGAACACTGATAGGAGTGGTTGGCCGAGTTATGGAAGGATGCCTTGCAAGCTATCCACTGCCTTGTCACGGACACAAGAGGACAGGCCAAAGCATGGGAAGGGTGAAAGAGGAACAGAAAACGGGCACTGAGCATATGCAAGCTTTTACATGCATCTTCCCAGGTGTCATGCAAGTCTTGCAGAAGCCAGCCCCACTCAGCCAAGCAGAAAAACGTCAACCACCAAAACAAGGACAAAAAAACCAAACCCAAAACAAACAAAAATCCACAACAATAACAGAAGCAGCTGTACTGAATAGGAGCTCTTATTTGTGGATGACCTACTAATTTTTAAGCAGACAGCATTATATGCTGACCTAAACTTCTTGGAGCAGCATGGCCTAACAAGACTTCATTTATGATGCGTGGAATGCATCTGGTATGAAAGTTATACTGTTACCATAATAAAGTTGGGAAACCTCAAATTAATTTCTAGCAGCCAGTCTCCTCTATGCTCTAAATCACTACATTATTTGGTTCACTTCCCCATCTGTGTGTCACTCTCAGACCCCTTCCTTATGGGCAAGCAACTCAATTTATGTGCTGTTTGTCACTGCTCTGGAAAAAGAAACCTCGGGGGAAGTGAAAAGTGTAGCATGGTGACATCCACCTCTCTATTTCGCTCACAATATGCTTCAGCACCGTTTCAAGTTGTGTACTTAAGTAAATGTACACCCATGAGTGTAAAATAAACTCCACTGCAAAACAAACTTCACATCAAGCTAACTGCTAAACAATCTTAAGATGGCTGACTCCCAACAGGCACCTTTGTAAAGCTTATATAGAGGTGAGACAAGATCTTTGTCAAGCTCCAAGAGTTCTTGAAGCTTCATCAAGTCCAGACTCAACGACTTCTGGAGGTCCCTCCCAACCCCTACCATTCTGTGCTTCTGTGCTCCACAGAAGATCTGGCATCAGATTACTGCAAGGTTATGCCATTCAAAGTTTAAGGTTTCAGCAATTCAAAAGTACTCTGCTCGTTTCACCTGCGGAGATTTAGTAAACTTAGAGGCACTATAAAAAGCACTGGAGATTTACAAGCATGATAACACTGGACAGCAGTACTCAAGTTCCCACAAGTGAAACCAGACGACTTACACATGCCCTGCATCTTAATGAAGTCACCACAGCACACGTGTAACAAATGCTCTATGACTGCCCCATGGCAGAGGCATTAGTTGTGCTTATTAGAGCATACCATGCTGCTTGCTATATTTTTAGTCCCAGATTACACAGTAAGAGATAAAATGAAGGTCAACAGATGCCTTCATATAAGCAAGGTCGTCAACTCCCAGAAAGCCAAGCAAAATTACCAGCTCGGGGATTAAATACCCACCTAATAAAAAGCATTTGACAAAGCAGCATGCAAACAAGCTCGCAAGGCACTGCAGCGTGCACCTTCACTTTCCGCTAAACGAAACCACGAAAGAATTCGTGAAAGACGTCGCTAACACAAAGCTCGAGATTTGTGTGCAAAAGAGGGGAGAGAGAGCCACCATAACTCTACAGATGAAAAATTAAAGGAGGAAAAACTT
Source organism: Dryobates pubescens (assembly GCF_014839835.1). Taxonomy (NCBI): domain Eukaryota; kingdom Metazoa; phylum Chordata; class Aves; order Piciformes; family Picidae; genus Dryobates; species Dryobates pubescens. The sequence continues at coordinate 39,478,641 of NC_071616.1, read as the reverse complement.
CGAGAGATAAACTTATGCCCGAGGAGAAACAGACTCGACTGCCAGCGACAGGATGCGGAACAGCAGCATGAGAACGCTTTCCCCAGCTTGGGCTGCACGTTAGTTTGTGAAGGTGCGGAACTTTGCCCCCGCTAGGGAGGAGGACATGCCCCGGTCCCGGGCGGAGGCGGCTGCCGCTTCCCTGCCTGCCGCGGGCATCGGCCGCTGCTCGGCGCCCTGGGCCAGCTATTCCCGGCACGGCACGGCACGGCCCAGCTCCCCTCCTGCCGCCGCTCGGCCCTCACCCCCAAAAAGCCCCGCCAGCTGCCCCCAGCACGGCCACGGCCCAGGCGCCGTGCACAGGCGCTGCGCCCGGCGGGGCCGCCACACCCGGCGGCGGCCTCGGGGCACCCCCGGAGCCGCCGCCGAGCGCAGCGCGGCAGGGGGAGGCGGCCCCCGGCGCCACGCGCACACCGCCCGCCCCGCCAGGCCCCGCGGGCAGCGTCCAGCCGGCGGAAGGATACTGAAGACGGTGCGCTCCCAGGGCTCCAGCATGTAGAGCGCGGTGACCAGCAGGTACTGGTAGTACAGCCACGACATCTGCTTCCAAGCCGAGCCCAGAGCCATGGCGCACCACACGCTCTCCCCGCCCGCCAGCGGCCCTCCGCCGGGCCCAGGCCGAGCGTAGACGGGGGGCGGTGGCAACCCGCGGCCCTCCCTCCGCCGCAGGGCGCGGCCCGGCCCGCCCCGGCCCCGCCCCGCGCCCGGGCGGCCGCAGCCCCCCGGCATGGAGGGGCGGAGGGACTGTAGGCATGGCGGACGGGCTGCAGGCATGGCGGAGGGGCGCGGGCCCACAGCGGTCCCGTCGCACCTTGCGTTACACGTGAAAGCCCGGCGGTGTGTGACAGTTCGTGATCGATCTGACTGGAGTAGGTGGAGCTTGGACGGAGCTGCCTGGCTGAGCCATACCTAGGAGATGCTGTTGCAGCCTATCTTCCTTCGTCTTATTCAAGTCTAAATGGACGCTTAGGGAATTGGAGAAGGCTCAAAAACTTTGCTTGGCAGGGCCCATGGGAAGTGTACCACGTACCAGTGTATGTTTGGGACTGACAGTGTAGGGAAAAGGGACTGAGGGGGCTCCTGTTGAAAACCACGAGCCAGCAACCTGCCCTTGTGGTCAAGAAAGCCAATGGCATCCTGGGGTGGGTTAGAGAAGGGGTGTAGTTAGCAGGTCGAGGGAGGCTGTCCTCCCACTCTTCTCTGCCCTAGCGAGGCCACATCTGGGATATTGTGTCCAGTTCTGGGCCCCTCAATTCAAGAAGGGCTTCAGGGAACTGCTTGAAAGAGTCCAGCACAGAGACACAAAGATGATGGAAGGAGTGGAACATCTCCCTTAGGAGGAAAGGCTGAGGGAACTGGGGCTCTTCAGCTTGGAAGAGACTGAGAGGTGACCTCATGTTTATAAATATGTGAGAGGTAAGTGATGGGAGGAAGGAGCCAGGCTCGTCTCAGTAATGTCCAATGATAGCACAAGGGGTGCAAGCTGAACCATAGGAGATTCCACAGTAACATAAGGAAAAACTTTTTCACTGTGAGGGTGGCAGAGCTCTGAAACAGGCTGCCCAGAGAGGTTGTGGAGTCTCCTTCTCTGGACACATTCAAAACCTGTCTGGATGCATTCCTGTGTGACCTACCCTAGACGATCCTGCTCTGGCAGCAGGGTTGGACTGGATGATCTTTCGAGGTCCCTTCCAACCCCTAACGTTCTGTGATTCTGTGTGTCACAAATGCTCTGCAGGAGTCATCAGCATCTTCAGCTGTCAGAGGGTAAGGCCCACAGAAAAGCATGGCTCAGACAAATGAGACCTTAACATCATCCAACTCTGACTAGCTTAATCCTGTATGAATGAGGAAAATAAAGAGGCAATAGATCATTTACTTTGTCTGTTGCAAATTTTGCACTTCCCTAATGCACGTGGGGTTAGAAACCAGAGGGTGTGGGACACCTCTGCCCTGACTGCTAACTGGCCTAAGATAAGGAGGTTAATTTCCAGAGACTGGCCTGGGACTGCATGATTAGAAAGGCTGGTGGCAGCTTACACTGGCAATCTAGTTCAGAAGCCTGTTGGAAGGGGATGTATGCAGCAGTCAGGCACTAAGACTAAGTGGAGTATAAGGTGCAACCATGAGGCACCGGGGCTGGGCCACCAGCCAGGACCTCAAATGCCGAGTGTGCACACCATGGATTAGGAACTGGTACTGGCCCAGTAGACTCACCCTGCTTAGTAAATCAGTTTGCAGTTATGTCACTGGGGACAGTGTGATTCTGTTCTTGCAGCGCCCCTGCCCCTACCTCCACCTGTGCTATCAGTACAACCAAAAGATGAGCAAATACAGTAACAGGAGGGTACTCCTATGAACTGTGTACACAGATGCACAACACAACTACGCTGCCAGACTACAACCCCCCACAGCTGGCAGAGACAGCTGAAGACTGTACTGGTCTGTGCAGCAGGATTTAATTCAAACAGAAAACATGTAGATACACTTTATCTATAGATTTCAGCACAGGGAACATCCCTCAGTTCAGTTCAGTTAACATCCCCCACACAACTGGCTACAGGGGCTGCTATTCCTATCCAAGACTGCTGTCGCAAGTCGCAATTGGTGCTGCAGCAATGTGGCAGGTACAACCAACCCCCAACAAACACAGGGTCCTAACAGAGCCCAAGCAAAGGGCAGAGGCTTGCTTGGAGCTGATAGAGATCAGCTTGATGTCCCTGGACATTAGCTGGCACCTCTGGGTCTAGAAGTCAACCCTCCAGCTAGTTAAGAAATTGACCACAGGACAGCACCTCACAGGGTACAAATGGAGTCCTGCTATGGAGAGAGGTGGTTCTCTCCATACAAAGCAGCCTGCCTGGCAGCCAGATCTTTTCCCCTTAGAACAAGCTCTTGTCTAAGGAGTCCTCAGTCTCAAGCTTTGGTGAGTGTATATGTGTATACAGGTTGTGGAGTCTCCTCCTCTGGAGACTTTCAAAACCTGCCTGGATGCATTCCTGTGTGGACTACCCTGGGTGATCCTACTTTGGCAGGGGGGGATTGAACTGGATGATCTCTGGAGGTCCCTTCCAACCTCTCATGTTCTGTGATTATGTGATATCCTGGGTACCTGTGGGGAGATTTTCCTTTTCTGAATGAGTGTTTAATTAGTTGTGCAACAGTATTTTCCCAACTGACACCTGAATCTGTGATCTTATTGTGTTGGAATGAGAGCAGATTAATTGCAATAAATCCAGTTTTCAGCTGGCTGTTGCTGGCTCTCTGTGGATGCCTCCATGACAAGCAGTCTTCTGTTGGTGTTGCTGCCTGAAAAACCAGAAGTAATCTTGAAAGCCTCTCTCTGTAACTATGTACAAAGGACAAGTGGACTGTTCTAAAGCATTACTCCCATTCAAAGCTGCAAGCACATTATCAATATGGGGCAAACAAGTCCTAGTCTTGAATGTTCCTATGCTTCCTAACAAGAAGCTCTGCAATTCAAGTACTAAGGCAAGCATGAAGCAGCAGCAACATATTCCTGATGTGCATATTCCTGACGTGAGAGGAAGAGTAATGTTAAGAGGCATGCTGGCTTCCAAGTCTCCTGCTCCATCTGCCCTAACCAGCCTCACAGCTTTTGAGTATGGTGCTTATTTAGGAGACAGGTTTTTTGCTACTTAACCCCCTTAAGAACATTTGAGACTATTTGTCTATATAGAGTTTTCCCTCTTTCACCATCTCCATTCTTGCCCCTGCTTAGAGAATGCCATCACCTATTATTCCTTCTGCTACTCCCCCTGCATTGACACTTGAGCCCTTGAACTACATTCCCCCATGTTTCCTGTATCTCAGTGCAAAGACCCTTACCCTGAGGCTACACAGAACCTCTGTGCTTCACTGGAAGGTGAAAACACTAGTAAGAGTTCACCTCTTGGGACCATACCTGGAGGAAGAGAGGGAAGGATCCATTGCTGACACTGCAGAGGCTACACAGACCAAGCCAGAAATCCAAATACCTAAGTAGCAGAAGCTCCTCAGCTTCCAAAGAAGCTGTAAACATACTGAATCAACAGAAAAAGCATACAAACTAGCTCTATGGTCATAAATCTGACCACAAATTTCATTTTAAAAGGGTATCACCACAGAAAAAAAGACATTAGTCCAGTATTCTCTTAATATACATAGATGCATTAAACATTAATTGTATTACTAAGAATTAATATGCTGATGTAGATGATCCGTGCAGCAAACCTGATAGAAGCTTATCTTCCATTCTGTGTAAAAGTTCCCATTTTTGAGAATGCAATGGGCCAAAAACTTTAAACATGACAATTCCTTGTCTGTCAAACCTGCCAGTCTGCAACCTCCCAAGCACACCTGCCTGAGGAAGCCAAACATCCCAAACTCAAGAGTTGCCACCATGTGCCACAGAAATGACCACTGCAGCTATGGAGAACCAGTTACTATACAACATTTATTCTAAGCAACAGTTCCAATACATGCTGAGGGAATGGAGAGTATATACACAGGGAATGATCATAATGCACAGCTCTTACCTTATATTTACAAAGTTTAAAGCCCTCACACCTGATGCTGTGAAAGAATATTGCTCTCAAGTGCACGCAGCTAACTGTATTAACTTCATAAGCTCTGCAGAAGTCCAGCCATTACAAAGCTATCTGATGGAAATGCACATTTTAAGAGGCCTTACTTTAACAAAGGCCAACCTGCCTGCATTTTTGATACTTCACAGTCTGGCAACAGTGCAGGCTATTTTTTTCCCCTTGCTTTTGTATGTTAGCAGTGGCTGGCTAGAACATTGAAGAAGTGAAAAACTTCATCTTTATCCATTACTGCCACTTCAGTTGAGCATTCAGTACATAATACTGGATGATACACTTCCTCCTCTTCTTGATTTGATTGTGTAGAGGTAGTTTCTTTGCTGTGCTTCATCTTCTTACTTCTTCTCTTTGGCTTCGCTCTGTATTTCAAAATCTCCTCCTTGTTAACAATGCAGTTCATCACAAACATTGCTCTGTATTGTGTTTTGTAAGACTCATGCCTACAGAGAAAGGGAGAAAAATGCCAAGTCATTCAACTGGTAAAACCTGCCTTCCAAGAAATCAGTTATCATGACTCAAAAGGGGATTAAAGATAGCAAGTACCACACCAAAAGGCTGAAAGCCAAAAACCTATGAGGATTTTGCAAACAGAACAAAAGTCACAACTACAAAAAACCATTAAAAAAGTGGAACTGTAGCCATCTGTATTGTTTTTAAGGTGTTCTGAAAACCACACTGGTTCTTGCTAAATAAACACCCAGGAATACAACAGTATTGTTACTGCTGAATGACATACTGCTGCTTGTAAGCTGATGACAGGCAAAAGATCACAAAGTTCTGAGTGAAAATGGCTCAACTACTGGCATTTGCACCCTAAAATGTCTTTCTTGCAAGCCTGACATTTCTAGTTTCACAAACACTGGCAGATCATGTTTGAAAAAGTATGTCTATCATAAAATGCAATGGCCCATGTTCAGCTCTCATTATTGTAACAACTCTATAGCTGGGGTATGGAGCAAAATTCAGGACTGCAGTTTAATTCAGTTGAACGCAATGTCCCTCGGGCTGCAGCTTTACAGCAGCCTAACAGGTGGCTTCAGAACTTCTCTCTTGACTTCTGCTGGCTTTCCTGCTTGTGCTGAGCTAATGCAGTTTATAAAACCCACAGAAGACCAGTCTGACAATAAAAATGGATCATTTTCTGTCAGCTTAGCAAACTTAATGACAGAACAGGGTCAAAGAATACCAGAGCCAGCAAAGTGAAGTGAGAAACAGCACTCAGTACTTAGAGAGGATTTTAGGCTGTTGTGGAATTTCATCCTTGTAAATGAGAGGTAGTTTATTCCTCATTTCACAAGATTTCTTTCTCCTTTATTCTCAGTTCCAGAGTTCTCCTTAGTAGGGGCTAACAATACTAACTAGGTTTGCAGTGCAGTCAGATAACTGCAGAGCTGCAAAACACACTATGGACTCTGAACACCTGAATGCTTTATGGGGCACTTTTAGATGTAACTGTATTCAAACCCACACTTCTAAGACTCAAACCAAGTAAGAACACATTGCCTTCATTTTGCTTAATCCTCCTCTTATCAAGGCACTTTTACACAAAAGCAACTTGGAATGATTTTATGCCTCTAAATGTCAAGCCAATGTACTATTAAAAAAACCCAACCAACCAAAAAAACCCCAAACAAAACCCAACCAAACAAAAACCCCCCAACCAACCAACCCAAAACCCCCCAGCAGCCTGCACTTCCTGTTTAGTGTCCATGGTATTTTCATTTATTTTTTCAACTGTTTGCCTTCTCAACTTTGCTGAAGTTCTACCCTGTTCTTCATCTTCATGTCACAGGTTCACAGATCACAGGATGTTAGGGGTTGGAAGGGATCTCCATCGAGTCCCACCCCCCCGACAGAGCAGGGCCATAGAATCTAGCACAGGTCCACCCCCCCTGACAGAGCAGGGCCATAGAATCTAGCACAGATCACACAAGAACACATCCAGATGGGTCTTGAAAGTCTCCAGAGAAGGAGACTCCACAACCTCTCTAAGAAGCTTGTTCCAGTGCTCTGTGACCCCCACAGTGAAGAAGTTCCTCCTCCTGTTGAGGTGTAACCTCCTGTGCCGTAGTTTGTATCCATTACCCCTCATCCCATCACAGGTTAAACTGATCATCACTCTTACAAACCTGCATTCACCTCTAAAGCTGATTCACATGGACCTGCCATCTCTTTATGAGCACCACCTCCCAAGGCAAACTGCCATCAATTGAATTTCTGAGTGATGAAGAAAAAAGACATCACAAAAAGACCCCTTGTTATTCAGTAATTACCTCTGGCAGTCCAGGCACAAGGTTGTCATGCAAGCAGGGCAGTTCAAAACAGCATCACTGTTTGGAACAGCTGAAGGTTTTGCCTGCTGCTGCTGTGGCAGAGCTCTTCTTTGATTACGGTACCTACCAGTTCAGGAGAGGTGAAAAGAGAGACAAGAAAGGGAAATTACACACCCTTGCAGATCAGTTCAGATGTCAAACTTCTTTATATACATATATATAAAAAATAGCAATTTTATACTGAAAAAAAATGTATCCTTGGTTCCTTCTGGACACCTTTTTCAGTAACTCAAAGCACACAAATAAGTAGAGGGGAAAACACACACCATTACCTTTTCATTCACTATGTACAGAGTATTTCCATTTGGTGAGAAAACACACCTGGAATGAGAATGCACACCTAGCACCCCTCTCCACTGACAAGGCAGATGTCTCAGGAACAGACTCTGCAGGTAACATACATTAATATAATCCTTTTCAACAGATTTCACACAGAGACAATTTCAGTTCTGCTGCAACAACCCTTCCTCTACTTCACCACTCAAAAAATCCTCAGTAAAGCAGCTTTGTGCTGTCCCTGTTTTATCTGAGTATTTTGTGGCTTGCTAAACTCAAAAAGTTTTCCACAAGTAGAAATACAGTATTTAGTAGAAACAGAGATTACTTCAGCAATCAAAGTATCTGACAACCTTTTCATAGAAGGAGGCTGGAACCAGGTGAGGGTTGGTCTTTTCTCCCAGGGAACTAGGGATAGGACAAGAGGAAACATCCTCAAGTTGCACCAGGGGAGGTTTAGGTTGGACATAAGGAACAATTTCCTCCTCTTGAGGGCTGTCAAGGCTCCCCAGGGCAGTGGTAGAGCCTCCATCTCTGGAGGGGTTTCAAAGAGAGGTATGTGGAGCTATGGTGCTGAGGGACACGGTTTAGTGGCAACTTGGCAGTGCTGGGTTAATGGTTGGACTTGATGATCTTGAAATCTTGAAGGTCTCTCCCAACCAAAATGATTCTGTGGTTCTGTGATTCACAGCACATTTATTCAGAGATCTACAGACAAAATTGGCTTACAGAACTAGGAAGCCCTTATTGTAAAAAACTTCAAGTTTGAGAACTGTGTAATTCTGAAGACTTCACTTCCATTCCTTACGAATTTTATGGCCATCTGTGACCCACCACACCATCCAAGCTTCCTATGCTGGGAATTCTAACCAAAAATTGTCACTCCATGGACTTGACAGCATCAACTTTTTCTCTATATTCACCACTTCCCTTTTAAATTTTTCAGCTTATTCTTAAGTATCACAGAAACACAGAATGTTAGGGGCTGGAAGGGACCTCGAAAGATCATCCAGTCCAACCCTGCTGCCAGAGCAGGATCATGTAGGGTAGGTCACACAGGAATGCATCCAGGCAGGTTTTGAATGTGTCCAGAGGAGACTCCACAAGCCCCTGGGCAGCCTGTTCCAGTGAGCCTGTTCCACCCTCACAGTGAAAACATTTTTCATCATGCTTCCATGGAACTTCCTATGCCTCAACTTCCACCCACTGCCCCTTGTCCTGTCTTTGTGCATCACTGAGAAGAGTCTGACTTCATCCTACAGTTCAAATCTTTATGGTCTCTTACCCCCTCCTCTGTGAGTCCACCCACTCTTGGTCTCTGTTGTCCTCTTCTGGGTCATACAGCAGTTCATCGTTGGAAAGAATCCGGCGCTGCTGATGTTTTCTGTTCCTCCGGACATCCTGTGTAACTGGAAGGGTTTGTGCAAGCACTTGCTACATCCATCACACACAGGATGATTCTCTACACCAAAAACTTCAGTACTCAGTTTTTAGTTTTCCTTTTACACACTCACAACAAATGTGAACCGTAACAGAAAAGTCTAACTCAGGTCTCCTCCACATGTGCCACTCCAAAGCATTAACACGCCTTACATGTGTCGGGATATGTCATAAAGTTACAGGAACTAGGCTGAGATGATCCAGGCTGGTAATTCCCCCCCAAAGGCTGCCTTCAGGAACAGCCCCTTGACCTCACTAGAGGATTCTACAGGATGCAAGAGAAAGAATACTACTGTAAAGATGTTCTCCCCTCAGCCATTTACCTAGTTTATCTTCATCCTCTGAATCAGAATCGAAGTAAATGTCATCGTAGTATTTTGAAGTGGTGGCAGATCCAGTCTGCCCAGTACTTGAGGAAGTACCTGTGAGGGAAATTAGAGAGAAGTGGTAGTAACACCCCACTGAAAAGTCATCAAATATACAGCCCAGAACAAACCTTCATTTCCAAGGTAAATCTATCCAGGAGTGCTCTGCTTTATCTGGATGTGCTAAGTTACATTTCTCCCAGTTTATTCCTACAACGTGATCCACTTGTGTTACTTCTTTTACAGGCCCTCTCTCAGAGCAAGAACAGAATAGAACAGAACAGGACAGAACAGAACAGGACGGAACAGAATAGGACAGAACAGAATAGGACAGAACAGAATAGGACAGAACCGAACCAGGTTGGAAGAGACCTTTGAGATCATCGGGTCCAACCTATCATCCAACACTATCTAATCAACTAAACCATGGCACCAAGCACCCCATCCAGTCTCTTCCTAAACACCTCCAGTGATGGTGACTCCACCACCTCCCTGGGCAGCCCATTCCAATGACCAATCACCCTTCCTATGAAGAACTTCTTCCTAACATATAGCCTAAACCTCCCCTTGTGCAGCTTGAGACTGTGTCCTCTGACTGCTTACTCCCTCTAAGATGAATCTCAGGTACAGATCAAAGCAACACTTTCCCCAAGATACACTCCCTCTCTAGGCACAGAGGACATCACATATAACTACCTCTGCCTTATGTAATCCACACAGTCTAAGACACTCCACAGATCTTCAGTCACATGAGCAGGCGTGGCACACTTTCACCAACTGTGATTACAACAATGTGCACTGAAAACAGGCCCCAAAATTTCAGGGCCACAGAAGTTCAAAAAGGACTTAGACTAATTCCCAAGCAGATGTGCCACAGCCAGCCAGTCTGCCCCACAAATCCCATTCTGTGGACAGATGTGGTAAACCCAGTGCTACATCTTCCTAACTGCACCACCAAAACCTAGAGCTCAGATTTGTCCACTGACACAACTGAAACCCACAAACCCACTGAATGCAGTGAAGCCTCTACATTAAAGCAAACATTATACTGATTCCCCAGGAACTTAAGAACACCTCCTTAAGTGTTTTGTAAGAGGTAAAAAGAGTACATGCTCTTAAATGCCAAAGCAATCCATCCTCTTGGACCCATAGTACACCAACTCCAGAATACACACACATTTAATACAGTTTTACTATAAGTAGGCAAGGGAAGAAGAGATAAACATTTTTCCCTGAATTTCCCCCCCAAATGGCTTTCTTCAAGAAAGAAGCATATCTTGATAGCCACCCAGCACAAAGTACAAGAGTCTGCAATCTGCAACTTAAGAACAATGAGATATGGGGGGAAGGGACTGTTCCAATAAACAGAAAATATATTAGAGTAGGAAATCAGTTCAGAAACACCAAAGTCTTAGAGCTTAAACAAGGGACATTCACTGAAATGGCACCTGGAGACCGTTTCTGCTGAAGCAATCAGCCATTTAAAGATCTTGTGTGGGCTTCAAACAGCAGCTGACTGTCACCAGACACATCTACAGCCACAATAATAAACTTCACACCTTCACTGGACACCACTTAGTTCACGATTTCGTATGTGAGCAGCTGTTAAAATTTACCCGTTTCTGGCGACTTCCATTTGCCCTCCATAGTCCTCATGGTGGTGGTCAGTTCTGCTTCCATCTCCTTCTGGAACTCATCGTCACTGGAAGACTCGCTTTCGCCAGTCAAGCACTCCCGTATCAGCTTACGCTTCTGTTCCGGAGTGCCGTGCAAGAGCACATCCACCTCATCTTCTGAGCTACAGTATTAAGCGTTACACACTTAATTATGATAACCGGCTGAAAACACTGACTCAGTCACTCAGAGAACCTCTGAATCGTGTGGATCCACGGGGAAGCACCTTCTCGTGTTCACAGGAAATGTATTTACTGGAATACTTTATTAGGTTGTTGGTGTTAAACCTCTGGTTTTAATGCAAAGGAGCTGCAGGTGACTGGCTGCAGCTCTCTCAGCGAGGCTCCGCGCAGGAGCCTCATGCTTTTACACACTGGCATTTATAAGGTTAGAAACTACGCCGCTTATAAGGCCCCATTCTGCAACCCCGCGGGCGGAACCCCAGTGCCCGGCCCAGCCACCGGGCCCTCAGGGAGCCCCGTGGCACAGGGCAGGGGCCTCACGGCCTCGCCGCCCGCAGGCAGCACCTGGAGCCGCCGGGCCTCCTCGGACGCCGGCCGGAAGACTCCAGGCAACAGTGGGAATCGGTGGGTGGCGGAGGCCCCCGGCCCGACCACCCCAGTGAAGGCAGCCACTAAAGCGCCCCGGGCCTGCCCGCAGCGGGGGCTCTCCAGCACCTGCTGAGCGCTCGCTCCTCATCGCTGGGCTCCTCCACCACGTAGGGATCGTCCTCCTCCCGCAGGCAGCTCATGGCGACACCGGGCGGCCTGCGCGCGGCCCCGCGCAGCGCAGCTCCTCCACTTCCGGTCTGCCCGCCGGCTTCCGGCAGCCGCGCGCCTCCCACCTCCAGCGCAGCGCAGCGCAGCGCAGCCCAGCTCCGCTCCCGGCCGCTGCCGCGGCTTGGCCCCCACGGAGGGGATGGAGGGCAGCCCCGCAGCCCCGCAGCCCCGCAGCCCCGCCCCGTGCTGAGGTGGGACCCGGGCGCCCGGGCTCTTGTTTTGCCCTCGGAGCTGCAAGTCTTCGGGTCGGGGTATCACGTACCTTTGTGCATAGCGCCACGGGCAGGGGTTAGAGCTTTAAGAGACACACCCAATACCAACAGGCTTGAAAAAAGTTTAATGAACTAGTAACACTGCACACCGAGGACTAGTCTAAAAACTGTTCCCACATCCTACTTAAAATATTTACAATGGTGTTAGCTGTATATACATTGTAATCTTTGTGCCTTGTAGTCTATTTTCAGACGAGTTCCTTAGGAATTACAGCTGCTATATCTGCAAGATGAACAACAGCGCAGTATTACTGTGTGAGCCATTGCTGGCATGTGTTACGTACAGGAGATGAGTTGCTGCAAGCCGCTGGGCAGTGGTAATCAAAGTCTGAGGGAGGCTATGTGTGTGCAACTCAACACACAATGCAAAAACAGCATGCTTGCTCAGCTAAGAAACTCCTCTGCCTTTGAAATGTTCCAATGTGCCAAGCAGCAGCATAGGGGATGCTACGCTGTGCAGGTTACCCCCTTAAAGACAACCAACCCCACACACCTCTGCAGCAATACAGGGAGTCTGTAATCACAGAAGCATTGACTTACACTGGCCTGCATCTCCATATATCCCATTCACCAAAAGTTAGGCTGCTCCACTGAAGCTCTACAAACCCGTATAAAGCAGCAATCCTACTATGAAGAGCAATTAATCAAGTAAAGCCTAATTTTATGACATCCTGAAATTACACAATAGAACAGCACCTCTTGGAAAAGTCATAGTTCAAGTAGAAGAGACAAAGCAATACAACAAATCAAACTGGCTTCATAAGGTTAAGTCCAGCAAGCAGAATGAGATCCTTTTGAGGCACTCCTTTATTTGGGATACCTTTACTTTTTATTTTCTGAAGCAAAAACTTATCTGATCTGTGTGAAAGTGGGGCAGCACTCCTACCTTTCATTGGTATTGTATACATTTTCTGATCTCCCTTCTGCTAATTTAATTTCCCCTTTTTTGGAAAGAAACCCCCAAAAAAAAGTTCTCTGCAAAGCATTTCTGCCAAAGAAACTGCGAAGTTAGCCACCAAGCTCGAAACAATTTAAGTGCACTGGATAGGAAAAGTCACAGACGAACAGACAGGCAAACAGATAAACCTGAGAATGCAAGTGAAAAATGACTGGGTGAGTATTTAGTGGCAGACCAATCCAATCCTCAATGGTTTCATAGGATGAACAGAGGAAAAAGCTCATGAGATCGATTTACTAGAAAATATTCAGCGTACAGATGATACAATGTCTGCATAATTTTAGAAAAATCAGTGATTTCATGGTTTATTTTACAATAATTGGATTAGTCTACAAGTTAAGGCAAACATACTAATGCATTTGCTTTTCTTTTTAAATCATAGTTATAAAGGTTACACAAAGTTCTCCAAAAATCTCTAAGAAATGTTCACAATTGAAAAAAAAAGAAAGAAAAGATTTAAAGTTTCTCGGGATCAGTACATGGGGGGAAGGGGAGGGGAGGGAAAAACCAACCCAAACCAACAAAACAAACCCAAAACTAAGACAAGTGTATACAATGCCATTATAGTAACAATATACTAATATCTAATGGTAATATTTAGGGCCATTTGAACAAAGTGCTTCAAATGGTGCGCTGGAGAAAGGGTGAACTTTACAAAGGTAAAGAAGGTTGGTAGCGTATCGTAGTACTCGTAAGATGAAACGTAATCATATCGGCTAGTCTCACAAAAACCAGAGCGTCGGTTTCTGAACCATGAAAGCATAATGATTAAATAAACATGAGTATGTAGGTATAACAAGTATGCTGTTGCTTCATATAGTCTGGAGCTACTTTCAGGTGTTGGGCTTCGTTCTTTTGAAAGGAGCTGGCTTATACGCGCTTCGTCGAACGTTTTCTCCAGGAACTGTAAATGCCTGTTTTAAAGTCATGGAAACAGAATCCAGAGGAGGGCAGCCCTTGTTAGTGGGAGGACGGAGCGGAGCTTATGTGTCACCATTTAACACTGCCAGGCAGCTCTGCAGCAGCTGTAAGTTACCCTGTAAAAAAAAAAACAAAACAAGAAAAAGAAAAACATGACCACACTTCTCTGCCTGATTTTGTATCTGTGGCAAAACCAAATCACAACAAAACGGGTTTTAAATAGCAGTAACGCCACTGAGGAAGAACAGGCAGGTATTCTGCTGATGTAAAATTAGTCATGTCACTTTTATCTCAAAGAATCACAGAATCAACCAGGTTGGAAAAGACCTCGGAGATTATCAAGCCCAAACTATTACCTAACACCTCATGACAACTAAACCATGGCTTCAAGTGCCACATCCAGTCCTTTTCTGAACACCTCCAGGGATGGTGACTCCACCACCTCCCTGGCAAGCACATTCCAATGGCCATTTACTCTTTCTGTGAAGAACTTTCTCCTCACCTCCAGCCTAAACCTCCCCTGGCACAGCTTGAGACTGTGTCTTCTTATTCTAATGCTGGTTGCCTGGGAGAAGAGACCAATCCCCTCCTGGCTACAACCTCCCTTCAGGTAGTTGTAGACAGCAATAAGTTAAGCAAGCTTCACCTCTAATGCCAAGTTTTGTCCTTCTTTTCAAACACAAAGGTGTTTCAGATCTTATTTAAAGCATTCTAACCCTACCCTAAAAACCATACAGGTTGACTTTCAGATTTCTGTATGAATTTACAGAACTGACACTTAAAAAAGGCAACCTTGTGAACTAAAGGCACTGTGAAAAAGCAAGGCAGGATTTACTTTCCAGATAAACCCCACTCTGATCAGTAGTCACAGTACTCAGGTTGGTTTGTGTATTTATTAATGCTAAGATTACTTTGAACTACTGGCTATTTGCTATCAAATAGCTGTACTAGATTCATTCCCAAATCTGAAATCACGGTTTAAGAAACAATATGATAGTGTTAGGAGTAATTCCTATTAGGCTCAGATAAAATGGAAGAAGAAAACAGCCTGTTATAAACACAGGAGAAACTGATGCCTTTTATAAAGGTTTTGGATCCAAAAAGAAACCTGAAAAGCTCAAACAAACAAAAGCACATAAACAAACAGCACCAGCAGCTGTGAGTTGCTTGTCCTTGAGAAACAGCCCACACAAGTACTAAAAAATTCATCATTCGTACTTTCTCAGTCGAAAGCATTCCAAGTGACCTCTGTCAGACAGGCAGGACAGTAGCCTTCAGCCCAAAAAGGTAAGAAATCTTAATTATATCCCCCACTAAGCCTCTTATAATCCACTTTAGGCAATTAACTAAATTAAAGGCTCCAAAGTAGAAGCTTCCCAGCTGTGTCTACTGAATCCTTTTCAGCCTTCTCCAGAAGGCACTTACATCTTCAACAGCTTTTTGTCTTCGTATGCCTGTACTGGCAAAGGACAGTCACACACTATTTAAAAGCTTCTGATGCATTCTGTGGCAGGAACTAGCTCACTACGCTTGAGATTCATGGGGCTTGGTGAGCCATCTTTGCAGCGCCCAAGATCCATAAATCTAGGGTCTCTGTTACTGAACAGCTGATTTTGAGCTGTAATGAAGTAAGGAATGAAAAGGAGTACTTCAGTCCTCAAACCTAATACTGCAGTCTGAAGTGCTCTTTGTGGGCTGTGCTCATGCCATGTAGTACAGAAGTGCGACAGCGATCTATTGTCCATCTCTTTACAACCGATTAGCAGCATGAAGTATACTTGCAATTCACAGGCCACTATGTAGCACTCAAAAGATGCTCCCAAGATGCCTCTTACACATCAGCCATTTCCAGACTCGGCCACCCAGTCTACTGAACTCTTCCACACAGATATGTACAAACATTCATGAGAACAACCTTCCTCAAACTGTAACAAATCAAGGCCCAACAGGGGCTGTGAGCCAGTACTCTTTCTGGCTGCAACAACTGACATTTGACTTACATCAGCATAACTGAAGAAATTCCTACAAATTCCAATTCAGAAAAGTGTTTCTTGCCAGCTGTTAGTTACTGGCAGAACCACACTGACAGAAACATCCTTTGCAGGCAAGAAAGAATTACTGGCATTTAACCAAACCCAGTGGCACTGGATTTCACTTACTCCCTCCTTCTGTCCGTTTCAAACCAGACATCTGTTGCTAGTAATGCAACAAATTCTGTTGCCAAAAAAACCCAGAGGCAAGAGCATACACAATAATATTTGTAGAAAGAGATGTTTAGATATTTTTTTATAACCTGAAGGAAGTGGGCTATCCAGCTACAATTTTTGTGTCAGAAGACCCTAGAAGTATAGCCAAGGCTGTAAATGCCTTAAGTATATGACTATAACCTTAGCAATTTCACCAGCTATCCAACTTCCCTCCTTCATCTCAAAATTCAGCTGCTTAAAACCAAGCACTTAATCAGGCCTTACATTACCTACAGCTGTATGAAGTCATGAAGAAACACAGAACTAGTAAAACAAAAATTAAACATGACCTAGAGGGATAGTCAGACAGAATGGCCACAGAAAAAGAAACCTCAATCTGTCTAGTCTAATCTGTCAGAGACCAAGCAGAACCTAAAGTTGCAGTTTGGCACCTATTTTAAGTGTATCTAGAATACACAGAATCATAGAATCAACAAGGCTGGAAAAGACCTCAGAGATCATCAAGTCCAACTTATCACCCAACACTTCATGACTAACTAAACCATGGCTCCAAGTGCCACATCCAATCCTTTTTTGAACACCTCCAGGGACGGTGACTCCACCACCTCCCTGGCCAGCACATTCCAATGGCAAATTACTCTCTATGATGAACTTTCCCCTCACCTGGAGCCTAAACCTCCCTTGGTGCAGCCTGAGACTGTGTCCTCTTGTTCTGGTGCTGGTTGCCTGGGAGAAGAGACCAACCCCCACCTGTCTACAACCTCCTTTCAGGTAGCTGTAGAGAGCAATAAGGTCTCCCCTGAGTCTCCTCTTCTCCAGGCTAAACAACTCCATGTTGCTGCTAAGACCTCAGCTCTCTCTTATTCCCAGCCAAAGCTGTGTGTTTTGACACAAAGGGATGCTGTGAAACAAGACTGAAAATAAAGCTTAGAAAAACCCAGAGCAAATTTTAGCTTCATCTTAATCCACAGCTGCACACAAAATAGTGCCAGCAGAAGGGAAAGGAACGGAGTCATGTATCGTCATCCTTCCTGGCAGTAGTCTGCACTTGCATCAGCTTAAAGCAATCTAACACAGGGTTTGGTTTTTAGCTTTTTCAAACATCTTGAGCTGCAACCAGGAAAGGGAAAGAGGATATTAGCAGATTAAAACAAGTATTTTATAAGGAAGTAGTACAAACATAACTGGGCAGAGAGAGGACACTTAGTATTTGTATATACAGTGTCCTTGGTTTACTATAAGCTCGATTTCCCTATCACCCTCCAGGCTTCTAGAGCCACACAGAATGCAACCTGTCTCTCAGAACCCTTTCTTGATACTTTGTCCTTCTGACTTCACTACAGCTGTCTCTGTTTTGGGAACTTTTGTTTTTCTCTCTGCATAGAGCAAATAACTTTTAACAGTAAATCACACATCAACCTTCATTGTGGCTAAATTCCTTCCAAAGAGGAATGAGCTGAGGTGAACTCCAGCATCCATGGCTGCATCATATTTCAGCTCCATGCTTTCCATGCCAAGAAACTCCAAGTTCAGAAGACACATGACTAGACCAATTCAGAGATCACAGTATCACAGTAACTAAGGTTGGAAGAGACCCCAAGGATCATCAAGTCCAACCCGTTCCAACAGATCTCACAACCAGACCATGGCACCAAGTGCCACATCCAATCTCCCCTTGAACACCTCCAGGGATGGTGACTCCACCACCTCCCTGGGCAGCACATTCCAATGACGAACGAGTCGCTCAGTGAAGAACTTTCTCCTCACCTCGAGTCTAAACCTCCCCTGGCACAGCTTGAGACTGTGTCCCCTTGTTCTGGTGCTGGTTGCCTGGGAGAAGAGACCAACCCCCTCCCATCTACAACCACCTTTCAGGTAGTTGTAGAGGGCAATGAGGTCACCTCTGATCCTTCTCTTCTCCAGGCTACACAATACCAGCTCCCTCAGCCTCTCCTCATAGGGCTTGTGCTCAAGGCCTCTCCCCAGCCTTGTTGCCCTTCTCTGGACATGTTCAAGTGTCTCGATGTCCTTCCTAAACTGAGGGGCCCAGAACTGGACACAGTACTCAAGGTGTGGCCTAACCAATGCAGAGTACAGGGGCACAATGACCTCCCTGCTCCTGCTGGCCACACTATTCCTAATACAGGCCAGGATGCCATTTGCCCTCTTGGCCACCTGGGCACACTGCTGGCTCATGTTTAGGCGGGTGTCAATCAGCACCCCCAGGTCCCTCTCTGTTTGGCAGCTCTCTCAGATAGGCATCTGTATGACAGCTAGTCCAGAGGCATGCCTTTCAGGAAAAAAAAAACACCACCAAACCAACCCCTCAACACAAGACTTGTAGCAAAAGCCTGCAACAGTGTTACCTGTTGCCTGCCTCTCCACAGTTGACTTTTTGGCTGGAAAGAGCACTTAGACCTTTATTGTCTACATGAAAAAGTAGGGGTTTGAATTTTACCAGCCCTCTTTTGGCACTACTACAAGAGGAATTAGGCATTTACAAACACCCCAGCTTAGCCCAGCTGAAACCAGGGCTACTTAGTCTCCCTGAAATGGAAGCATTGTTCATGATTTGCATGGCAACAAGTATAGAAACATCCCCCTTTGGGACAAGGGGAGACTTTCCTATTCCCCTAACATCAGGGCACAATGCTATCATTAAAAAAAAAATCCCTGAATCTTCTCATATGTTCTCTCTTCCTTTTATGGAACTCCTTCAATACTCTGTATGATTAAAAACCTATCTATAAGATTCTCCTCAAATAATGCTGCTCACAGCATTCATAAGAAAATTCCCCACTATATAAAACTGAAACATATGATCTGTTCCACTGGTAAATTCTGTCATAATCCAACTCCATCTGTAGAAACAAAAGCACAGGAACCAAAATGACCCATCTGTAGTAGCTTGTTTCGAATGAATATGAAACACAGGCTTTGAAACAAACCCAGAACTTTCAAACCCAGTGAGAAACAAAATAGCCTTTCATTCACCAAGTCACATCTGTCAACATCTCATGAACTGTCACCCTTAGTCAAAAGGACCTTTTATACTGTAAAACTTTGAATATTTAAAGTTGTCTAGAGAATCTTACAGTGCTCCAGGATAAAATAGGTGAAAAGGTCAGCAAGAAGTTCACCCTCAAGACCAGCGCTGCAGTTCAAAGTTTCTGTTCCAGCCTGACACACTCCTTGTTAGCAATTCTACTAAGACAAAGTATCCCACAGACAAACTGTCTGAAGCATACCTTAAATAAACTGTGGTGCCAAATTAAAAACTGATTAAAAAAATTCAAGTTCTTCCAGGTCAATTGAGGATTCTAAAAAACACAAAGAAGTTGAAGCTAAAGAATTTAAGCATTTTCCCTTTGCCTTCTGCAGTTACCAGCTCTCAAAATTCAAAAGAATATCACTACAAGATTTTTGACTTGCACAGAGAGTTAATACAAGCGATTCTTTAAGGATGCTTTACAGGGTAGAGACATTTTTAAGCACTCCACTCCAAGGCATGCAAGGACTTAGGCAAGGATCAGTCCAAAGAAATCATGAAGAGTCAAATGACAGAAGCAGGCCAGAAGTGCTGGGGATTAATTCCCTTGTTAAAGTGTGACATGGCAAAGCAATAAACACGGTTGCAAGTTTGCCTTACAACAGGACTATCTCGAGGACAATAGTTGAGAACATTGCTAGGACTATTCCATTTCACTGAAACCCATAACCAGTACACTCATGACCCAACATAGATTTCTGGGCACTCAGGGCTGGATATAGACAGTGGTTATACACAGAGAAGCAGGGTGGCTGAACAAGCCAAGTATTGTGAGAAGTTTTAAGACTTCAGCAGAAATACAGCTGAATTTCAGAGCACGTTAAAGCAAGCACTGCTCATCTGAAAAAGGAGTATCACACACCTTACTGATTATCAAACTGAAGGTCTTATCAAACTAACTTATACATACAAAGATTTAAAAAAATAAATAAATCAAGAAGTCCCCAATTTAACCCTTTACAGAGCATTAGTTTTACAAACAAGGGGTCTGACAGAATGAAGATTGACACTGTCAACGCTACTGAAAAAGAGCGTATCTCAGGCTCAGGGGAGACCTTAATGCTCTCTACAACTACCTGAAAGGAAGTTGTAGCCAAGTGGAGGTTGGTCTCTTCTCACAGGCAACCAGTGGCAGAACAAGAGGACACAGTCTCAAGCTGCACCAGGGGAGGTTTAGGCTGGATGCTAGGAAGAAAATCTTCACAGAAAGAGAGATTTTCCATTGGAATGGGCTGCCCAGTGAGTCACCATCACTGGAAGTGTTTAAGAAGAGACTGGATGAGGCACTTAATGTCATGGTTTAGTTGATTAGATGGTGTTGGGTGATAGGTTGGACTCGATGATCTTGAAGGTCTTTTCCAACCTGGTGAATTCTGTAATTCTGTCACTTGTGCACACACCATGTTGGGATGTAGCTGGAGAGCTACCTCTCAGATGCAGCTAGTTTTCTGGCTCAGGCAGGCTCAGAGTACAGCATCTTCTCTTCCCAGCTCCTGCTTAGGCTCAAAGTGAGAAAGTTCTTCACAAAAAGAGTAATTGGCCATTGGAATGTGCTGCCCAGGGAGGTGGTGGAGTCACTGTCCCTGGAGGTGTTCAATAAAGGATTGGATGTGGCACCTGAAGCCATGGTTTAATTGTCATGAGGTGTTAGGTATTAGGAAATAGTTTGGACTTGATGATCTCTGAGGTCTTTTCCAACCTGACTGATTCTGTGATTCTATACCTCTTAATGAGTCCTTTCAACACACACATTCCAAGTGCATTTAAAGCTTGGTAGCCAATGCACTTTCAGATTTGTGATGAGAATGGGAAGTGCTAAGAAGTTTAATTTTAAAAGAAAGCTGCCTCCTGCTATAGGATTGTTGAAGTAAGACACTGTTGTACTTGTCTATGAAATCAGAGCAGATAACCTAACTTAACACTGAGTTCATGTGGATTAAAAGGATCAAATAAATGGAGAAATTTAACTTTTTCTTGCAAGAAAATTTTCTACTGAAAAAGCTTTGTGCAACATTTCTCTTTTGTTAGCACTTTATAGTTTAAAAGCAGAAATATTCAAAAGCATATTCAGGGTAACACTGACCTGACTTCAGACAAGTGATCTCATGCTCAATAGTTTGCCTATCCTATACATCAAGACCTCAACATCTGGGTAACAGGAGAAACCACTTCCTGTCTCACAGTCAAATGGTGCAATGAGGTGATAAAAATAAGCAGGTGTTCAAACTCTGCAGCTATAAAATATCAAACAGCTACAGAAACATAAAACTGAAGCCAAAATCATCTTCAAAGAGATAAGTTTTCCAAAGGCATCTAAAGCACCCCAGTCCCTCAGAAATACTCCACCTATGCTTTGTTTTTCCCTTTATTATTCGAGGAAGTTCACCTTTCTGGATGATGCTTGCCTGCAAATTCCCCTTCCTGAATCTGACTTAACAAATGTAGCCATTGTGGGTTTTCAAGCTTATAATGGCTAAAATCTATTTAAATACAGGCAAGAAAGGATCACAATTACCTTAGCATGCTTTAATTCCAGTTCTGCTAGTTCCACCAGATTTTTTCTGAATGCTGCAACTCTTCTTGTCTTAAAGTCTATCAGTTCTACAGAAAGCAAAAAGGGGTAATTAACAGTATTACTGAAAAGGCCTTCAACTGTTCACAGACTTTCCTTCAGGATGAAAGAGAGAAAAGGTTGAGAAAAGGCAACAGGAAAAAGCTCAGGTTTAACATCAGCACATTTCAGGTTCAAAGATACTGCCACACTATTGGATGAAAGCAAACCATCACTAGAGCGCCTCACCTCCAGCTAACCTTTTGTGGATGCAAAGCTCTTTTGAAAGAAAGGCTGCAGTATGGATGGCTTTTAAACACTTAACTCTCTTATTCCATGTGCACTGTTTTTAGGAGGCTGGTATGTAAAAGTCTTTAGGGAAGATACTAAGCCAGAACTAGCATGGAGAAAGGAGGAAGCAAGTATGCTTTATGCATATACCTCTGTGGCTAATAGGATCACTCATTCTCTGCTGTCTCATTTATAGAAATCATAAGATTCTTAAATGATAAAACCAGAGGAGCATGGTGTTTAAACCTTGAACAAATCTGCCCCAAATCATGTCAGATGATTATTAGCTCAGAACAATCTTGGCCTAAAACCCCCTAAGTTTCCAGAAGAAAAAGCAACATATAAAAAAGGCTCCTTTCTGCAGCTACTGTAACCCTGCCATTTCAGTGAGATTGGATTTCATCATCTCCTCCTTTTCTGATGTAGTATCATCCCTGTGACAGACTGCTGCTTTCACAGAAGAATGTATAAAACCAGATAGGGAATATCAACAGTACTTTAAAAGATTAGGTTTGCCTTTATTGCTAGGAATTATCATCTTTCTAGTCTATACTGTGCATATAAAAAGAAGTGGTTAACAAATAATTTGCACATGGACTTTGCCCTGCTGAATGGATCTGAGAGGAGCCAAAGGGAAATATCATTTGAACTTTCTAAAATAAGTAAATGCTGATTAAAAGATAATAGTTCTTTTTAGGACACACAACAACAAAAAAAATCTAGCCTCAATAGTAACATCCTAAAAGCAAGACAGGATCAAAGACCACTCAAATACCTTGTTTTGCTGATTCAGAAATCTTCTCAAACTTCTGACAGCATATTTGCTGAGTAGTTTCAGCTTGCAACACATCTTTGTTCTTTGCTCTTGCTTTATCCAATGCCTTATTAGCATTTTCATAATCCACTAGTGACCTAGATCTTCTATATAGGAGATCCTATTAAAAAAAAAAAAAGAGAAAAGGATAAAATATGTATGGTGTTTACAAAAATCTAACCAAGGATTTTAGTGGATATCAAACGAGAAAGAGAGAGTGAGAAAAATAGTTCAGATTTAGTCTTTTTGTTATTGTATTTCAATTCTTACTAAGTTATCTGCATTCACATTACTTCATTCTGCAAGTCACAGGAGTGTCCATACTGGATCAGACATACAATTTAATAATCTGGTCTGCATCTTGTCTGACAGAGGCTAGGAACAGATGGCTTTTATGATACTCCAAAAAAACCCCAAACAAACAACAAAACCAACCCAAAAAGAGGCAACCATGGGAAATTTCACAGCTTTTAGGATTAGCAAGAGACTATATGTATGTTATATATTGGGAATACACACAGGCTCCAAGAAACAGGTAGCACTTTTGTGCTGTCATCTGCCCATGTACACTGCACTGGTTAGGCCATACCTCAAGTACTGTGTCTAGTTCTGGGCCCCTCAGTTTAGGAAGGATGTTGACTTGCTGGAGCGTGTCCAGAGAAGGGCAACAAAGTTGGTGAGGGGTTTGGAACACAAGCCCTATGAGGAGAGGCTGAGGGAGCTGGGGTTGCTTAGCCTGGAGAAGAGGAGACTCAGGGGTGACCTTATTGCTCTCTACAACTACCTGAAGGGAGGTTGTAGACAGGCAGAGGTTGGTCTCTTCTCCCAGGCAACCAGTACCAGAACAAGAGGACACAGTCTCAGGCTGCACCAGGGGAGGTTTAGGCTGGAGGTTAGGAGGAAGTTTTACACAGAGAGAGTGATTGCCCATTGGAATGGGCTGCCTGAGGAGGTGGTGGAGTCACCATCACTGGAGGTGTTCAGGAGGAGACTTGATAGGGTGCTTGGTTGCATGGTTTAGTTGATTGGGTGGTGTTGGATGATAGGTTGGACACGATGATCTTGAAGGTCTCTTCCAACCTGGTCTATTCTATTCTATTCTAAGCATGGACATTTTCTGTCACGTGCTTCCTCATTCTATCACGTTACATCCAACACTAAGAATGAAATGTTCATAGGTATAGGACACCAAATCTGGCCCATGTGTTTTTACATCAGTAAAAACCACCATTGCAGACCATCCAGACCGTTCCATTTTAATATTTGGAAAAACTGTAATTGCTTGCAGTCTACAAGCAGCAAACACATGAACAATCCACACAGAACTCCACCACTGGTTTTAATTATACTGCACAATTTGGCCTCAGTAAGTGGGATCACAGATTTCCAGTCAGTCAGTCCCACGATCAGCAACTGCGTTGTGGTTTCTCACCTACAACAGAGATCCAGGTTTTACAGTTAAGGAGAACCTATCTACTGCATATTTCTCAAGATGATCCCTTATTCTCCTTTTTCATTTTTTAACTCTCAAGAACTACTGAACAAACCCCCCCCATAAATTCACCTTAGCAGCTTGAGATTCCCTTAGGTAATACTTCAGAAGATCAGAAAGTTTAAGATCTTCATCAGCAGACACCCGGGCCTCTATTTTCTGCAGAAACAGTAAGTAAAAGCATCAATCAAAATAACCACTCATACTTTAGGTACTCAACTGTATGATGTAAAGACAAGATAAAACAGACAACAGAACATGACAGGTTGTCTTTTTCAGAACCTAAGACTGTGCATTTGTAACAGGATATTTCAGGCTGCATCCTGAGAAGCACTATGAGGATTTTGTATTAAAATGTAAGCAATAACCTGCTGTGTGAGCAGGCAGTAAGCTTTCTATTTTAAAAACTGCTTTCTTCTCAGTTCCAATCATACACCAGACAAACAGCAGAGAAAGAAAATCTTATCTAGTACAAAGAGCCACATCAGAAGCTTTGTGTTGCTCTTGAGATCAAAGGAAAACTAATTTTTAAGGCACCTGTGCAGACTGGCTGTGTACCTGCATTTATTAAATGGTCCAAGAGCCCCATAACCTTATTTGCTTGTATTGGAAACAGACATTTATGTGTATTGGCCTTCCAGTATCTGAAGGGGGCCTCCAAGAAGGCTGGGGAGGGACTTCTCAGGATATCAGGCAGTGATAGGACTAGGGGGAATGGAATGAAGCTGGAGGTGGGGAGATTCAGGCTGGATGTAAGGAGGAAGTTCTTCACCATGAGAGTGGTGAAGCCCTGGAATGGGTTGTCCAGGGAGGTTGTTGAGGCCCCATCCCTGGAGGTGTTTAAGCCCAGGCTGGATGAGGCTCTGGGCAGCTTGATCTAGTGTGGGGTGTCCCTGCCCATGGCAGGGGGGGTTGGAACTAGCTGATCCTTGTGGTCCCTTCCAACCCTGACTGATACTATGATACTATTTAGAAACACAGTGGGGCAAATCTTAGTTTTAAAAGAAAAATTACATTCAAAAAAGCAACATTTTGTGTTAAATGTCAGTCCTTTGCTGTATGCATTCACGTGTGTGTTTGGGAAATGCACACATCTTTCATTTGAAAGTTTTCCTGATATAAGGCACACATCTTGTGCTCTACCAAGCCAAACATGCAAGGCAGAAGAGACAAGATCTTTTCAAGTCTGGTGAAAAGCATTGGCAATAGTATTTCTGAGTCAAATAACTGCAGAAACAGATCTTGGCTCTAGTGACCACCTTTTTTTGGATTAAGGTTTACATTTCTTCATCCCAAGAAGGAAAGCCTCTAAGCACTTTAAAGCAACAGCAGCTTTACCAGCATCTTACACAGAAGACAGAAAGACTGCCTAGAAATGTTTAGCAGACTGAAGACTCCTAAGGATCAATTATTTCACAAATCAGATGAATGGAATTTTACTCTTTTTCACAGAATCATACCACGGTTTGGGTTGCAAAGGACCTCACAGATCTTCTAGTTACAAGCCCCTTGCCATGGGGTCACCTTCCACTAGATCAGGCTGCTCAAGGCCCACATCCAGCCTGGCCTTTAACACTTGGGGAGGTTTAGACTCAAAGTGAGGAAAAACTTCTTCACTGAGCAAGTCGTTCGTCATTGGAATGTGCTGCCCAGGGAGGTGGTGGAGTCACCGTCCCTGGAGGTGTTCAAGGGGAGATTGGACGTGGCACTTGGTGCCATGGTCTAGTTGTGAGGTCTGTTGGGACAGGTTGGACTTGATGATCCTTGGGGTCTCTTCCAACCTTAGTTATACTGTGATACTTCCAGAGATGGGGCATTCGCATCTTCTCTGGACCACCTGTTCTAGTGCCTCATAACCTTTAACAGTGCAGAACTTCTTCCTTACATCTAATCTCATAAAAGCAGAGTAGAGGAGGTGAATCACATCCCTGCTGACCACACTTCTTTTGATACTGCCCAGGACACAGCTGACTTTCTGGGCTCCAAGCACAGGCTGACAGGTCACACTGAGCCTTTCATCAACCAACACTCCCAAGTGGTCCTTTTCAGGGCTGCTATCAATACATTCTCCACACAGCCTATATTTGTGCTCTTCTCAAGTCATACTGGCTGTCACAAGTCACCTCCTTAGTTTTCATATGCTTTAGCACTTTCCAGGAGGATCCTCCATGATCTTGCAAGGCACAGATGTGAGACTGAGTGGCCTTTTTAAAAATGGGGGTTACATGTCCCCTTTTCTGCTCAGCAGGAACTTCACCAGACTGCCACAACTTCTCAGATATGGTGGACAATGGCTTTGCCACTTCATCCACCAGTTACCTCAGGACTCATGGATGCATCTCATGAGGTCCGATGGACCTCTGCACCTTCAAGTCCAAGCAAGGCCAGCTGAGAAACCTGCTTTGACGTACAGTGCCTGGTTCTTCATTCCCCTGGTCCCTGCCTTTACCTTCTGCCACTTGAGCAGTGTAGCTGGACCACTTGCTGGTGAAGACTGAAGCAAGAATGTCATTAAGTACCCCAGCCTTTTCCATATCCCAAGTAATCAAGTCTCCTGTTTCCTTCCAGCAAAGGTCTACATTCTTTTTGTCACCAACACACCTATAGAAGCTTTTCTTGTTGCACTTGATGTCCCTGGCCAGATTTAATTCTATGTCAACTTTAAATTTCCTAACCTGATCCCTGCCTGCCTGGACAATTTCTCAGTATTCCTCCCTGGCTACCTGTCCTTGCTTCCACCCTCTATAAGCTTTATTTTTGTGCTTGAGTTTGGCAATTCCCTAGCACATCTTGCTTATACACTTCATATAGAAGCATGCATACAAGATCTACATATTAATATCTAGTTGACACAAGAATGTCCAGCCACTTCCAGGATGTACACAAAGAATGTATCTAAAAAGGTTTCATAGTACATACCCTTGTTTTGTCAAATAACTCTGACACCTTCAGAAAAAACCTGCACAAAGGAAACAGCTTCTATTACAAAATTAAATTGGAACAGCCTGATTATTTTCTAGAGCTCAAAATGTAATCTGTGTCTGGTAAAAAAGACCTTAAAAGCACTGCTTAGAATTGCAATTCACAGAACTTAGAGGACTTAATAGTTTCAAATTAAAGCCCTTCAAACATCTGGGAATTGTACAACTGAAGAAAAGGTAAGGGATACACAAAGCATAACAAATGGATGGTTTCTACTAAAGAATAATTGCACAGGGATTCTTTCTGCTTCTGTGAATTGGAACTCCAAACACCACCACCCTGGTTAACAGTTCTATGCAATTATCAAGTGCCCTTCACTCAAATTTGAATGCACTTCCCCCCCACCCCAGTAAACATGATGCACACCCTACTTGGAATTCAGGGAGGCTGAACAACAACGTGGCACATTGCAACAGCAGACTGAATTCAAGTGCACTCATGCTATTTTGACAGAAAACAGACATGATTCCTGACAGACTTGAAACAGACTACAGCAGATCTCAAAACCATAATCAAAATAATCAATATGTAAGCTATCACACAAGGTAAATCACTAAAAACTTTCACACTCATCTCCTACATGTCATCACACTAGGAAGCGTACATGTTCATAAGCATCAATATCTATGTTTTGCTTTCAGATGCACAAACCACTGAAAGATTAAAGAATAAACATCTGTACATAGAGACCCTTTCCTGTTTTCAAGGGCTTAGAGACCTCTGTGGATTCCTTTATTTCCTAATGGCAGCAATATTGCCAGAACAGCAAAACTACTTTTCAAGATGTTGGCACAGGGAACATCCACAAAAATCAGCACACTCAGACTGAGACTTGTTCCTGCTGCACAGGTTAAAAAACTTAAAACACTTCAAAAGTAGTGTAAGAATTGGGAGGTTTTTTTCCTTATTCTGCAAGGACTTCTTTTCATCTGTGTAATTTTCTACATTTTTCATCTGTGTAATTCTCTACAAACTGCAGAAAGCAGCGTTTTTCCCCAGAAAAATATTAGAGCAAAAGTATTAAGTGAGCCTACTGCAGAAATTAAGTAACAGAAGAAAATCTCTTCAAGTGATATAACAAACTCTGGTTTTCTCATAGCAAGTGAGCTACTGATCTCAACAGGTCATCATTAAGACTGCTACTTAATTTCCCCTTAAGTTATTACCAGTATCTTACTTGCATATATCTGTGGAGTCCTGCGTTCCTAATGCATATAATGAAGAACCAATTCTATTATAGTCATCTGCCACACCTAGAAAAAGAAACAAGCACTTCTTTTACTATTTTTATTCCTCTTCTTTCCAAATCTTTAGAATGTTCTTCAAAAGTAAGTGTTTTTCTGAAAGGAACACAATGTAACACAAACCCAGAAATGAAATTTCAATCCTGTGATGACTTATGAAAGGAAACTTCACACAAACATGGTGCTCTCACCAAATCACAATTTATCTAGGGATGTTTAACACAATTAGCAACTGCTGTGTACATTTATTGTGCAGCTTTGTTAGGCTTGGTTTTGGTGGAAGATGTACAAACTCGATGGCTGATGGCTGAATTTAAATCTGAGTCTAAAGTTTAAAACCATTTGGAGAAAGCCTATTAAAAACTCCCAGTCTGTGCTTGAGAGCAGTGAATTGAATACAAGCTCCAATCTACTGAAACACAGCACTGTGTGTGCAGACTTAATTTTCAGGAAGCCCTCACCTTTTCAACAAGCACTCACTGGTTGAAATACCATTGGTGTTAAAACATTTTAAACAATGAAATTAAAAGCAGGGTTTGTAAAGAAGGATGCGGAGTTTGACTAGTGAGATGCTGCTATGTATGAATCATAAAGTCCAAATATTTGCACATGTGCTTTCAGTATAAACTCAATGGATGATTGAAATGCTAATGGATCCAAGCAATGAACTTTAGAAAAGGAGATTATTGAAGTTTATAGGCCTTTAAGCAGAATTTTTAGTTCTGTTTTATTTTTAATAACACAAGCTCGTTTTAACTGATTGAGTAGGGTCACTTTCCACCCAATCCCCTACTCCATACATCCCAAGGGAATCACTGCAGTCGGTTACAGTCATATTAGGAAGGCATTAACTCCCCTTCTTTTCCTCTTGTTTAAATGTGAAAATGGACTTTCTGCTGGAAACAGGAAGTCAGTATCTTTGCAAGTCCTGCAGCTCTCTGTCCATCACAAGTTATCCATAAACTACAGATCACCCACTTCCAAAACAGGATTCCCAGGTCACTGCTCTACTCCTCTAGCCAGAATTTCAAGAGGTGCTGTTTGTCCCAATTTACAGTTTGGTAACAGCTGTCAATACACATCCCAGGCAATTTCAGTCTGATAATCAGTGAAGCATTGTCAGGAGTTTGACCAACCCTCTCTCATCAGATCCTCTATAACCTAATTTCTAACAATTTTCCTGTTTCTATAGCCAACATAAAAAGCTCACTCACTGCCTAAAGTTTAGCACATTACTAACAGGAACAAAGTTCTAAAGTCAGACTAACATTCTTTAGACTGTCCAAAGACTACAGTTTTGAGAAATATTTCACTTTCTGCATACAAAAAGAAAACAATTACTGCCCCAAACAAACCACTTGTGTGTGCTTTAAAAACTAGTACTATTCTCACCCTGGAAAAAACAACCAACCACTCACTTTTATGTGATCTTGTCATTTTATCAGATTTGGCAGAGGCATCTTTCACTCGGTTGTGATACTCTACAAGGAATGTTCTTTCGTGTTCAAAGAAGTCATCCACATCCTGCAATAAAGAAAAAAAAACCAAAACAAAACCAAGGACAATTAAAAAACCAGGATTTCACTCACTGAACAGAGTGACCACAGAGTAAGTTTGCATACACTGCTGTTGGCTGTGACACGAAATGCAATGTTTCTGTTGTCTAAATCACAACTTCTGTAAACTGATTCCTTCTTCACTTATCATGATATTAAGTTTTGTTAAGAACTTATAACAAAAACATATTAAAAGGTGTAGATAACTATATCTGAAGTGAAGCAAATAATTCAGTTACTAGCTACCACTTCAGTGACAGAAAAACAGAATACCTAGAAAAGGGGGGAGGGGAGAGGGGAAGACAGACACCCAGTTGTTCGGATGCTGCGGTCACAGCAGAGACAATATGAACTAGCTCAGCACTGCTGATCTTGACGATAGACTTCTTTCAAGTTGGGAAATGTAGGTAAATTGTAGTATTTTCTGTATTACAGTTTGAGATGTTTGGTTTACAATTACTTTAAAAAAACACCTCTAAAATAGCACAAATGCTCAATACCATGGGATACCCTGCAACAAGAGCTTTGAGCAATGTGGCTGTGAAAACTGCTGGTTCTTTTGACTTCAAACGAGATCAAAATCATCTTCTGCAGAACATAGGTTTGTAATAAAACTCATTTTTCAACTTTTGGAAAAGTCAAAATGAAACTTTTTATTATTTTAAATCTCAGCTACATCCTTGTATCTACTGGGAAAAACAGCACCACCTGTATTCCACAGCTCTCAAACAGCAGAAGGATATTACACGACTGGTAAAATTCACACTGCATTAGTAACTTCTGAACTGCAGAAGCTGTCAAAACTAAAGTGCCTACCCACTATACAAATTGATAGGCCTGAACAAAAAAAGCAGATTATCAATTATCTATGGATATAAAAATTGCTTAATTTCCTAGAACAGAGGGAAGAGTACTGTAGGCCTACTTTCACAGAAGCAATCAGATCAATCCCAGTTATCTTGATTCCAGGGCAGGAGGTTCCCTCCCACGCTCTGACTATAATTCTTAAGTTAGATACAGATTAAAAAAACCCTCTTTTTTTTGTAGCTATGTAAATATTTGCTTCACTAAAAAGACAGCAACAATGGTAATGTATTTTAAATCTTGATTATGTCCAGCAGTAATCACCTTTACTCCTGAAACGATGACACCATCTGCTGATTTAACCATGTTCTTGAAGAAGTCTTCAAGTTTCTCTTTCTTGTTTTTCCCACGAACACTCAGCTGAAAATCAAATTCATGTATCAAGTTAATTCATTTTCTGGAGGCAATAAAATAGTTTTTTTTTTAAAAACAGAATTACATAGCACAACTTGCTCCTCCTAAACCAGTTTTCTTGCTCTCTGCTTAGTCTTTATTTGGCACTAATGGGGATAGTGTTTGCTCCTTGACTTGAGCACCGATTCTCTTTGCTCTTTCCCCAGAGCTATGAAAATAATGACTCTGTCTTACAGGACATAGAAATAGAATAGAGTAGAATAGAGTAGAATAGAGTAGAATAGAGTAGAATAGAGTAGAATAGGTTGATAGAAGACCTTCGAGATCGAGTCCAACCTATCACCCAACACTACCTAATCAACTAAACCATGGCACCAAGCGCCCCATCCAGTCTCTTCTTCAAGACCTTGCACCCAGAATGACAAACTACCTCACTTCCTAGACTGTTCTTTATGATCTAAAATACTATTCCAGGGAAAAAAAACAAGCAAACAAACAAAACTCCACAACACTCTAGCACCTAAAGATAATGCCAAATACACATGGTGTACATTTCAGTTATTAATAATACAATATTTATCACACTCAGCATAGCTGTTCATTTATCCTAATATAATCACACTTTGCTTTCTTAAGTGTAGAATGGCAAATTTTTTTCCTGTCAGAAACTACAGAAGGAACTAACCCTTGTTGCACTAAGGATAACCACAGAATCAACAAGGTTGGAAGAGACCTCAAAGATCATCAAGTCCAGCCTGTCACCCAACACCTCATGACTACTAAACCATGGCTTCAAGTGCCACATCCAATCCCTTTTTGAACACCTCCAGGGACGGTGACTCCACCACCTCCCTGGGCAGCCCATTCCAATGGCCAACAACAGTTTCAGCTTCCTCACACTTTTCCTGTCCTTCTACATTTGCACCATTTAGGTAAACTGAGTTCCTGAATCAGTAAGCATTTCTGCATCAAGCAGCAATAGGATCCCCGGTAACACACTCAGCCAAGCCAATCTTAGGACTGAATGTTGAAGAAATCATTACAAATTCCTGCATTTTTGAAAAGCAGCTGAAAACTGCTTGCAGAACACAAGCAACCACCAACTCCAACACTGATGCTCAAATTGAATAACTCATTAGACATCACTGTGCATATGAAGCAGCTTTTCTTTATTCAGTGCTGGGGGGGTGGGGAGCTGTTCCAAAACCCAGGAGCACCGGTGAAAATTTCCTGTGGTTATTTATACATAAACTCTTTCAAAGTCAAGCCTATCTAATGCAATTATGCCTCCCATCTATTACATATTCATGAGGCATGATTCAGTGAAGTATTTGGGTATCTGCACCTGCTTGAGACATTCGAGGGTCTCCAAATCCCCTCCTCATATTACCTTTTATAGTACTATAGGCACTTTGATGTTTTTCCCAGCCGCTTTAGTCACCAACAAATAAAATGATCAATAAGCATCCCTTCTTATCTAGCTTCGATATTGATTAGGAGGTGAAGTAAGAGTTTGAAAACAACTTGTGACAAAAAACCACTATGTTCCAATAACTGATGAAAAACACGTGAAAAACACCCCGTGACCAACTGATGCAATAAGAAACTCAAAGTCCCCAGGAAAACAAAGAAAAAGGAAAAAAACCACCCAGTGCTGCTCAGGCTTTGCTCTTTGAAATGAGGACAGGCCTAAGGCCTGGCCTTTGAAATGCAAGCCTAAGGTGGTAACACCAAAGAGTTATTATGAATCCAGAAAGACCTCTCCATTAACTCAAACGTAGATAGCAACTCAGTATGTAACATGCAGATAGCCACATTAGCCCAGTATCTAGGAAAAAAAAAATAACCAAGTTGTCACTTACATTACTAACAAGGTTTTAGTTATCAGAACATTTCATTGGAAAACTTCTCTAGGTTTGTTTTAAACCACGGTTCCAAATCCTGGAAAGTAGCATTCCATCTTTGTTGCATCATCCTTCCCCACCGAAAACCCCACAAAACAAACAAAAAACCCCACCCCACAGAACAGACAATTGGAACTTCAAATGAAATCACCAGCAAAAGCTAATCTTTATAATCCAAAACATATTGGATTCCCATTAATATTTTGGATGCTGAGGCTAGAGCACGTGGTGCATCTGGTTCCCCAGGTGGCAAGAAAATGAAATCCTACAGACTAAGTTAATTTTTAACTTCTAAAATACAAATATGCCTGGTATGAAGGAACTGATGCAATTTGCTTCAGGAGGTAAAGCCCTCTTAATCAATTTTCCATCCTGCCCTAAAAGTACATCTTGCTTTTTTCTTGCCAGCAATTCAGTTTTCAATACTCACATCCTGATTATATTCCAAGAACACATGGAAATTTAAATCCTTTCTCAAAATAGGATGTGCTGCCACGCGACACAAAAACACTTCATGCATCGCAACTGTCTTCTTGAATATTGCCAAATACTCACTGCAAACAGAAAAACAAGACAGACATAAGAATTTCACAGGAAGCAATTAAGCTTGAGATTAGTCTAGTGAGAAGATTTAAGAGATCCTCAGTAAAGATACAAAATTATAAGCTGATACAGAAGAGGTCACGACTCCAGTGTTTCATATATGCATACATCAGTATTGTAATGTTAATTCTACTGGGAAATTGGAAGCCCTAACGTATTACAGAGAGACTTTTAATGAAGACTCAACAAACACCTTCTAATTTTTAAGGCTAGCTAACACAGACTGATTTGCTGAAAGTGTGATCTTCTTTAATTGTCCTTTCCCCGACTCCCCAGACATCAAGAAATTGAGGTAGACTACAGTCACTAGGTACCATGCAGCTGATGTGTAAATTCCTTCCTCCCCATCTCCATCCCCTTGCCTATTTGCACCCTCCTTACTGATTTAAACATTCATGTAGTTTTGTAAGATGTTTAGACAGCAAGTCTTTTTATTCCATGTTAAAGCATCTAGCCTTTTTGGGTCAAAGCTTACATGGATGTCTTGCTTCATAGTGGTTCTAAAAGTGAAATTCAGTGCTGTATTTGATAGGTACAACCAAAAAAATTTGTTTAACTGTGACAATTGCATAGTTGTCCAGTTCAGACAACTTAACTTTAAAGCATTCCTTTAAGGCATTCTTACCAAGGTAAGTTTGCTAGAATTCATTTTGTTTTGCAAATTCAATCAGTAACATGTAACATGTCTGAAAATGAGGGAGGGGCTCTTTTCCCCATTCTGAGGTCAGATGGTGAAATGATAATCAACACTTTTGCTTCCACTATGTGCAAGGAGGTTAAGATTTACATACCAGCAAACCAGCAGGGTCAGTGTTGGGAGATGTTTGATCTCAGTGAGAGTAGTAGTCATTCAGTGAAGACAAAAAAGGAGGATGCAGAGGATGGAGGTGGCAGTAGAAGAAACCCAAAGTTTTCTGTGTTATCCAACCCCTAACCAGACCACAAGAGAATCATGATCAGGGCCGCTGGAAAACCACAGATTCTTTAAAATCTATAGTGTTTTGCTAATTTCCAGTTTTCTGCACAGGAAGTGTATATCTACTCTGCTATAAGTTATGTTGTACGTAACACTAAAACAGAGCTTTTTAAGACATTTGCTCACAGCAGCTGAAGTTCGAAGAGAAAGCAGCAGTTCTAAGAGTTCTATGTACTTTTCTTGCCAATTCAGAGCTCTTGATAGAAGCAGTCTAGAAGCAGCGTAAATATACACTTGAAAACTGAAACCAATGACAGGAAAAAGATCAAAGAAGTGAACGCATGATAAGGAAAGTGGATGAAGCAAGGCGAAACTTCACTGCGTAACTCAATATGGAACAAAAAGCCTTAGAGAACATATTTCAGCACACATTAAAATTCACAGTAAAGGAAAATACTATTTTCAGGAAGTATATTCTCCTTGTGTTAAAAAAAAAAAAAAGGTGTGGGGAAAAAAATGTATCTTCTAGTAATCTCCATATTTCTTGGGGAACAGGAGATTGGCATCTGTTTACAGTGCCAAGGACATGCAATCACTACATGTATAAAAACCTTAGTCTTGTTATGCTTATAAAAGGTGGAACAACACAACTGAAAAAGACAGAGGCTACCTCCTCCCTTTGCAGGTGTTCTGTGAAGAAGAGGATCCAACTATCTTTTTTCCTTCTAAAACAATGCTCATTCACAAGCTGTTGGGTTTTGGTTTGATTTCAGATCTTCCACTGAAGTATTTCTACAATTTTCCTAATGGCTCTGATCATGATCACCAAGATAACCCTGATTATGTAGCACCTGGATTCCCAAGTCTAGATCTTAGAGAGAACCATTACAGTGAAATCAGAAACATGGGACAGCAAACAGCATTAGAAGTTGAGGGAGACAGTATGTATTAAAAAAACAAGTAGCAATGAAATCTACATACGCTTCCAGTTCTTGTTTCATCTTGGTGAATTCTTCTTTAGTCATTGATCCTTCCCCTTCCCCGAGTTTCTGCAATTTCTCCCTTGAGGCATCAAAGTCAGGCCTGGGGGGTGCTGGTGGAATCTGGAATTGAATCAGGGGCGGGGTTTAATTGCTCATCCTCTCAGTCAAAAAAACATCCACTCAGTACAGGAACTGTAGACTGCCTGAAGCTTTTTAATATGTGGCTTCCTCTTTCATGATTCATTAGAGCATTTATGGATAAAGTCTCTCATTCACAAGTTGTATTCACATGCTGTATTACTATACCACTTTTAGCCAAGTGTCCTTGAAGATTACTGAAGTATTAACTAATGGCTTCAGTAGCTTAAGTCTAACAGAAACCAAGTAACACTTAGCTTTCCCATGACAATGAATTAAAACAGAACTAATTACAAAATAATGATTTTGAGTTCTAACTTCTTTGGTAAGCATTATGTCTTGTTCCAAGAAGAAAAAAATAATCCAGAACTGTTTTCACACCACCCATTTATAACTCCACAAAACTTTAAACTAAAAAACCCATTCCATATTGTTTGCAGACACTAGCTCTTTATTGCAGTACTGCTGACATTAAAGATACATCTGTTGAAACAAGAAAGCACACAGTAAAGAAGTCTCTGGGTTAATCTTCTAATATAGTCTATTAACCTTGAAAAAGAAAACACTGCAAACTAATCCTGAATTGTTGCTGGTAGAGGGACACAGAACAAAGCTAAACTATGCTTAAGTTTTAGTTCATCAATATAGGCCCATTACATTAATGCATTACAAAACAGAAAACTCTAGCAACTATGCAGTGAACTGCCTGAAAGTAGTACCAAATTGAGGGTCTAGTCTCAAGTAGCTTTTTTGACTAAAATAAGACTAGCTCAAGAATAGCATGACAGATTATATTCATCATACTAGTCCACTTCAAAATACATGCTTACTTCCTTAATCAGTAGGCACACACACAAAGGAAAAACAAATACTTAACTTTCACACCAAGATGTCAAATATACATAACCGTAATTAAAGTATGAATAGCAGCAATCACTTTTAATAAGCAACATCATAAGGTGACTATTTTAGGATCTCTATTCCCCAGAGGCCTGAAACAAACTTCCAAACTTAAGTGTATTTAGGTTCTCTATATGTCTAGATGGTATTGGCATTGGTATTTTCCCCTTCAACTGGATTACAGTAAAATCATTCTGACCTTCCATATTGAAAAATGGAAAAGTCTAATTACTAGAGCTCAGTTACTGCACTCTGTCATCCCAGCTACAACAAAAGCAACATGAAACTTGTAACTAAGTTAAACATTAAATGGCAAAAACAATACCATCGAGTTATATAGTTCACCTATCTCCCACACTTAACACGGTGGACTTAAAACCTGCTTGGATAAGTGTTTAAACTACTCACTCCTTAGGAGTGAAAGACAACAAAGTGTAACAACTGCAGTAACTTTGCTTCAACCATTAACTACGAGTAATTGCATAAAATGAGGCGTTAAAGCATCCAATTTGATTTGAGAAGGAACAAACATCTGCCATTTCAACTGCATTTAAAAACAGTCACAAGTACTTCTGAGAGAGCTCAAAGAAAACAGTGCCCCTAAACCAAAAGAGCTGTAATACTTACAATATAGCCAGCATAGTCCTCATTCTCAACAAAAGAATCGTGAAGCCAAATAAACTCTTCATGTTGCCGCACAACAGAAAATTCATTTTGCTTGAAATTTGGTAAGGAACTCTAGAAGGTGAAAAGGAAGAGAGGAATTATGAAAACAAACTACACACACAAAAAACACCAACTAGCTTTATTACATGAAGCACACTTTGAAGGAACAACAAAAATATCCCTGTAATAATAGGGGTATTATCAAAGTAAGAAGTTTGTACAGCAATAATTACCCCTTCTTAATGAGTGCAACAATCGATTGGAATGAGCTGCCCAAAGAAATTGAAGAGTCTCCACTCTCAGAATCCAAATGAACAAGTTCTTAACAATGTGCTTCACCCCAATTTAATGGTATGAGCCAGGGTGGAAATGGAACTAAGCATCTCCACAAATTTTACTTGGCCTCAACTTATTCAGGGATTCTGCGATCAATAAACACCCAAATGTAAAAAAATTAAGAAAAGCCATTAACAAGAGGCTAATAAAAATTATTCTTCAAGGCAATTCCATTATGAAATGTATGTTTAGAATCTGAAACCACAGCTAATTACAGCATCACAGTATCACTAAGGTTGGAAGAGACCTCAAAGATCATCGAGTCCAACCTTTCACCACAGATCTCATAACTAGACCATGGCACCAAGTGCTACGTCCAATCCCCTCTTGAACACCTCCAGGGACGGTGACTCCACCACCTCCCTGGGCAGCCCATTCCAGTGACAAATGACTCTCTTGGTGAAGAACTTTCTCCTCATCTCGAGCCTAAACTTCCCCTGGCGCAGCTTGAGACTGTGTCCTCTTGTTCTGGTGCTGGTTACCTGGGAGAAGAGACCAACCCCCACCTGGCTACAACCACCTTTCAGGCAGTTGTAGAGAGCAATGAGGTCACCCCTGAGCCTCCTCCAGGCTAAGCAGCCCCAGCTCCCTCAGCCTCTCCTCATAGGGCTTGTGCTCAAGGCCTCTCCTCATAGGGCTTGTGCTCAAGGCCTCTCCCCAGCCTTGTTGCCCTTCTCTGGACACGTTCAAGTGTCTCGATGTCCTTCCTAAACTGAGGAGCCCAGAACTGGACACAGTACTCAAGGTGTGGCCTAACCAATGCAGAGTACAGGGGCACAATGACTTTCCTGCTCCTGCTGGCCACACTATTCCTAATGCAAGCCAGGATGCCCTTGGCCTTCTTGGCCACCTGGGCACACTGCAGGCTCATGTTTAGGCAGCTGTCAATCAGTATCCCCAGGTCCCTCTCTGGGAGCTCTCCAGCCACTCTGACCCCAGCCTGTAGCTCTGCATGGGGTTGCTGTGGCCAAAGTGCAGCACCCAGAACTTGGACTTGTTGAATGCAAATCTAATAAAAAAGCTATACTGAAGAATATTGAGGTATATTAGAGGTTCTACCTGCAAATAGGACAATTAATAAACACGGGACTGGTGTGGCAACAAATCAGTACCAAAAAATGGATGTTACATTTTTTGGTGAAGTTTTGTAACCTCAGCTTTTTAGTCATCGTTTTCTTAAGCACTGCAGCTACACAGTCTCTTAAACATGAGACAATGCTACTTTCTCATTTCCTTTGGATAGTGCTACGCTTGTTTCAATAAACAGCTCAAGCAAACTTTCTTTTCTATGCAATTAAGAAGAATGCTCAGCATACAAACTCAGGCACTTACCTTTGTATGGACAGTGAATTTCACTTTGTCCCTCTCACTGAGTGCGTCTGAGATATCCACTTGCAGAGCAGCATCAGTCTGAAGATCTACATTTATTTGTCTAAGCTAAAGAAAGAAAA
This sequence comes from Dryobates pubescens, assembly GCF_014839835.1. Lineage (NCBI taxonomy): Eukaryota > Metazoa > Chordata > Aves > Piciformes > Picidae > Dryobates > Dryobates pubescens. The sequence continues at coordinate 39,439,679 of NC_071616.1, read as the reverse complement.
AAATCTATTTAGCTTAATTTTAAAAATACATATCTATTTCCCTTATTCTTCCCTTGAGAATAACCCTGATTGTGCAACGCTGAACATCCTTAGCACATTATGGACACGTTACAAAAACACCCAACATTAAAAGATTATTTCTAGCAGAACAAGAAATTCCAGAGTTCTGTTTCATGGCACCAACAATCATACAAATAATTGTATTTACCATGCTTGTTAGTGCTTTTCATTTCTGTATACTGTTAACTTGCTAGTAATTGAGATGCTCAAGACATTGACAAACAGCAGCAAATTTGGTAGGTTTTTCCTCCTCATTTTAACTTTAACTTCCCGGCCTCCTAATCTACAGCCTGTTCTAAGTCAACGTGCTTGTAAAAGTAACTATAAAAGTAACAACATTAAGGAGAAAAGTGGTCCTGTATTTCAAAGATACAAGAGCTACTAAAAGATCTAGTTTACTCACATCCCTTTGTTTCACATTTCCCATGATACAATGAAAAAGCTTTTAAAAAAACCAAAACCCTTACCCAAGATTTCAATCTCCTCAAAAATCAGCAGAAGAAATGGCAGAAATGCAAAGAATACACTTCTTTTTTTCCACAAGACAAAGTTTGAGCTCTCTCACAAAATAGCTCCAAAGTCATGTGGAAAAGAAAACAAGACCACGATCAAATATAGAAAAATTGGAAGATTATTCTGAGCACTGCAACATTTGTCAGTAACTGGACCAAAGGCTTCAACAGTACTGGTGAAAGTAACTTCATCTAGATCCCAACTGGAAATTCCCCTTTCACCCTTGTTCTAGACCAGTTTGTCCCATAACAATTTCATCATCACAATCAACAGACAATCAGACAATCCTCACAAGTACTTAAGGCCAACCTTCAAATGTTCTCTAATCACACTGTCAAAAAAAGTATTTCAACATCATGCTCTGAGGCTCAATTTTTTTTAGTGTTTTCTTTGATGCTAGTGGGTTTTTTTTTCCCCCACCCTAGAAATACCACATTCTACAGTATAAAAATGTTCTGCCATACAGAGATGTAGACTTTATCCTCACAAAATTTTTCAGATTGCATTTTGAAGTCTGTACTCAAGTACGAAAACACTTTAAAGTATCAGCCGCACACAGTACAAAGGTTACTGGGGAGATTTTCAAGGTAACGCTGCAAGGCACTGGAACAGCACTAGGAGAAAAGCATCAACTGCTACATCTTGTTTTCTACCACTTATCTTAATCCTTAAGTCACAACGGTCAGCACCCACTCTGGTTTTCTTGTTAACCTCAATGAATGGACAACTTTGGTGCTTACGGAGACCAATTTATCTCAGAATTGGTGTGTTAAAGTAAACCAAAATCACAGAGTCTGGTGTATTCTGCTAGGCGAGCAAAACAGCTCAATAACTATTACACAAACAGGAGTATTTTTTTTCCTTACTGCAAAGTTGGAAATCATTAAAACCACTGCACATATTCACACATGCGATTCAGGCATTGCTTTTTGTTTTGTTTTCCCAAGGTTTAGGGGGTCACTGCCTCACACAATGGCATGTTATCATGCAACAATCCATTGCAGATCACTTCTGAGAGGCAGAATCTCTTAGCTCCTACAGAGTTTCCTAAGTGCTTAACACCTAATTTAGGAAAGAAAAATATAATCTGACATACCAGTGTCTGCCTCATGTCATGACACCACATTCTTCAGTTTTTAGTGGTTACACCATCTGGAGTACTGTTTTTAATCCAATACCTTAATACACAGAATAATCTCTGCAAATGATCTGGACTATCCAAACAAGTTTTGTAGTCTTCCACAAGTCACAGAATTTTCTACTAATTTCCTCCATTTAAAAAAAAAAATTTAAAAAAGAATGGTACAGTACAAAAATCTACAATTCAGGAGAACAGTGCAAAACAAAATTCTACAATTCAAGTTAGTCACTAATGCACATTTGGTGTCCAGTGCTGCACATCCTGGGCACACAGACTACTCAACTTTAGAAACAAAATGCTCATCTGAACCGAAAAAAATAAGAACTACTTAAATATGACAACTTCACTCATGACATACAACTGCACAGGACTATTTGTTTGATGTATAGCAAGTTAACTTTGTAACAGTTTAATCATATGTTAAATTATGCTGTGTAGCCTGACTGCCAACAGGGAATGTTTTCATCTGCAATGGTAATGAAGCTTTTATGAAAGGTGTCAAAGACAATCAGAAAGTTGAAGCACTTCAAAATGTATTCATGTGACACTATGGTTCACATGGCATTACTGGGAATTATAATCACAATCATCATCCTCACACAACAAACTTAAGCCACGTCTTCATCATTACTTCCAAAAGAAAACTGCTATTAATACATGGGTTTCTAGGCATGAAGTAAGGAGAAAATGGGAAGAAAAAAAAAAAGCTACAAAACCAGATTTGGATGAAAACTGGAAGTACCTTGAATTCTTGAAAATAGGGAGGGGAGGATAGAGTCCCTTTGTATCTCACCCCACCTCCCCCCCAGTCTAACATGCGACATAGTATATTAAATTTATGCTTGGATAAACGTTCTACATCCAGGCTGGATAAAAGCTAACCTAATTTACCTGCTTTCCTATGCTATACCAAGAAAGTCCCTCTTTTATTCAAAGGGTCTAGAAAATACCAGAAGCCAAAGGAAGGACTAAGGGACGTTACAGTACTAGAAGAGAACACAATGCAATGAGAGGATTTAGCACCTAAGCTCTGGCTAAAGGATCAATTATGCTTCAAATGCTAATGGAAGGAAGCTGGTAGGGACAACAGAAGCAATCAAACCTAGCACTCCTAGGCAAGGTCATCTGTTAACAACAGTAGCTTCTATATTCTAAGCTCTTCCAAAAGCCTTAGAGAAAAAGGAGTCTTTCTTCAGTGGGTTCTTTACAGGCAGATGAATACACAGAGCAAAGGAAACAAACAATACTTCTACAACAAAAGTTCAGAAAGTATCATCACGGCACTAAGTTTCGAGCAGACCTGATCTAAGGGATAGTTCATTTCCCCCAAGTGAGTAGACAATGGCACTAACCAAGTAGGCTAAAGTTTATATAGGTACAGGATACACAAGACAGTACTAGTAAAGCAATTCTGTACCACATTTCAAAGCACCTATTTGTTTACATTTAGAGAGAGCACAAGTAACTCCCCACAGGAACCGAGTTCCTCCAAGCAAATTCAATACTATCTGCCTAAGTTAGGTTTAGAGAAGCAATTCCCACAAGTTCATTTTATGCAGACCATTTATAATAAGTTCCTTCTACAGACCACCCACTGCTACTTCCTCTAAGATGATTCTCAGTGCTGTTTTACAGAGGCTCCATAGAGTTTAACACAATTGTCTGAGAATTATTGTTCTATGTGGCACCAGTAGGACTTCCAGCCCTCTTTTTAACCCATCAACTCCACATTAAACCTAACACAACTGTAGTAAATGATGTAGCATGACTCTGGAGAGTTAAAAGTACAGTTGTCATAGCAATATCTGAATTCTAGAGCGTACTGAGATCAAAACTAAAAGCTCAATTACTCTAACCAGAAGTTGCCATCCACGCTTTAAAATAAAGGCTTGACCTAAGTATTTTTTTAATCCCAGAGGAAGGTGAGAAATCAGAATGAGGGAAACTCTTCATGAAAAGCTGTTTGTTTTCACTACTGCTACTAAGGGGGGGAAAACAGTTATGGCTTTGAAGATTAAAGCACAGCAAATCCATTCATGAACAGACTGTCAGCATTGGTTTTGATTAGATTTTCTGTATCATAAGCAAACTTGTGCAGATAACCTGTGTTTTAACCCCAGGATTCACACAGCAACGAAAGCAAATTAAGACAACAGTGATTGAAAATAGAAAGCTAGAAAAACAGGGAAAGGAGGAGGACACTGATCTGGTTTAATTGCTCTGTGCTGGAGGAAGATGGGGGAGGAAAGGGAAAAAAAAAGGGACCGCACTTGGCCAAGTGAGATGATGCAAGTTGTCCAACAGCACAAACAAGACAGCTAAGAGATTTCTTAAGGCTTCTGAATTACCTTGTGAACTCTGACTACCTGTAGCCTTAGAGGGAAAACTAATAACCAAACAAACAAGTTCGACACGAGATCAGATCTGCATTGTTATGTTCTACCTGCACCTTCAGATAAAGACAACTTAATTGTGCACTTCGGTGCCTGTTCCTAAATACCAGGCACAACCTATGTAAAACACAACTACAAAATGAAGAAGTTCTTCAGTCCTTGTTCCGTAGACACTCAAGAGGACAACAATTTCCACCTCCACTCTTTTTTTATCTAGAGTTCTTATTAAGGTAGCTGTCTAATTAAAGGTAAAAGACCTACACTGACCAGAAGTGGCCAACTACAATCTACAATTCCTTTTAAAATTTCTGGTCATAAACTGGAACATGAAGTGCAGTGAATTCCTACCACATGCATACAGTCAAAAAATCACTTGGTATTTAACATTATACTTGACAGTTCAGAATGGCATGGACGATAAAAGGGATACAAACATAGTGTTTGGGTTTTTTTAGTATTATACTGGATGCAGCCATTTTAATAACCAGCAACAGCCAAGGTAGCCTCAGCAACCCAGAAGCTGCTGTCCTAGCTTGTTTAGAGTCAGTCTCTCATGATACTACCCGACAGGGGTAATCATTCTGAGTAAGTTATACTAGATTAGCTGATCTGTTGATTCAGCAAGGCAGTCCAGTTAAAGAGAGATGGATGCAGCAGTTAGAAAAGAGATGGAGGCCAGAAACAGCAAGGCATAGAAAAAAAGGTTTTCTCAGTGAGACACATAATTGTGACATCATGTCTCAACAACAGAACTTCTTTTCAACAGACAGTTTATTATGCAGCAATGTAAACGCCCCATTGTTATGTACAGGAGTCTCTAGGGCACTAAGAGAAGAGAGAGGGCAGGACGATTTCACTTAGGCCCCGGCTCAGGATTGAAGATGGAACCTAGTGCTCTCCACAAGGCTGGTCAACCTGGTCAGGGCCACAGTACAATCTGGGTGTGTGCGGGAGGAGGGAGGCACGTATCAGAGGAGGGAAGGGCACACAGGGAAAATATGAATCTCTAGCAACATACACAATCTCTTCAAGCTATTAAAAAAAATAATAATTAAAAAATCAGAGCCCTTCCAAAACTTGAGTAGCTGAACAATGAAGAATTCAAGGCACAACACACAGGCAGGCAGACACTAATTTCAGAGGGAGGTTGTGCCATTTCCAAGCCAGCAGATCCCGGCAGACAAACCCCCTGAACCCTAACGGCCCGCCGCCCCCCGGCATCCCGCGTCCCTCCGGTACCCACGCAGCGGGCTGGGGCCAGGCGACAGCTAGAGGCCCCCCGAAGGAGTCGGCCAACCCTACCCTCCCCCACTCACCCCAACCCCGGGGCGCCGGGGTCCCTAACGCCTCCCCGCGGCACTTACACCTCGGTCCTCCTCAGACAGAAAATCTGGGCCGTCGTCCGAGCCTTCCTGCTAGGGACGAAGAGGAGGAGGCGGAGCGGGCCGGAGGGGCGCCAAGGGGCACAGCCGGCAGCAGGAAGGGGTTGGGGGGGGAGACAAAGCGCACAGGTTAGCGACCCGGCCGCACACGCCCGCCCCGCCCCGGCACCGCGGCCGCCTCAAGACCCACCATCATGGCTGCTAGCAGCGCTCCGCGCCCGCCGGCCCGCCCGGAGCCCAGCGGCGAGGCGGAGCTGCGGCGCGCGGGGGCGGGGCGGGGCGCGCGGGGCGGTGGCGGCGGAGGCCTGCACCTCTCGCGAGGGAGCGGCGGGCGCGGGCCGCGCGCGCCTAACTCCCCGCCCCTCCGCCGCCGCGCGCGGTGCCGGTGGCCGTTGACGGGAGGGCGCGAGGGGCAGCCGGGCTCTCCGCGGCTAGGGGTGGGGAAGCCGCCCGCGGAGGCTGTGGCCACGGCCGCGTGCGGCGCCGCCGCCTGGGATTTCCCCTTCCTCTGTGGGTGTGGCTGGCCCGTGCTGCGGCTCGCGGGGCTTGCCGACGGGTCTGGGCGAGCACCGAGAGGCTGCCGTTCGACCTGCGGCCGCGGCTCGGTGGTGGATGCTTGCTGTGCGCGTTTCGCAAATCCAGAGCGGCTTTGTCGATGCGTGTGAAATTCCGAGTGCTTGGCCGCGCTGAGAGCAGGCGTACGGAGCCCCTTAAAACGTGCCGAGCGGGCGGAACCGCCGCCGCCCCCGGCTGCTGGCGCGCCCGGTGGCTTTCGTGCTGTCCTGCTCACTCCGTGGGCTTCGCAGCACCAGCCCTTCGCTAGGTTGATTTTTGCAAGCGTGTGTGTGTGTGAAACGGGCCTATGCAACTGCACGGTGCTAGGAATGAAGTGGTTTATAGCACGTCTTTGATTTATGGGCAGTTGGGTGACTAAGGTTGCTAACCGCCCTTCATTCAGACGGAGAAAGGAGCCGTTCAAAGCTCCTTTGATAACGCTGGAAAACACCAACATCCGCAAGCTAAACCGAATATAAGCGTGGAGGGTAGGGAGTACGTGCCCGAGATAGCGTTCTTCTGTGAATCAGAGCTAGAACTGCCAAGAAACAGTCTCGGGTGGAGTTTCAAGATCATCACAAACCAATCCAAGTGTGTGCAATTGCTGAGAGATGGTGGCAGGTGTGGACATTGCTGCTGCTATGGGCATACAGTCAGACAGATTAGGGCATTGATTAATTTTGCAGCAAATGATTAGTTTGAGTCAGCTCCATAATCCAGCCGAACCCTTAAATTGCACTAGTGGGACAGGACCACTCTCACAGTAGCACCATGGATTTAGAGGAGACTTAAGCCCATCAGGAAAATACCCCTTGATAAGCGCACCTCTAACAACCTCAAGTGAAGAGAATGCTTTCTGAGCTCTGTACTGCTTAGAAGTGTGCTTTGGAATTCAGAAATGGAAGTTATCTCTGGGAAATTGTTCTTAAAATGGCTACAGGAAAAGGCCTTCGAGTGTGCATTTTGTACCTAATTTTAAAAGCTGGCTTTTAAACAGTTTTCCTATATCCAGTCTCTTCTAGACACAGAGACATGCCACATCATCCAAAGTAGTGACTGCTCAAGAGAAGTATGAATATTTTGCAAGATACTGAGAAAGAGTATGTGACCTCTTATTTAAACACCAGCCTTATTATGCTGGAAGGGTAAAGAGAAAGTCACATGGGGAACTGATTCTGCATGCGTTAGCATCCTGTTCAGTGCACAGTCTGTGCTCAGCACCACACTATCACTCCACCTAGTAAACATCTATTTTTCTGGAAAAATTGAAGTCAGAATGAAGTTCTGGGGGTTTTTTAGTTTCTTACTGTTAATAGATTCCTGTAGGAACAAACATCCTCCCCAAAGACTCAAGGCTTCACAAATAATAGACAATTCTCTTCCAGGGGACAGCTAAGTAGTCAGGCTGATTGGTACGAGTCTGGTGGGATGACTACATAAAACACAGTTGTATATCTTTCTAGTGTAGCTATGGGAGCACTTCAGTCATGTTTTGGGGGCACATGAGGGACATATCCTCAAGCAACAGCAGTACTGGAGCTCTGAAGATGCTGTGTACTAAATGATACTGAAACTGCTAAGCAGCAATACTACCCATGATACTAATCTTTCATCCTGCCCTGATCAGCTTTGTTCTGTGTCTTGCCCCATTTTTGTCCCCAGTGCACCTCCCCACTGGCAGAGCAATGCTTGCTGCACACCATTTCACAGTATCAGAAACATTCTGGTTGGAAAAGACCCTGAGGATCAGCAAGTCCTACTGATAACCCTACTCTCCAAGGTTCACCCCCTAAACCAGATCCCCAGTCACCACATCCAAACCACCTTTAAACACATCCAGGGCTGGTGACTCAACCACCTCCCTGAGCAGCACATTCCAATGCCTGACTGCTCTTTCCCTGAAAGTGTTTTTCCTACTGTTCAGTCTAAACCTACCCAATCATAGCTTGAGGCTATTCCTTCTTGTTCTATCACTAATTACCTGGGAGAAGACACCAGCACCAGCCTCTCCACAATGTCCTTTCAGGTAGTTCTGCTTCAGTGGCTGAAAGACAGATTGTAAATGCCATGGTACACCCTAGCTAGTAGTTGGGGGAAGAGAACTACCGCTTCCCAGCGTTCTGTCAAGACTCAGTTTAATGAGCCTGCTCTGAGGGTGCAGGATCATATTCCTTTGATGGCTCCATCTAAGGAGTTTCCATCTTAGTTGTTTACAAGCATTATTATGTCCACATAATAGTGATAAACCAAGTCAATGAACTAAACGTAGCCCAACAAAAATGAAATTACACATTGTAATTGAGGCAATGTCAGCCTTTAGTACCATCACATTCTTTCCTTCCATCTCCACACACTTCACTCTCTGCTTTCCACCAGCTCTAGTCTTCAGCAAGCACAAACCCCACTCAGCCTGGCTCAGCAGCAGGAAAGTTACATGGGATAAGGAGGAAAATCCATTTTGTCAGGCGAGTTGCACTGACTCTGGTAAACTGCATAGATGGCCCAGAGGAGGATGTGGGAGTTTAAAGCCAGGAAAAAAAAGAAAGTCTTGGGGCTCTCAAATGACATCTTGACAAATTACTCCCTTTACCAATTATTCCCTAACCCTTTACCAACAACATCTCACTTTTCCTCCAGCACTCCAGTGCTTCAACTCACTCAGCTACTCGTTTTTCATCTTGTTCTGCTTGCCTTTCCCCCCCCCTTGTTTTCTTCTATTTGGTTAGCGTGTTTTATTTTTAGCTGCTAAGCTCTTGATGCAATGTTACCTTAACTAAGGTAATTGATAGTAGGTTTGGTTGGTTGGTTTGCTTGTTTTTAGTTTACAGAGCCGTAAGTAGAAAGAGGCACCAATCCAGCTCCAGTTTGGGGACAACTGGTGCGTTGTCTTCACCCACAGGTAGGTCTTCAGATGTTCAAAAAACACCCCCCTGCAAAGACTGAAAAGCATCAGTAGATGGTGCTATATACGTATTTTTAGGAATGATTTTCGGCCCAGGTTTACTCCATCAACGTTTCCTTTGTGTTCGAGGGTGATTTCGCTGGAAACCTGGAAGCCACACAGTTCAAGAAATATTTGGCTTTTATCAGGGAATCATTACAGAAATCTAAAGACTCTCCCCTCCATGGTATCATGTCCTGTACTGTATGACGAATCATGGAGTGATTCAATGAATGCAAGCATTTGATGTATGCAAGTGCTGTAGTTCTGATATTTCACTAGCTGATTTTATACTTTTTTTTTTTTTAAGTGTGAGGAACTCTTCTTCATGAGCTTTTCCTCTTCTGAGCAGTCTCTTGACTTCCCTCTCTAAACTTAATTGCTCTCAGTTTCCTACAAGCAACCTCAGGTATTGTTCACGTGGAGCTTAAGTACGACATCCTGCAGACAAACCACGGTCATCAGGAGCAGCTTTTGTGTGTCTCAGTGCCATATTGATTCCTCCTTTTGTTTCATCTTTGAGATGAAAATATTTTGTTCCCTTACATACTTCATTTACATTTTCTCCACTGCTGCCAACTGAAACTATATTAAGGAACCATATCATTAAATTGTATTACAAGGCCTTTCTTTTTTTTGCCCCTTTTTTTTTGGGGTGGCAGAGCAGATAATTACATATTAAAAAGATGAATCATATTTACCTTTCATTCCTGTGGCAAGCTAGAGCTTTCAAGTGTAATGTTTTCAGAAGGTTAAGGCTGAAAGAAAGGCTTCAAAATCTTGTTATAAACCCAGCCTTAAAGTCTCAGTTGGCAACAGAAGCTTTTTGCCTGTTCTGGAGATAGATCACCTTACAGTAAAAAATTGCTATCAAGCTGATCATATTCCTTTAGGAACACAAAGAGGATGTAAGATGTAGGATTAAAAGAACTGGGGGGGGGGAATGATCATATTCTAGAGAAGAAAGTGAAATATAGCTTAGTACACTATGTGCCTAGTAACTTCTAGCCATGCTGAAGAGTAATAATTTCCATCAGAAAGAGAAACCCCAAAAGTCTGTTTCTCAGACTTCTGTGAATTCCAAAGCATAATGGGGCCATATGCAAATAATAAGGATGTGTGGGTTTCTATTCAGACTGCAGGGACCCTGAAAAGGCTCATTCTGCAGTTTAAAAAATATCCTGCCCTCCTTGTGCCAGATGCTGCTGATATGTATGCATATACATTGTAATGCAATTCAGCACACTTCTTCCCTAGGAAAGAAACAGGGTTTTTTTTTCCCCCCTTTTTGGCTTTTCAAACCCCATTTACATGGCATTCTGTCTTGGCCACAAATCACTTTGTGCTCATACACAGCTATAGCAGGGCAGAAAGTTGAGCTCTCTAAAGACCCCGATTTCAACAGCACTGCGAACTGGTGCCAGGAAGCTGTAAGGGAGAGAATATATTACCCAGTAAATAGAAATAAAAATCACTTATTCTGAGCCCTGAAGCTTTTGAAGGTCTGGGAGGTTTTTTTCTTCTTCTTTGGATTGCATATTATTATGAACTTAATTGTCTTATTTCTGTAACAGATTGTAGGCAATCATTGCTCTGCACAAGCACTTCATTGCAAATGGATGCACAAAAAGACTACATCTCCCATATTTCCTATAGGATTGTCTAGGAAAGAGCCTATAGGCACATAGGGGTGCATAGAAATATTTATAAACTCACAGATTGATCAGCATTTCAGCTGCCTACTCAGGAATTAAAGCCATTGAATTCATATCTTTTCCTAAACTCCAGTTCCTTCTTCTTTATAAATCAGCTGAAACATGGAGCACGTCAGAGAATATTCTGAGAGAATCCCTTTTTCCCCCCAACTCTTTTCAATTCTTAATACATCTTTCTTTAAGAGAAAGTCAGAATTTTGGGCCTCACCTTTGCTCCAGACTAAGGGTTTTACTTGCACCAAGTACTGGCACAAAATTCTTTAAATTCTTGTAGCAGAATTTATTATTATGACAGAAACAGAAACTTTTTCCATGTTGCTTCTCAGATTTTTTTTAATCATACAGAATCACAGAATCAAACAGTTTGGAAAAGACCTCAGAGATCATCAAGTCCAACCTATTACCTAATACCTAACACCTCAGGACAGCTAAACCATGGCTTCAAGTGCCACATCCAGTCTTTTCCTAAACACCTCCAGTGATGGTGACTCCACCACCTCCCTGGGCAGCCCATTCCAATGGCCAATCACTCTTTCTGGGAAGAACTTCTTCCTAACATCCAGCCTAAACCTCCTCTGGCACAGCTTGAGACTGTGTCCTCTTGTTCTGGTGCTGGTTGCCTAGGAGAAGAGATCAACCCCTACCTGGCTACAACCTCCCTTCAGGTAGTTGTAGAGGGCCATAAGGTCTCCCCCGAGACTCCTCTTCTCCAAGCTAAACAACCCCAGCTCCCTCAGCCTCTCCTCATAGGGCTTTAGAGCTGCCTGGTTTAATCCTGGGGTTGTGGAGGGCAATAGGAATTCTTGGAGGTATCAGCCTCATAGTAAGCTCTTAACTTTATCAACCAGTAACTGCAATGGTAGGGGCGTTATGGGAGTCCTCTCTGAACCAGTCTCACTACTCTCTTCACATCAGATGTTGATGAGGTAGAAAAACCAGAAGGCCATTTACAGTAGTGCTTTCATCAGGGCTAGCACTGATGGTTCTTGTCAGGGATAGGGAGCAGTAAAACAGACTCAGGAAAAATAAACAAACAAAAACAAACAAACAAAAAACCCCTCAGTATAAGGAATGTCTTGTTGATAGAAGTGTGACCAAGAGGGATAAAAAGCAGATTTGCTAACAGTGACCTCATACATGTCATTCCTCAAAGGCCAGTTCTGCCCTAGCAGAGCAGCACCAGGCAGGGCAGACAAAGCAGCTCTTGTCATGTCTTGTCACTGGTACAATAATGGGTATCAGGAAGGACCGAACAATGCTGCTTACTTTGCCAGAACAGACTGAATGGCACTTTCTGCCTAATTCAGTAGATACCTATTGTTTGGCACTATTTCTCACTATTCTTTGTCTTTTGCTCCCTGTTATCTTATTTCCCTTTCTCCTAATACTTCTTCATTTGCTTTTCAATCATTTTCCCCTCTTTTTTAATACTACTTAGAGGTTTTTCCTTCCTAACTTCATTCTCTTTGCAACCTGTTTCTTTTTTTTCTCTTGGTTAGAGCAACCCATTCTGTGCCCCCATTTCCTTTGGTCTTGCCTAAGGGCAACTGTGTGTTCTGTCCTGCTCATTGCAAAATGATACCTCTGCCTTCACTCCCAAGCCTTCAGGTCCTCTCTGTGAGCAGTCCCAGCGTATTCCATTTTGTTTCTTCTTGCTCCCAGTCTTACTTTCAGTCTTGTGTTCTAGTGTGCTGCTCACTGGCTTCTTGCTCACTTGAATTTATCATTGCCCTCCTTCATGTCTGGCAGATAAACACATTCAACTGAGTTCCCTCCCCTGAAAATCTTGGATGTCTTCTAGTATGTCCTATGAGTGTAAGTAGCATTAGACCATCACTTGCAGCATGAGAGGTTGGGATGGCCACTAGCCTGCTCTGCTCGATGCAGTATTCACAAGCTCACCAAGTATCAGCCAAGTGTCTTTTGACTTTGTACACAGATCAGGTGAGCCTTACCTGACCAGCATCCTGAAGACTTTCTGACCAAATGGGTCTCATTCAAAATGAGCAAAGACAAGCCAATAAAAAAAGATCACCACCCATGTCTCTGACATATGTTTACCAGAGAAAAAGCAGAGTTTGGTAGATGTCATCAACCAGCATTAAAACAATCAGCCAAGGCATTATGTAATGGCCTGGGGCAGCTCTCCAAACATGATAATGACTGACTCAAAACCAAAGCTGCTTTCATCTCCAGGTGAATCTCTTGTGACTCTCATATTACAGCAGAGCTGCAAGGGAGCAGCTACCCTAAGACACATTCTATGTTTTCTTCACAGTCTCAAATGCCTGCTTGCCCAGTGGTCCAGCCTAAAAAAAAAACCCAAACAACAAAACCCCAAGAATTTTATGCTGCATCCAGATGTGTTCCTTTCTGTATAGTATCTTCAGAGCCAGAGGCTTTGTGACTGACTTGAGGTATAGTCAGGAAATAAAAGTTTAGAATCAGGCCACATAGACATTGGCTGGCCAAGCCTATTACCCTCTTGATTCTCTTTTCCTGACTTAACAGCTACAGAGATGCAGATGCTTGCTTACTGTAAATTGCCTTGGTTAACTTGGATAGCCAGCTGCAATAAGAGGCATGGGCTAAGATGCAGCCACACAAAGCACTCACTGTTAGGCTTCACTGCAGTTTGACTTCCAGCTGTCTGCTTTCGAGTTAACATCTCCTGAGACAGCTTGACTTGACTGATGGTGCTCACAACAAAACTGCCAGGATGTGCAGAGCAATCCTAATAGCTACCCTGAATAACTGATTCCCATGCTGTGACTGACAGCTCTAGAGCTGCAGCCCATGCTTCCAGACAGGCCAGTTCCATCTGGTTTATCAGGCCATCTTTTCAGATCTGGAGATGCTGAACGTGAAACAACCAGAGAGTGCAGTTTGGATGAAGCCCATCAAAGGCCGTGCTGCTGTTGGAAGTGAAGTCACACTTCCCTCTGTGCCCTTTGATATTCCAGCATTGCCTCAGTACAGCCCCAGTGGCAGACAGATGAGAGAGCTGACCCAAGTCACCCAGTTTTGTTGTGGGGTCAGTTCCTAGCCAGCTCACTTGAGACAGGATGAAGGGTAGGACCCTGCTTTCCAGCAGCAGTGCAGTTTTAGACTGGCTTAAACCAACCAGGAAACCTCTGTGGCATTACTAATGGATTCTTTCAACCAGCACTTCAGCAAAGAGAAGCCCACATCCACATTACAGTAAAGCAACCCAGGAGGGACACCAGGAAAACATCATGAGGCTCCTGCTGTGGTGGTTTAGGGTAGCGTGGTGGTTTTCACTGATGGACAGAACATGCTATCAAGGAAATGCACAGAGCCTCTCTCAGCACAAATTCAGCTGGGATAGCTTCCATCACAACAGGGGTCTGCACAAAGCATGCATGGCAACAGATAACAAAAAGACTTACCCATTAGCCTCTAGCCAGGCTATAATCTGGAATGAAAGCTAATGGAATAGCATTTGCATCTCCATTAGCCCTTTATTGAGTTGCAATAGCTCCACAGTAAAGGCAAAGATATGATATTATGAAAGGTTATAGCTCTCTAGGTGAAATGAGAGCTGTAATTCTGTATTTGAGAGCAAACAAGCCTTGTGCTGTAGTGTGGCAAACTGAAATGTTCAGCATTTGAGACACTAACCTGTACTGCAGGTTGTAATGTTCATGAGCAGGTCCAGGATCAGGTCTTTAGAGAAGAACTGAGCACTGTTACAGACACTTTTTGTCCCAACTGGTCATTGTATGGTGGAGAGAAGAAAGGAAAGCAGCAGTGCTTTGCCTTTGCTTTTTCTTTTTCCCCACCTGTGCCTTTTGACTTACAGATTTTTGGATCTGAGTGGGTGGAGCAGGTGAACCTGCCTGAGAATTCTACATGTGGCTGAAGGGAATGCAGGCTATATGGATGGCTCTGCAAGTAGAACTGAGCAATGGGAACGAGCTGAGGAAGTGCTCCCAGTCCTCCCACTGGGATCAAGTTCTCTCTTTCCCAAGGTACAAAACCAAATCTGGAACATGGGTTTGGGAAGGTCAGCTATGTTATCATAATTGCTATGTATGGTTCTGTACACAATAGCAATTGTGACACACAGGGCCAAATCCTGCCAATATATCGAATAACATTGGCATCAAAAAGTCATCTATCAGGGTGGTGTTTAACTCCATGCAAAAGGCAGGGGGTTCAGTGTCTTGTTCATTGCTGCTGAATTCCCAGGCTTCTCCTAGCTCTCTGCGCCTGGGGTGGACACTGTACATGTTCACAAAGCAATACAAACCAGGAATAGAGCAGGAAGCTGTGGCACAGGACTGGTGAGGAATCCTTATCCAGGCCAGGAATAAATTCAGCCCCTTCTCGGGAGTGGGTTCTTTGCACTCGGGCTGGTAAAGATGGCTTTGGCACTGAAAGTGTAAGGACCTGCAGAACAGACCTACAACAGAAGCACAAGCCCTTAATAATCTTTGCTTTGGGGAATTATTTCAGGGAGATTACCCACATGAGCAAGACAGGAAGGTACCTCCTTCCACTCAGCTCATCTGAGAGTGCAAATCAATGTTTTTTTTTCCATTAAAGTCAATGGAGCTTTGCTGATTACATGAAGTCAAGATTATTATGTACAATTTATTTGCCCTAGTAATCTGATAATACACCACAATGGGAAATCTTTTACCTCTGCTTCCTTCATAAAACACAAAGGGCCCATACAGTTTCAGATCACTGTATTTTGCTCTAGTCCCACCTTCTCAAAAAAGATTCCTTTTGTTCTTTCTCTCTTGAGGGGGCAGCTATGACTAAGTGGCTGAACAAAACCTTCAGCTTTACCTAGCCTGCATTGCAGCTCATTTCCCACCATTTAAGGCAGTGCTATTCTTGGAACCTGCACTTTGAAAGTTCCCCACCCAGAGAATCTTTAGGACAAAGGTGAGCACCAGTGTAGGGCCCAATTGCAAATGCACCAAACAAAAGTTTCAGGTTAAATTTTGCCTTTCACATCTCATAGAAAGAGTTTCTTTGCTGTATTTCTTATTTTACATCTCCATGTACTCCAGCTGCAACACTGAGGAGTTTCAGTAATACACTCTGGCAATGGATTCCCCCTCTCATCTGGACTGACCTTTCTCAGCTCTGCACTTCGTGTGATCCTGTCTTGCAGTCATACAGCCACCAAATCACCTCTGAGCCACCAAAAGCTACAACTTTTGCTTAACCATAACTATTTTCTCTTCGAATGCACAATCATTTCTGCCCCATAAAACACCCCAGCGTGCTGTAATGGTACAATGCTGTATCAAATCCTGCAAGTACAGTGGAATTGTGTTACACCAAGTCTGTACCTTACGGGAAAGGACAGCAAAAAAATGTCCTATTGGCAATTCATTAGGTGATGCTCTTGCCTCTGCAATGATTCTGAACCAATGCCCTGAGGTATGCAGGGCTCTGACTTCTACATGAATCATAAAGTGTTTTGTCTGCCCGAGAGATGATTGTGCATGACGTGCATAAGCTTTGTGAAGAGCCAAAGCAAATAACAGCAGCAAGGAAGGTTCAGTCAGGCTCTTTGTTCCATTTACACATTTACAGCTCAAGTCCCCTACTAGCTTTCTAGCAATTCTTTTAATCCCCTCCTCTTCAGATCACCTGCAGTTCACACCTGGTTCCAAATCCAAAGCATACCAATGCTTGAATTTATTTTAAGGAAGTGCATCATCATAGCTCAGTCTGAAGTGCTGCCAGCTACTGAGTCATATTGGGCAACAAGGCTACCATATAGGGCTTCACAGTGAAGTTACAGCATGCACCAGAGCTGAAAGTTGGCTAAATAATGCTTATAGAATTTGTGAATGCCACCCACTATGAAGTTTACAGCTGCTTCATTGTGTTCATATTTCCCCTCTTTGGTAAGTTTCTGAGGCACCATTTTATAAGTATTGGGGGGAGGGGAGAGAAATTGCTTAGTTTGTTCTAAAGCTCTTAGCATTTTCATTGTGAATGAAGTACCATGTATTTGGGTCTTAATTGAATTAATATTTTGCTAAAAGTGAGATACTCTCTTAATATTAATTTTTAAGAAAGGGAGTAAGTGAAGTAGGCAGCTGCCAAAGCATGTATGGCTGAGCTGAATAATGATCAGGATTTTATGACACACTTGAAAGGAAAGCAGAATTCAACATGAAGAGGGATCACAGAATTATTGAGGCTGGAAAAGACCTCTGCATTCCCCAAGTCCAGCCTATGGCCAAACACCACCACATCGGCTAAACCATGCCACCAAGTGCCACATCCAATCTTTTCTCAAAGGCCTCCAGTGATGGCGACTCCACCACCTCCCTGGGCAGCACATCATTGAATATTGAAGTGGGATAAAAATATCCACTCACTGATAAATTATTCCTGATTTTTTAAAAAATATTATTGATTTATATTAAAGTATTGCCTGTTCTTTACAGAAACAGACACTAGACCTGAACTAGAATCATAGAATCAGTCAGGGTTGGAAGGGAAGGGATCACAAGGATCATCTAGTTCCATCCCCCCTGCAATGGGCAGGGACACCCCACACTACATCAGGCTGGCCAGAGCCTCATCCAGCCTGCTCTTCAACACCTCCAGGGATGGGGCCTCAACCACCTCCCTGGACAACCCATTCCAGGGCTTCACCACTCCCATGGTGAAGAACTTCCTCCTCACATCCAGCCTGAATCTCCCCACCTCCAGCTTCATTCCATTCCCCCTAGTCCTATCACTGCCTGATATCCTGAGAAGTCCCTCCCCAGCTTTCTTGTAGGCCCCCTTCAGATACTGGAAGGCCACAATTAGGTCACCTTGGAGCCTTCTTTTCTCCAGACTGAACAGCCCAAACTCTTTCAGTCTGTCCTCATAGGAGAGGTGCTCCAGCCCTCTGATCATCCAAGCTAGCTGGACTTCTGAATGTCTTTTGTATAACATTAATTAAAATGAAAATCAAGGTGAGTATATGAATTGTAAAGCATATAAAGGACCGACTGAAGAAGAGCCTTCTGTCAGGAGAAAAGGGAATTATTAATGGAGTTTCCTAGATTCACTTTGGGAACAATCTTACTTAATTTTCTCAATAGTGACCTTGGCACACACACACCAAAATCAGAAGTAAAGGAGCTAATGAAATCTACTGACAACACAAATCAGGAAGGTACTACTGATACAGAAGAAGGAGCATCATGCAGAAAGACTTCCATGACCTTGAGGGCTGCAACAAAAGAAACAGGATGGAATTGCATAGCAAATAATGCAAAGTGGTGGTCTTAGGGGCCAAAGTAAATGTCTATAAGCATGGGGAAAGAGAAGAGAAAGAAGCAGATGTATCAGTCTCATGATACACACCAAACTTTAATGGAAGAAGCAATGCAGAAAAAGCAATGCATTAGTATCATTATAACATGTACTGACAAGGCCTGGCCAAACAAGCTCAGGAAAGATTCAAACTGAGCCAGGTACCAAGAGCTGCTGGTAGGAGAACTGAAGGGATGAAGAGGGCTACCTTGCCAGAAAAATCTTGGCATGAGCAAATAAAAAGAGAATAGAACATCAGGAGACTTACCAAAAAAAAAAAAGGGAAAAGAGAAGGCTACTGAAGAACAATACAGGTGCAAAATAAAATGTCCACAAATGTATTTGGGCTGTAATGTAAAGGTTTCAAAATATGGAAGCAGGATTCTGGGAGTTCACCATCACACAAGCAAAATGAAAAAAACCCAAATAATAATTTGAAGGTGAACTTGCTAAACTGGGGGGGGGAAAAAATAGGTGGGAAGGCAATCTGACTTGATAGCTGGCAACTGCAAGTGGTTGGAGAGAAAGCCACGTAACAGTGATGAAATATTTATCTTCATGTACTGTACCCCCAGAGTACTCCTCTGCTGCCATTAAGATCACACCACATTATTCTAATGATTCCAGACACTAATCAACTTGTATTAAGCATTTCCAACTTCCACTGAGTTTAAAGAAGCTACCCCTAATTATTCCAGGATTACATCAATCCTGACAAAAAAACCCCTAACCCACTAACTTCATCTATACATGGCACGCACATGCACTGGTTGAATTCCAAATGCACATCAGGTGAGCTACTTTGCCTATCATTCTGGTTTTCTAGCTGGTCTGTGGTAAACTCATAATTCAGTTTTCCACTCAAGCCACCACAGACAATTCCCCTGGAATCATAGGATTGAATCATAGAATTGTTAGGGTTGGAAGGGACCTCAAGGATCATCTAGTTCCAGCTGCCTGCATGGGCAGGGACACCTCACACTAGAACAGGTTGCCCAGAGCCACATCCAGCCTGGCCTTAAAATCTCCAGGGATGAGGCTTCTACCACCTCCCTGGGCAACCCGTTCCAGTGTCTCACCACCCTCATGGTGAAGAATTTCTTCCTAACATCCAATCTGAATCTACCCACTTCTAGTTCTGCTCCATTCCCCCTCGTCCTATCATTACCTGACCCACTAAAAAGTCCCTCACCAGGTTTCTTATGGGCCCCCTTAAGACACTGGAACATTAACAGAAAGCTGAAGCTGACCAAGGTTTGTCTCAACAACCAAAGCAAACCCCAAACTTTGCAGAATCATAGAATCAATAAGGTTGGAAGAGACCTCAAAGATCATCAAGTCCAACCTGTCACCCAACACCTCATGACTATTAAACCATGGCACCAAGTGCCACCACCTATCCCCTCTTGAACACCTCCAGGGATAGAATAGAATAAACCAGGTTGGAAGAGACCTTCAAGATCATCATGTCCAACCTATCATCCAACACCACCTAATCAACTAAACCATGCAGCCAAGCATCCTGTCAAGCCTCACCCTGAACACCCCCAGCGACGGCGACCCCACCACCTCCTCAGGCAGCCCATTCCAATGGGCAATCACTCTCTCTGTGTAAAACTTCCTCCTAACCTCCAGCCTAAACCTCCCCTGGCACAGCCTGAGACTGTGTCCTTTTGTTCTGGTGCTGGTTGCCTGGGAGAAGAGACCAACCTCTGCCTGACTATAACCCCCCTTCAGGTAGTTGTAGACAGCAATGAGGTCTCCCCTGAGCCTCCTCTTCTCCAGGCTAAGCAACCCCAGCTCCCTCAGTCTCTCCTCATTAGGCTTGTGCTCCAAGCCCCTCACCAACTTTGTTGCGATGGTGACTCCACCACCTCCATGGGCAGCCCATTCCAATAGGCAGTCACTCTCTCAGGGAAGAACTTTCTCCTCACCTCAAGCCTAAAGAAGTGCCAGCCCTTGCATATTCAAAGCTCTAAGAACAGAGCATGCTTGGCTACACCCTTAGGAACAGTATGGCATGGCAGGACTCCCAGACTCTGAAATGCTCATAGTCAGGACTTTAGAATCTGAGGAATTCAGTTAATTCATATCACAAATCTTCATGGGGGGAGGTGGCCAGAACACTGTTAAAAAGATTTTTTTAAAGGAAGCAAGAGCTGGTGTCTGGCATGGGCAAGTCTGATACAGCTTAACTCTAAGTTTTATCTGAAGTTATAGATTACAATGCCTTTACATGTCCCGTGTGGCATTATCAGCAGCTGAGACTGGATGGACTAAATTTTACCACTGCTGTATATATCTACAGGAGTCAGAATACAGGAAAATATGCAGTTTAAAGCACATACATGACAAGAAGCTGAGATGCAAGTGACCATCAGGCACTCCATTTTTTTCCCCTCCAGATTTGCTAGCAAAGAAACATATGACTGTCATCATTCACTACTGCCAGAGACCCAAACATCTGATGCTTCTGGTCTGTGTTAAATCTAAGTGTACAAATTTGAAATCAGAGAAGAGCAGATTTAGACTGGATGTTAGGAAAAAGTTCTTTACAATGAGGGTGGTTGAGCACTGGAACAGGTTGCCCAGAGAGGTGGTTGAGATACCCCTGGAGATACTCAAGGTGAGGCTCAAAAGGACTCTGGGTGACCTGAGCTAGTCGAGGATATCCCTGCCCGCTGCAAGGGGGTTGGACTGTGTGACCTTTAGAGGCCCCTTCCAACCTGGGTGATTCTATGCTATCTGCTGTGCAATATGCATTTGGAGAGCATCCAACTTTAGCTGGAAGAGCTGGACTTGCTGTACAAGCTGTATGGAATACAATAGCCCAGTGTTGCCTGGAAATGCACAGAGCAACATGCAGTGGCTGTCATGAACACAAAGGAAGTTCAGCCCCTCCACAGACACCCTGCATACCATAGGCTGAACTACCAAAGACTGAGGCAATTCTCAGAAACATTTGAAACATTTCAGGCATGGTGCCTTCCTAAACATGGGGGGGGGAGAAAAAGCCAACAAACCCAAAACTAACAAACCAACAAAACCTTTCCCAAAATAAGTGAGAAGTGTAGATTCCTAAATTCACTGCCTGGTGAGGCACCAGGAGAAAGAGAGGGGAAACATTCAGCCCAGCTTCTGCAGGAATCCCCCTCCCAACCCACGTCTCATTCAGTAGTCTTCCTTGTGTTGTCAAACAGCACCCTCAGATGGCCTGCTTCATACATCTCTTCATCACACATTTTTTTGGTCTTTTTTAAGATCAGGAAGAGGAAAGAAATACTCACTGCAGTGCCTTCAGTTTCTACTGCTTGAGGCTGCAGGGGAAAGCTAGAGGAGACGAATTAAGCATTACAAGAGGCTTCAGAAAAGGAAGCAGTTTAAAACTCTTGAAAGATCTTATAATAATAGAACTCCTGACTATTAAAAGGCTGCTTTGGGTCTTCTTTTATATATATATAAAAACACATAAATTATATATTAAAAGATATACATTAGAATATATATATTAAAATATATATAAATATGTGTTTTATATATATTATACTTTTAATAGCTATAAAAATTATTTCCAGTACGTGTAAATCCAGTAATCATGCCTGTAATCCTTGTGGCAGTTTTCTGTACATTTTAGAATACAGAGATTTTCTTGGTTTGACTATGAAGTCTCAGCCCATGCAGTCTCAAGCCATGCAGTTAACTTTGGGCTCTCTGTGTTGATGCACAGTTTATTTTCATGCCATTCCTACAGCTTCAGTTTTCAATATGCCACAAATTCGTGCATCCATAGCATCTCCTCAAGGTCCTCCTTTAACCCATAACTGGGGCTAAACTATAGCAGTGGCTTTATCACCCTCCTGGGAAAAGGAGAGAAGACCTGAGGGCTGAAATTGAAAGAGGTTTAATGAAACAGCCAAACTAATACTAATGCAAATATAAAGTATACAAAGTTATACTCAGCCCAGTGGTCTCAATAAACAGGAAAGCAGTCTCCAAGAGAAGGAAGAGGAACGGTCAGGAAGAGACCAAGCAGCAACACATCCCACACTCCTCCTCCTCAGCAAACTTCCCCCTTTGTACTCAGCTGATGATTATTGTCTGGGATACACCTGCAGCCCATAGCTGGTCTAGGCTTCTGTCCCAGCAAAACTAGGACACCCACACTGTAAGTACTTATCCTTTCTGTGGAAGTTAACAGCTGAAACCAGATGTTTTAATGATTGCAAAAAAAAAATGAGACCTTGGGCTTCTGGCACTGAGAAAAGCATAAAATAACCCAACACAGCAATTCCACAGCTAAATGGGGGAGCCTGGGTTTCCTCTCCTCCATGAGAGGAATGGAACCATTCAAACACATTGAGAGATTATTGCAAACTCTTTGTCACTTTGCTAAGATGTAGCCAAGTTTTGCTTTGTTTTGTTTTTTTTTTTAACTTTTGAACCAATTTTAAAGAAGATAAACTGGTAAATGGATCAAAAGTGGTTTAAAGAAGGTAAACTGGTAAATGGATCAAAAGTGGTTTGGTTCTTTTCCTTGTTTGCTCTTGTTTATTTTTTGTTTGTGATAAAAACTGAGCATGCTGCTGATTGGAGGGAAAAGGATCAGAGGAGAATCAAAGCTGGCAGGCAGTGAAAAGGATGGTGATGAGGTGAAACTAAGGTAACTGAAATCAACAAAAGGATTGGAGAAAGCAGGTGAGTAATTTCTGCATGAGGGAGAAAAGGCTTTGGAGGTGAAGTGAGACACAAAGCAAGCCAAAGGGAGGGGAAACGCTCCATGTTGTCATTTTCCTCTTAGAGGAAACAAAGATGGGCCAGGACGCTTATACCTGTTCAAAGGGAACCAAGTGTTACTGCCTGGGAAAATGACAGATTCTGATCTGAGAATAAGTTGTCTTTGCATACAGCATGACTTGTAACTTCACCACCATTGAATGCATGTCATTTCAGTGATGAGAGATACTATGGCACCACAACACCCTTCCTTTGTAGTCTTTCACACTGGGCCAAACAGATGGGAAAAGCAAGCCTGACGGCATTATCCCAAATATATTAAGTGAACTGTTTGTTTCTATAAGCTTTCATTTTCAACCCCTTATAAGACACTGAAGAACTACATTTCCACTAGTTATGAATCATCTTTTTAAAAACATTACACACGTGAAAACATCTAAACATTCGTCACAAGT
This sequence comes from Dryobates pubescens, assembly GCF_014839835.1. Taxonomy (NCBI): domain Eukaryota; kingdom Metazoa; phylum Chordata; class Aves; order Piciformes; family Picidae; genus Dryobates; species Dryobates pubescens. The sequence continues at coordinate 39,416,485 of NC_071616.1, read as the reverse complement.
ATAAATAGTCTCTTCTATATTTATCCAGAGAGCTCCAAGTTTAGAACAATGGAAAATCATCTCAGGCTAATATCATAAAGTATTGAGAATATTCATCTCTCTCAAATGCCTGGTGCCTGGTTGATGAGATGGCCTCTGATTATTTCAGGATTAAGCACTCCATTAATAATCTCATTCCCACTGAGTGCTCCTAAATACTCTCAGCAAACCCATTTGTCCCTTTGCCTTGACTGCGATTACATCCCTGTGGAAAGAAAGAGCTCTACAAAATTGGGTCAGGCAAACAGTTTACTCTTTCCTAGAGTAGCTGTGTATTTTCCTTCCTTTGATAACAGTTTAATCCAGTCTGTGTTACACAAAAACATGATGCAGTGTGGGGAGAGTGAGAACACCAAAACCAAGTAACTAACAAAAAAAGGAGAGAGCTGCACAGGCAACTTACAGCATAAAACCCTATTAACAGAGGAAAAATACAAGCTTTAAGAAGTTACTAATTTCCCCCCCCTCAAATATGCCCTTTAGTAATTAAAAGCTTTTATCTCACACCTCAAAAAATATGGGCATGTTCATATTAATGCTGTAAAATGTGACTGAAGAAAAAGCCTGTGTTCTCGTCCATTAACCACTGAATATGATCCAAACACTGTTTTAAGGGGAAAAAAAGGGGGAAATTTGTATTTGCACACAACCTAAGGCGTTGATGCAAAGAGAAATAACTCTTCTCAACTACCCACAATTTGCTATTACAGCAGAAAAACTGATTATTAACACCATTTGTAAGGGGAGAAAAAAAGGGGTGGGGTGGAAAAGAGAGGTAAAGGCAGGAAATTCCAGGTTCCTTAAATATCTAGGCAGAAAGTATTTACAGCAGAAATATAAAAGCCTATTATTCCATTTCCTGGATGTTAGGTAGTAGATTTCCAAATTAAAGCTGTTAAAAGTAAGATTCTGAATTACTATAGATGTTAAATGTGCTTTAAGGTATCATTATTGCTCTGTGCAGAGGAGAGCTGCAGATAAACACAGAGCCACGTGCTTCTTGAATCTGGTGTGCACAAAGCTGTCTACTGGGAATGCCTCAACTTTGTATTTCACTATTAGGGCAACTGCTTCAGTGCTGTGAGAAGGATCCTTTTCTCCCTTCTGGTAATTGGGAAAAAATTGAATTTCATAGCTGAGATGGCTGACTGTATGACCATGAGAAAAAGCTATAATTGCACTCTGCCCTTTCTATTGTTGCTCAGCCTGGAGAAGAGAAGGCTTCAGGGAAACCTTATGGCATAGTTACAGTATGGGGCCCTACAGGAAGCTGGAAGGGGACTCTAAAAGGGCATGTCATGATAGGACAAGAGGTAATGGCTTTAAACTGAAAAAGAGACTAGATTTAGGTTAGATGTAAGAAGGAAATTCTTCACTGTCAGAGTGGCGAGACATTGGAACAGGAATGGTGGATACCCCCTCCCTGAGCATTCAAGGACACATGAATGGGGCTTTGAGCAGCCTGGTCTAGCAAAAGGTGTCCCTGCCCATAGCAAGGGGTTTGGAACTAGCTGATCTTTGAAGGTTCCTTCCAACCTAAACCATTCTGTGATCCTATTCAGAATGAAAAAGGATGTGAAATGGTTTAGAAGGGTTTAGAATGGTTGAGGTTCACAGTAACCTCAACATATCCTAGGGCAGGAAGTTTATCTAGCTCTGCAAGGAAGGAAAGCAAACCGCTCTCATGTGGATGTTCCAACACTACTTCAACCTTGTCATGAAGATTTATGGCATGTGCTCAGTCAGAAGCTCAATGGAAGACCACTTGGATTTAAGAGGGTTGTCATCCTCCCTCCTTGCAAAACTGAGACCAGGGTACAGAAATAAAATTGGTCTAAATCATTACTAATATTGATGACTTTGAAATGGTGTTTATGAGGCGTTGTGAGCATTATGTTGACAGTGCTGAACTTCAGACAGTTAAAATCACAATGAAGTGACTGAATTAAAATAATAATGAAACCAAAACAACTGCCAGAATTACTTAAAGGTTATATACCTAAATATAGCTTGTCCTGAAGATACCTCCAACCATTGCACCTGTTGAAGTTAATCTATCAAACCGGTTAGACTCAAAGCCAGATGTTTTTGTCACAACAGGTAAGAAAAAAGAAACCAAAGGTGATTATCACTGTGACCCTGGGAGCTGTTTCACTCAGCCTTACCAGTGAACAAGGCATTCAGCCAGCTTGTAAAGTCTTTGTCTAAGAATACTGAGGACATTCTTTTCTGTTTTCACAGATTTTCCAGGTTGGAACTGTTGCACATGAACCTGGATGGGCTGACATTCTCATCAGAGTAACCCAACAGTCACAACTGGCATTCAGGGCTAAACATGCTTAGTGGCCACAGAGGCTAATGCCATGCATTTGTTTCCTATGGGTGTCCTACAAGATGCCTTTCCACTTTAGTCACACAGAATAAATATTGTTTAGAGATTCTTGTTACTTGGAAAGAGAGTTCTGGGAACTGATTTTGAAGTGTGGATGCAGGGGAATAATGCAGCACTACAAAGGCAATTCACCAGCCCAGAAAAACAAAAACCTTCAGGTGACAGATCCTGCATCAGTGTAGCCGCTGAAGAGATAAAATTATGCTACAGCTTCGTGAAAGAATTTATGCAGGCAATGAATTCTGTGGACTGGGAAGTGTTTAATCGCTAAGTCACACTTAAATAACAGAGCTAAGGACTATAATATATGACCATAAATTATATTTGTCACTTGCAGTCACCTAATTAAGAATGACACCATCCTCACTCCTGATGTACTGGCTTAATTCTTGTATTCAGTGTAATCACACAATACACATTTTTAAGGGGCTGTTCAAATGTAGCTTAGGTGCATCCCCTATATGATACTGACAGCCAAGAGCATGGCTTCATGGCTGTAGGAGTTAACTAATTTCACTGATACAGACCTGTATGCTCACATTTCATTGCACAGTTGACACTGTGGAATCAGTACATTCAGCCAGAGCAAAAGATAACATAAGCTCAGTCTTTACAGCTGCAAGCTCCTGCTGAAACTAAAAGCAAATCCTCTGCTGTAAGCCTCCCCTCTGCCCCCCCCCCCCTTTCCCCTTTGCCAGATGTACAGGTCTGTGTGAAAAACTGCTCCTTCTAAACCTCCCTCTGCTTCTCTGCACCTTGTTTGCTACATGCACATTCAGTTTTCTGATGAAGCAGCCAAGATGGAAGAAAAGCTTAGCTCTCGCATTAGCCTTAATAGAAGGTCACAGATGAAAGCAGCGCTGCCACTAAGAGGAAGCAGACACAAATAAGGCTCTCTAAACTGGTTCTCAAAAATCACATCTCCTTTTTTTTCAAGCCAGTGTATACCCTGCAGCTGTGCTCACCAGAGAGTAACTGATGCTTTTAACTTTCTGCATAATGGGGGGGAAAGAAAAAAAAAAAAGCTTTTGAGGAGCATAATATTACAGCATTTAGTTTTACTAAATCAAACCCTCCCAATCACAAACGAGGGAGTGGAAAAATAGATACTAAAAGGTACAAGTGGAGATTGTCTGTAAAGCTTTAAAGAAGATGGCAGGCAGATGGTAGGGATTTGCAGTGACACAGCTGTTTTTAAAAATAAAGAGGTGGAAGAGGAGAGGCATGATTACAGCTACACACACACACACATTCCTAAGCCTGTTCACACAAGAAGGGAAAAAAAAAAAGAGAGAAAAAGCTAGCAGCAGGAAATTGAGGTTTTGGGGGGGGGTGGGGGAGGGTGTTGTTGTTTTGTTTTTATGATCTCAGTTGACATTTAGAAACTTTTTGTTTTAAAATAACCAGCAGCACCCTCAGGTTTCTTTCCCAATCATTACTTTCCTGAGTAACCACAAAGTAAAGCTGACACCAGAAAGATTACCCTACAATGAGACACTCAACATTATGTCACAATTACTTTCAGTAAGTTCAATACTTTCAGTGCCTCCACCACAGCACACAGGGTTTTGGTGGGTTTTTTTTTTTTTGCTGCAAGCCTTACAATACAAAAAGACAATTCTATCAAGTGACAATAAATTGTTACCTCTTTGAATTTCCTCTGCAAGGCTTTCATTTTTCACTATAGTGGTGGGTTTTTTCCCAGGTGCTACTAGTAGATTGCATAGGCAAAAGACATAGGAAGGTGTATGGGAGCTGTTAAGGATTTAACAGCGTGGGGGGGTGAGGCAGGGAAATGCCCAAATTTGATAGGGTATAAACAAGCACTGAATAGGAATATAGTGAGAACAGAACATTTTTGTTAAACTTAGCAGCAATTTGTATAAAAACTATTTCATAAAGAGAGCTTTCCAAAGCTTGTTAGGTAAACACTGAGAAGACATCTACAGAGCAAAAGCCTCTCTTCTCTAAGGTATCCAATGAAGCTCTTGACAGCTTTGTTTACAAAATTAACTTTCAGTTAAGCTGTTCCCAGATCCATGAAATTTTACATTAAAAGGAGAGCTATCACTTCTAGCAAAAGGATCATTTTTTGCTCTCCATGATTCTTCACCTTTCCCCCCCCACACACACACACGCTGCCACCAGCTGCCTTTCTTCCAAGCGTTAAAACCGACTTGTCCGTTTAAACAGCCTTTTCGCTTTTTAAAAACAAAATGCATCTGATCATCTGGACAAAACAAGACCCAAAACAAAGGAAAAGGTCCTCCAGCACCAGCACAGTAAAAACTTCTTGATACCTATTGCAGAGCCACCAGTGCCGTGTATTGAACTGAAAAGGGTGAAACCCTGTAACGAAATCGCATTCACTCCACCACCTCTCCTCTCGCAGCACCTGGGCTCTTCCCAGCCCAAAGGCAATGGCCAAGTGCAGGTGCTGCATAGCACACACACACACACCACACACACACAAACAAAAACTCGACACGTGAAGACATTTAAATTAATTTTATTTTATGCCAGGTTCTCAAAATTGGAAATATTTCAAAGAAATTCAATACTTATATAGACAGGTGCTACATTTGATGTTCTTTCATCCACCGTTAGTGCCGCGTGTTTCACTCTACAGTCGTTAAAACTCACCACCACCAAACTGAAGGGAACTTAGGAGTTTGTTAAAAGTAAAATAAACTAAAAAGAGGCAGACATTACAATTTGGTTTATACTGGAATTGGCATAAGAGAGTAAAGCTTATTATTGGATTGTGGCAATCGCTGTATTCCATCTCTCATTCGGAGGGAACGGTACACAAGAGTCATCTCCCCACTTAGAACACTTTGGGTTTTAACTGAACATACTCCAAATCCATTTAATGACCTGACCAGGAGTGGTTCTTACACTCCAGTCTATATAAATGTAAGCTTTGCATGTCTAAAAATTGCCACAAGCATAAACATCACCTACTCACCCCAGTCTTGGGACTGATTTCCCTTTCCAGAGAAATCAACCCCGCCTGTCTGTACCTCTTCCAGGATTTACCAAATCGAACAGAACGACCGCTGGGGCTCAAAGTACTGGGTTTTAGAAGAAAAATGCCATCTCTGCACAAGCTACTGCTCTCAGGAAAACTTTATTTAACACCTTTCTTTTCTCGATAACCGAAGCCAAGACACCCCAAAGTCACATCTACACGGAGATACACAGAAGATACTCAACTGGAGAGAGGCTTTTCCTCCACTCCTCGCTCACAATGAGGCCCTCACCATTTTGCATAATGACAGAAAACAACAGCTGACAAACCATTTTGGAACAGATGCCAGCTGTCTCTCATTCATTTAATAATTCAAACAGTAACAGTTCTGTAGCACTTTATTGTTTTGGGTTTTGTTCAGGTTTGTTTGGGTTTTTTTTTTTTCCTTTTTCTTTTTTTTTCCCTTTTTTTTTGTTTTTAATTTATTTTGTGGGTTTTTTTTGGTTGGTTGGTTGGTTATTTTCTTTTCTACAGCAAGCCATCTGAATTGGACCTCGCATCAGTCGGTCAGTCAGTCAGTCATTTCAAGAACAAACCGAAGGCAGGCTGATCCTTTTGGATCCAGAACTTGTTTTGGTTAAGAATCTCACATAAATAAGAGTTTGTGCTTAAATTTTTAGGACCTACTTGGACTGAGTGAAGGTAACACCTAAGCTACTGTGAAGAAAAAAAAGAAACATTTAATCTTCAACTTAAGAAAGCCACAGACATCTTTCCAGGCTGTTTGCAGCGAAGACAAAACAATCAATTTAAACACCGTACTGCTTAAAAACAACCCAAAAAGTTCACTGTCTACAATGAAATTCAAATGGTTTATTAAAATTTAAAACATTTTTTTTTTTCAGTTTTGGCATTTTTCTAAAGAAACCATTTATACCTTGTGAGAAAGACAAAGTAATCAGGTAAAAGATCATTGCATTTATACTGTACTGAACGCAAGTCAAACATAGAGCACAAAGGAGGTCTTTACATTAAACTGGGCTTTGCACACAACGTGAATAATCAGGAACAGACTATTTTGAGGAATAAAAAGGTAATGTGGGGGTTTGTTTTTAAATCTCTAGACAACATGCATACCATCAGTTACTTCTCACCCTTAAAAGGTACCTGAAAGGAGAGTTTTGTAGAACAAAACCAAGACTCGGTAATACACTTAGTAAGTCAGTGGTCATCATGCCTTTTAGTTGAAGTTTAGTCTACGTAGAACAGCTAACACAATGAGGTGTGCAAGTCATAGGGACAGCCAGAAGCCTGAAACGAAGTCTTAAAGTTCTACATGACAAGAGAGCCTAAACACAGTACCAGTAGGTTATTTGAACTATAAAAAAAAAAAAGAAAGGAAGAATAAAAATGTCTTTGATTACTGCCTGCTTCCCTGTTCCAACAGGGCTACGGACTGAACGCAGAGGGCCTGCGTTTCAAAGCGCCACAGTTGTACTCTCCCAACTTTTGAAAACAAGGTGAAGAGCATTCCTTCTAGCAGCGCGTACAGCTCAGCTGCGAGCGGCTGCCTCACAGCGCTCCTTTATGCATACCAGGAGAATCATGTCCAGTTTTGCCATTTGTGGATAACGATGACAAGATACAAAAGCATGTGTTTGCCATAAATAGCTCTGGCCAACGGTGGATTGCTCACACAGAGCAGATCAAATTCTCTATAAGGAGAGCATTATTTGGCGCCCAGCCAAAACATGTCCCCAGTGCAAGCCTCAGTAGTGGCAAACACTTTCCAGTTCTATTTACATAGAAGCTCGCAAGTAGAACAGTTCACTTGGGCTGTTTCTTGTACCAGGTCCACTTTAACTGCTCAACACTCAAACAAAAATTATTGATCAGCTTCGTATTCTGCACCTAACTGTCATTACACACCACCTCACTGGAAAAGGCGGCAAGCTGCTGAAGATTTTTGTGCAAGGTTTTGCTCTGCCATGTAGAACTTTTAAGAACATTCAGGTAGGAAACACACTGCGTGGTTAATTGCTTCATGGTTTTGCATTTCTGACACAAGTGTTTTCATGACAACTAATGGTCTCCAGAAGGTGGTAGCTTCTTTACTTTTGACAGTAAACTAGGATCGTGTCCTTTTATCGAAGGATCAGAACAGAGCCACAAAGTATTGTAAAGCTAAACTGTGATCAGGAATGAAAAAAAGAAACCCCCCCAAAAAACAAAACAAAACACCAAAACAACCCCAACTTGATTATTATTTAACAGGAGATTAATGATTGCTTATCTTTACAATACTTTCCACAGAAGTTATCCGAAATAGGCTTAAACACTTAAAAAAAACCCCTATATTCTCCAATGAAAACAAGGCAACGTTCTGTAATAAGCCACAAGTTTTATTGCAACGTGGCCAGGGTTTTTTTTTCTGATCTCCAAAAAAAAAAAAAGAGAGAGAAACAAACCCCAAAACAAAACAAAAAAACCACAACAATGTTCCATTTAAGGCTCTTTTCAGTACAGAAATTGCCACCGTGACGGATGTTTTACAAAACTTTATAGTGTTTCAAGACTCACATGGTAAACAGGTTAACTTCTACTCCTGTTCAGTAGTGTACATTCAATGGAAAACAAAAGGCATCGTAACAGCTACTTCATTTATAAAGATATGCATGTAACAGGAATGAAACTGAGGTACTACAATAATCTGATGACACAGTTACAGCAACTTAATTGGCATTCCTTTGGGGGGGAGGGGCGGGTCAAACATCTTACAAAAAAGTGCTTTAAATGCATAGTGTTGTGTGCTGCCATGTCACAAAAAATAGGCTTGTCAAGGCAGGTGAGGTGTATGAATGCACAAGAGCCTCATGGAACTGCAATCAAGTGCAACTGTAAGTAATACTGTATAGAGTCTACCATCCGACCAGTGGACGATACTTTCAAGGCATTCAATTAGCTTACCCTTTGCTGTCTGCTAGACTATTCACATTAACTATCACATTCATTGTACACGTTGCAAGGAATGCCTGCCACGTCACTTTTGGCTAAGAGGATGACGTGAAAGCATTCCTTGGATCCTACATAAAACTACCAGGATTAAACAGTCTAATGGCGATCGCTGGTAGACTGCTTAACAATTACATCTCCTTCAGGGGCATTAGGGGAAAGGGACTTATTTTTTTGTGGAGGGAAGGGGATGGGGAGACTAATACTATTCCAATTGAACGAGCTGCAGAAATGGAAGCTCCTTAGATCCAGATGGCACTTGTCTGTCTTTTTATAAGGGTTTTCCTTCAAGTGAAACTACAACGTTGCCTCCCAATTTCTCTCCAAGTGTTGAACGGTCCTTAATATCATCCAAACCATTTACTTGCCACTCGTGTTTAATACCTGGAAAGACAGACGTACAACAATGCACTCGTGAGAAGCTGGACATCTAAAGGGCACCGTGACTAACGAGCAAAAACATTGCGTAGGCCTGTACCTGTAAATTTCTTTTTAATGGCATCTTTAGAGCTTGCGTAGATCATCTTGCTTTTTAAAGGTGCGCTTTCAGGAGCCCTTGAGAGGAAAAGAAGAAGAAGAAAAAAAACAAAACAGAAACAAACCACAACAGGACAGTTATTCAGTCATCTCGTGCTAACTCCAGCATATTCAATTTTAACAGCAAGCATTGCTTTTTACACACCAGAATATAAATACCAGGTCTTCTTTCTTCGACTCCTTTGTCTCGTATGTGGCATCATACAAAGCGTATCTGCAATCATTCAAAGGTAGCAACTTCACAAAGGCTGTATAGGGGTCCTCCACCGTGTCTCCAATGTCACCAACCAGTATCTGCTTCGACTCCTCTACAATTATCTGTTTTTTGTCATCGCTTAAGCAGAAAAGAACAGCTTTCTTTCTTTTTTTAATCTCTTCAGGGGTTGAAGATTTCCTGACTTTCATGTCATTAAAAACCTTTATGACTTCATCATTCACTGTAACTCCAGAAGCCTGTAAAATGAGATCAAAGGAATAACTTAAACAGCAAAAAATTAACACCCACTAGAAAAGACGATAGCCCCCCAGTGCTAGAGAAAGCCTGCCTGCCTGCCCCCATAAATACAGAAATACTACACTCAACCTGAACACACTGGAAATTTAGCAGTCTTTACAGGGTTGGGGCAGAAGATGTAATAAAGGAGGTGTAAATTCTGGACTCTCTTGTTGCAGATCTCAGCATCTTCTGCTGTGATTCTGGACAGCAGTTTTAGACAAGCAGGCAGACAACTGTACTACTCAAGCAGTTTTCCATTACCTTATCATGCAGTTGGCTTATTTGCGGGGGGTGGGGTGGTGGGATCTGAACAGAGGAGTTTGTAGTATTAAGTTGGGGGGGGTAGTGGAACAAATGCTACAGCAGCAGCTCACATCCAGCACTGTCATGACTCTCATTTAGTTGGGTGATGTAAGGCTCTCCAAGCAGCAGAAATGTTTTCTGCATTGTGTCAGCTTCTACACCGCGCTTTAAAAACTCCCGAATTTATTTCGTACTGGTGCACAAGCATAATTTGATTGCTCTTCCCTCATACGAAAATACCAGTTACAAAGTCTACAGCTCTCATAAGGCCCATAAACTGTTCAAAACCTGAGCCTCAACCGGCAAGAAAACAAAGCAGTGACAGGACACACCGGGAGCGAGAGCACGCCAAAAAGAAGATAATTTAGGGAACCCCTCATCTGCAGCGCCTTTGCTCTCGGTCCAACAATTGCATCTGACGAGGAGGGCGCTGCCAGAGCAGGCTGCTTGGGGAAGGCAGGTGCACGGCTCGCTAGGAGCTGCCGGCTTTGTCCCCGGGAGAGCTCGCCTGCCTCCTTTCGCGGCTTTGTTCGCGGAGACGGCGTTCGCCTCCGAGGAAAGCGCGTCCCGCCGCCCCGCGTCCTCCAGACCCGCTCTCGGCCACCCTGGCTCAGGCTCCAGCGCGGCTGCGGCAGCGCCGGCGCCTCCAGCCGACCGCTCCCACGCCGGCCGCGGACGGTCCTCGGGCCCGGGACTACGGCGGCTCGCGGCAGCCGCTTCCCTGGAAGGCCGCCGGGAATCCCTCTCTCCGCGGCCGGCGGCAGCAGCCGGACCCCCGCCCCTTACACGTACAGGCACTCGCATGCCCGGGCGATGCCGCAGGGAGCGCTGCGCCGCCCGACGGGCCCTAACCGGCGGCCCGCGGCCCCGCCGCGGCCCGACCGGCCACCCGCTCCTATCCCGCGGCCGCTCCCACCGCCCCTGCCCCCCGCACCCGGCTAAAATTAGACTAAAATGGCCGCCGGAGCCGCGAGGCCGGGCCGGGCCGCGCCGGGCCGAGCCGGGCCTGCTCAGCCCAGCCATGCGCCCCGCCGGGCTGCGCTACCCCTCCCCACGCAGGCCTCCCCCGCCGCCCTCCCCGCTCGGCTGCGCCGCTCTTACCATTTCGCCGGGTCCCGGGGCGGCGGCGGCTGCGGCTGCCTGCGGTGCGGGGCTGCTGCACGCAGGAGAGCGCTGCGCTGGGGGCGAGGCGGGCGGGGACTCGGGCCGGGCGGGGGCTGAGCCGCGGCGGCCGGGGAGGGCCGGTCACATGGGCCGAGCCGCCACCACGTGCCGCCGGGCCGCGCCGCGCCGCCCCCCGCGGGGCAGGGCCGGGCCGGGCAGGGCCTGCAGCTGGCGGGGCCCGGCCGCCCGCACGGCGCGGGGAGGCGTTGCCGCTGCCCTGCGGGTACGGTAGGCAGCGCCCGGGTGCGTCGTGGCTGCCGCCTGTCTGTGCGGCCGCCTCGGCCTCGCAGCCCCGAGCATCCCGCCTGGGCCGTCCGCAGGCCTGCGCTGGCCGGTTGCTGGCAGCCGAGGGGGCGATGCGGCCCTCAAGCCTGACGTGGATCACAAGCGGGCAGCAGTCGGCGTCAGCTGGAGGCACGATGGCGACAGGGCTCCTCGTGGAGCCAGCTGCGAGCTGCCCGGAACGCGGCACTTCCCAGCCCTGCCACAGAGCGCCTGTCCTGTGCGGCTTCTTCTGCCAAGGCGCTTTCTACTGCTGTAAAGTCATGATTTTCACCTCGCCCCCCTTGCTCGCACTTGGTGGCCAGGAGCCGGCTGTCTGCACAAAGCCTGACAAGCCGGTTGTGGGGGTGTTGTTGCCGGCACCTTGTCCCTGCCCCGAAGAGGAGCTGTGCTGCAGCCGCGGCTGCCGGCAGCTCTGTAGGGAAGGGCCCCGCAGGCCTGGCGCAGGGACAGCAGCTTCTGTGTTTTTGAAAAAGCTGTTCAAACAAGAATGTTTCACTTGTCCCTACTGAGCTGGACAGAGCACAGGGCACCAAACACGGAGCATATGATCTCTAGCCCGTCCAAGTGGACAAGCCAAACTGCTGTGTCTAAAAATCGTGAGATGATAATGGTGCAGGATCTCAAACAGTACCCAGCCTGCCTCCTGGCTGGTCAGTCATCTGTCCCCAAAACACCTACATGGCTAATAAAAATAGAAATGGGTAGATTCAGATGGGATGTTAAGAAAAAGGTCTTCCCCATGAGGGTGGCGAGACACTGCAACAGGTTGCCCAGAGAGGTGGTAGAAGCCTCATCCCTGGAGGTTTTTAAAGCCAGGCTGCATGTGGCTCTGAGCAACCTGATGTAGTGTGAGGTGTCCCTGCCCATAACTAGATGATCCTTGAGGTCCCTTCCAACCCTAACCACTCTATGATTCTAATAGCTCCCTGTTTTGTTGGCATGCATGTATGTACATATGTGCATGTCCACACATCCACACTGCATTTTCCCCCCTTCCCCTACTCTATGCTGACCAGATGAGCCACTATGTTTCCAATGTCCTTTTTGAGCTACATCCCACCCTCTCTGTATGCAGAATTCGAGACTGCATTGCATACATCAATATCCAAAATTTGGCCCATCAGCCTGGAAATCACTAACCTGGAACTACATCACCCTTCAGCTCTCTCTAGCCACACATTCAGGACTTGCCACTGCTGCTCATGTGAAAATGACAAGTCCGTTAGACTCAGTTTTTTTCCAGCTGTTGGCCACTCATGTACCCTCTGTTCAGTGGCAGCAATGTGGGGCCCAGGAAGGAGAACCTTTATTGCATATTTGCATTTAAAGAGCCAGCCATTACTTAATTCAGTTTTCAAATACAACATGTGCTGCTTTTTGACCAAACAAGTAACTAGTTCTGACAGGTGAAGGTTGTTCTGGGAAATAAAGGCACAAATCCTAAACCATGTAACTCTCAAAATGCAGTTTTATGGTTGGCTTAAACCAAGAGAAGACCATGGGAATGTCTTGACAGCCTCATTTCTGGGCTCTTACACAGATTTGGGGACTGGGGTGAACTTAAGCAGCTATCTCAAAACAGCCTTTGTGACACAGCAAGCTCATTATGGCACACTGTGCATGATATGTGCCCTTCTCAATGTCCCAAATGGAGGTCTGCATACTTGCAAGCCACACAAGATGTTGGGAGGCCACAGTGGCAAACAGCAGCAGGGGGGGGTCCTTTTTCCTTGTAAGCAGATGTAGCCATGAACACGTGTAGTACATCCTCCGGTGCCAGTGACCACTGTCACTGTAGTGGGCTCAGCAGGCTTCTAACAATACTGTGAAACTGCCACTTGTGAATGCCCTGATCTCGTGCCCTTGCAGAGGGCCCTCAGCCACCCATGCAGGCCCTCTGCACTGTACAGCCCAGGCTTGTAAAATGAAAGATGGAGAAGGAGTTACCATCCCCATTGTCACATGGCCACGTAGATGCTCCAGGAAGGAGTTACCAGCTCCAGAGTTGTGTGGCCAAGGAGCTGCTCCAGGGATGACAAGTGCAAAATTGTGCATGACTCACCCTCCTGTCTTCACTACCATGGAAACTGAATAATGAATCAGAAGTGCTTGTTATTCTCTTCACCTCACAATGTGCATACCTGAGGCACCCATTGCATATTGCTGACTGGTACATGCAGTCATCAGAGGACATAAGAAGCAAGAGCTGAAGGAGGAGTAGTTTATGACTATAAAAGTCTCTGAGAAATAAATGAGTTTATCAAAATGAGAGAGCGTTTATCAGGGTTGAAAAGCAGGTCACAAGTCAACAGAAAGGGTTTTCTCATTTTCAGGAAGATAGACTACGGACTCCCAGTGACTGCAGTGATCAGAGGAACTTGTGACACAGCCTAGTGGTGACCTTGAAGGCCAAAGAAATGGCCAGTGTCCAGCCAAGAGTAATAATGACCAAGCAAATCTCACTGATGGAGCACACTCAGACAATGCTGGTTCCTCACTTTGGCATCTCACTGCACTCAGGAAGCGCTGCGTTTCACTACTCTTGTGCCACGAGACCTGCACCCCACCAGACACCACTGAAATAGCCCTGTGATTCAGAGGGACCAGGAGGAGCTGCACTCAGAGCTTTGTGAATGATGCCCTATGCAGAGCATGTGCCTCTGAGGAAGCCCTCGAAGCCTCCCCTTGCCCTCTGTGGATGGAAGCAATGACTCACCCTGAAGCAGAAGGTGCTGTTTGTTTGGATTCAACTCCTGGATGCTCATTAGTGTGAAGTGATTATAATGGACTACATTGCCTTATGCATTGAAGCTCTATGAAATCATAGACCTTTGCCATCCATCCTCTTCTCTGTCAACATCACCAAACTCCACATTACCACTTCAGCCTCATCTCTTATGGAAGCAAGGCCTCTGCTTGGCCTCCTTGGGCATCCTCTCTCTCACTTGGGCTAGTCCTTGTCCCAGTGACATTTTAACTTGTTAGCTTATTTAAATCTGGCAGAAGGATAGAGGTCACAAAAGTAATTAAGCTCCTTAATTAAGTAATTAAATTTCACAAAATAATTTGAGACAGAAGAAAATGGGACTGTAGGTCTATCAGCTCCACTCAGGAACTTGTTGGTTTCTGCTGGGAGGTATCAGATCTCTTATGGTGTAGAGAGATTACCTCCAGGAAGAGGACTACATAGGGAAAGCAGAGGAACTTGTGTAGGTGTACACTGAATTAACAGAAAGTCTTCACTCAGTTCAGTTAAAGAACTTGATCTGTCAAGAGGGAGAAATCGATAGGAAGCTGCATTTGATGACATCTGTTGCTCAGGACACTTTCTTTCCCCTTTTGCTCTTCTGCACACCTCTAGAAAATGTCCAGCTCCCCTCCAAAATCTCTGTGTTTTCAGTGGCACAGAGTGTCAGATAAAATCTAACTTCTTGTAACATCGTAGAGCATTAGAGAATACTCCAGTGAAAGATGAACACGGAGTTAGTTGTTGTCTTTACACCACAGATACATTTCTTGTAAAAAATGGTACAGCGAATATGTTGGATTCTAAGTGGTGGAGCCTAGCATGATCTTGGTGCAAGTCTGCAAGGCTTGCAGCGTCTCCCGTGTGTGCTAATCCTGCAGCAGGAGGCAGGATGCTGTGCTGGTGTGAAGCGCGGATCCCCAGCAAGCCCTGCTGTACGCCTAGGAGATGGGTTTCTCCATAAAGGGTGCTCTGGCCCCGCTTTCCTTGGCAGTCAGTTCTGCTGGCTTAAAACGCCTCTTCTAGCGGTGTGGTCCCAAAACCCTTCTGAGGCTCCGAGCCATCAGCCAATTCCTTAATGGCTTGGGCGGGGCTGAGGGCGAGGGCAGTGCTGGCTGCTGCTCCCTGAGGAGCTGGGCCATGCCTGCTGGCCCCTGCCCACCGCGGCGATGGGAGCGAGCCGTGCCCATTGCATCACCCTCCCCGGGCGCCCCGCTCCGCCCGTGCCAGGACATTCCTCCAGCTGAGTCACGGTCCGGGCTGCCGCCCCGCTCCCAGCGCGGCCCCGAGGCTGCTGCCTGCCTGCCAGCTGCTGCCCACGGCCTGGGAGGGCTGCCTGCCTCCCCCGCCGGCTTCCTCAACCACTACCCAGGGCTCTAGGAGTCCTCACCTGCCGCCTGGCCGCAGCAAGGCGGTAAGGGCTGCAGGAGATGGTGTAAGGCTTCCTTGAGCTGCAATGCCGGCTCGAGTGCTCTGATGCTTGGGCAGGGTTCAGCAGCCCTTTTCTCCGCCAAGCGGAGCTGCTTTCCTGACCGTGCGGCAATGTGGCTGAAGAAAAGCTCCTCCCCCCACCCTCCCCCACCCCCTTTTCTTTTTTCTCCCCTTTGGAAGGCTCTTCAGCCATTCGTGATCTACCTCGGGGCCCTACACCGAGAGAGTAGGCGGAAGGAGGGAGGCAGGAGGAAGCAGCAGCATAGGGCAGCGCGGATGCTGTGGGAGCAGCAGCTGCCAGCAGCCCGGGACGGGGAGGAATTGCCCCGCTGCCCGTCGGTCCCCGTCACAGTATCACGGTGCCACAGTACATTAGAGCTTAGAAATGACCTCCAAAGATCATCGAGTCCAACCCCCCTGCCAAAGCAGGATCAGTTAGGGTAGTCCACACAGGAACGCATTCAGGTGGGTTTTGCAAGTCTCCAGAGAAGGAGACTCCACAACCTCCCTGGGCAGCCTGTTCCTGTGCTCGTCACCCTCACTGTAAAGAAGTTTCTCCTCATGTTGAGGTGAAATCTTCTATGTTCCAGTTTGAATACGTTGTTTCTTGTGTTATTAGTGCACACCACCGAAAAGAGCTTGGCCCCTTCCACTTTACACCCACCCCTCAGATATTTATAGACATTGATCAGATCGCCTCTCAGTCTTCTCAAGACTAAACAGCCCCAGGGCTCTCAGTCTCTCTTCATAGGGGAGATGCTCAGGTCTCCTAATCATCCTCATGGTTCTCCCTTGGATTCTCTCTAGCAGTTCTCTGTCTGTCTTGAAGTGGGGAGCCCAAAACTGAACACAGTATTCCAGGTGTGGTCTCACCAGGGCAGCGTAGAGGACTTCCCTAGACCCATTGCTGTCTGCGCTAAGTGCCAGTGAGTCACCACGCCGGGCAGCCCCAGGCCTGCCATTGCTCACGGGACAATAAAAGAAAGGTTTAATTAAAGGTTATGTCGTGACATCATTTTTAGGGATGGTGTTTAAAAGTAACCCAAAAAAGGAAATAAGAATTCCTCCTGTGAGTGAAATAGGGAAACTAATGGCAGGAAAATGACTACATGGGGGGAAAAAAAATCCCCTGAAGTCTGAAAGAAAGGGAAACTTTGCTCAGCCTTACTGATAAAAACCAAACCAAACCAAACCAAAACAAACAAAACCCTACAGAAGAGAAAAATTACTTTTAAGTAATTAGCAGGTTTGGCATTAACAAAGGCTTGCACATTTATAGGCCTAGAAAGGGAACTTCTTGTTTACCCTGCTAGCCTTTATAAAGCCCTTTATGCCCTGCAAAAGTGCATTTTCCCCCCTGAGAAATTTCTCCCCATGTCTTTCTTGCTGTCTGTTGTTCCTATCTGAGATAAATTTATAGCATATGCTCAGATAAAGAAGGATTTGCTCAGATCAGCCACTGATTGTATTAATTACTCAATTTACTCAACCTTTGCTTCTGTGGCAAGGAGTTTAGTTTGGCTTGCTGTTTTCCCTGTGTTTGTTTGGGGTTTTTTTGTTGGGTTGGTTGGTTGTGTTGTTGTTGTTTGGCTGGTTGGTTGGTTTGGTTGAGTGGTTTGGGGTTTTGGTGGG
The DNA here is from genome assembly GCF_014839835.1 of Dryobates pubescens. Lineage (NCBI taxonomy): Eukaryota > Metazoa > Chordata > Aves > Piciformes > Picidae > Dryobates > Dryobates pubescens. The sequence goes on along the minus strand of NC_071616.1, from coordinate 39,399,477 downwards.
GTTTTTGTTTGCTTGCTTTGTTGTTGTTTGTTTTTTCACTTCTACTTGTAGCATTTTTATTCCAAGGTCTCAAAGCTCTTTATTAAAATAATTGCTGAAGCAGCCTGCCTGATGAGTATTATTCACTCTGTTTGATGGGTTGCCTGGGGTCACCCAGGAAGGTTGTGGTGAGCCCATGCACAGGGCAGGGACGCTCAGATCCCCGTCTCAGCTACACAGCAGACATGGATGCAATATGGTAAATCCTGTCTAAAGAGGGGAAATGCACAAAGCAGCATCATTTTCTGGGAGCACAACAGTTGCTGGGCATCAGAGAATAATACTTATGACATGGCAAAAAGGGAGCAAAAGTGACCTTTAGAAAACCAGGTGTCTATAGCTGTGACCTATACACTGGGTAAATGGATTTGGGGAAGAGCTGCCAGAGTGTGAGGGAAGAATGGGCTGTAACAAGAAGGGCAACAAAGCTGGTGCGGGGTTTGGAGCACAAGCCCTGTGAGGAGAGGCTGAGGGAGCTGGGGTTGCTTAGCCTGGAGAAGAGGAGGCTCAGGGGTCACCTTATTGCTCTCTGCAGCTACCTGAAGGGAGGTTGTAGTCAGGAGTGGGTTGGTCTCTTCTCCCAGACAACCAGCACCAGAACAAGAGGACACAGTCTCAAGCTGTGCCAGAGGAGGTTTAGGCTGATTGTTTAGGAAGAAGTTCTTCCCAGAAAGAGAGATTTGCCATTGGAATGGGCTGCCCTGGGGGGTGGTGGAGTCACCATCACGGGAGGTGTTTAGGAAGAGACTGGATGGGGTGCTTGGTGCCATGGTTTAGTTGATTAGATGGTGTTGGATGATAGGTTGGACTTGATGATCTCAAAGGTCTTTTCCAGCCTGGTCTGGTCTATTCTATTCTATTCTATTCTATTCTATTCTATTCTATTCTATTCTATTCTATTCTATTCTATTCTATTCTATTCTATTCTATTCTATTCTATTCTATTCTATTCTATTCTGTTCTATTCTCAAACACTAAAGAAGATATAGGTTTAATTAATAAATACAAGTCCAGAGATGATCTTGCAGCAGCCAAGACATGATGGGGTAATTTGCCAGATCTATCAGTTACCTGGAGAAATCTCTTCAGGATACTCCATTTTGCTCTGTGTTCTTCTTTCACAGATGTAACTTTTTTCCCATAAAATGAGCTAATGATGAGAGTCCTCAGAAAGTGAAAGCCTCTCACTAAAAGCATGCCAGCTGTGAAAACAGGAGGAAGAAAACCCCAAACGTTTCCTGGCACTGCCAGCTTGTTTTCAGCTGAAGTACACCACTTTTGGTTTGAAATACATTATTCTTGCTGTCTGTGTCTGCAGCAGAGGAGTTGCTGCACAGAGGAGGGTAACACATGGCAAGTCATGCCTGGCAGCTCCTCTGTGAGTGCCTTTTCCCCAGCCCACGGCATCCACTCACAGCTGCAGATGAATCCAAGAGCTTCGTACTCCTCCCCAGCACTATTCAAAGAGTACACACACAGGGGACACAGAGGAGGTGCCTTCAGCTGTTTTCTGTCAGGCATTTCTGTCAGAGCTATACAACTGGGATGCCTAAGGTTAGCAAGGATGTTAAAATCAATGTGATGGTCCCAGGAGGTGCTTCTTCAATAGCAGTTTCACCCTTCTCTGGCTTCTCCAAGTTGATGGAAAAAATTCCCTGCCATCAAGGGAAAGCTGTCTGTTATTACAGTGGGTGTTCAGCACTGGCCTGGGCTTTCCTTGGGCCACGTATCTCTTAGTGCTACAATGTCCTTTGGCTATGCACAGGTCCCTGCAGGGGGGGTTGGACTAGATGACCTTTGGCGATGCCTTCCAACCCAAACCGTTCTGTGATTCTATGCTTCAGCAGCATTCAGCATGTTTTGCTCTTTCTCCCATGTCTTAACCAATTGATAGTTCTTATGCTGGCAGCCTCCAGGTTTCTCCCTCCAAGCTGAGGAAGTCAAATTCTGCCTCGTACACCAGGATTTCACTAGATTTGCCACAGCACAGAAGCAGATATTTTCTTTTTCCCCTCTTTAAAATCAGAGTGGAGATAAAACCCTGTTCTGTTTTCTTGTTCTGTGCTGTGGCTCAGACAGTTGCTTCCTTTCTTGCTAGCAGGATGTAAACTTCAGTACATAAATATGATAAAACTTGTACAAAGAAGGGGTAAGGACAGCAAAATAAAGTCCACACCTGCAACTTTCCTAGCAGTGGTTTTATCGTGTTTAGGCTTCTGAACACTTGTTCAGCCACAGAACAGTGACTTCTCTCAGCAGAGGAGATGGATGGCTGCAAGGGGTAATTCCTTGAACAGCTTCAGCCTGGTTCACAGGAGGACAGCTGCCAAAAGTTAAGAGGCAGTCAGATGTCTCAGCAGATGACACAATGTAAACTGGGGCACCTCCAGGAGCAGATGGCAATGATTTCAGAAAGGTCTTTCCCTTCTGGATAGGTGCATGCAGGCCTACAAGATGCTGGGGCTGGCTGGCACGTAAAGACTAGAATAATTCAACTTTGTCACACTCTTCTTTACAAAAGAGTGCCCCAAGAAGTGGGCCCCCTGAGACAGACAGAACTCCTGGTGAGACAAGGAATCCTTGTTTTGCAGTGGCTTGACAAGTGCAGAGCAGCACTGTACATGGACTGCACACAGATTTTGGGCACTAATCTGAAGCCTTGGCCTTATTCTGCTACTAACATTCACTGCTCCATGCTTCCCCTCCTATTGAGGCTTTGTCACCATGTTGGAACTATGGGCTGTGTCTAATCACTTCTGTGACACTGTAGGTATGGTTGAAGGAGACATCTTTGCAATAAAAAACATATTCACCAGGAAAGGACCAAATCCTCTGCAGAGGATGGAGGAAGCCATCACAAAAGTGCCAAGGCAAGGGAGATGAATGCCTGTGGCCTGTTTAGATTGGAAGTTGCAAAGGCTAGACAAAAAGAGCAAGTGTTTTTGGCCCTGAAGTTTTAATACTATTAAAATCATTCCAGACAGATCTAGGACTGGGTTTGTAGCGTTGGAACAGGTTGCCCAGGGAGGTGGTAGAAGCTTCATCCCTGGAGGATTTTAAGGCCAGGCTGGATATGGCTCTGAAGAACCTGATCTAGTGTGAGGTATCCCTCCCCATGGCAGGGGGTTGGAACTAGATAGAACAGAACAGAACAGAACAGAACAGAACAGAACAGGTTGGAGAAGACCTTCAAGATCATCACGTCCAACCTATCAACTAATCCAACCCACCTGAACAACTAAACCATGGCACCAAGCACCCTATCAAGTCTCCTCCTGAACACCTCCAGTGATGGTGACTCCACCACCTCCCCAAGCAGCCCATTCCAATGGCCAATCACTCTTTCTATGAAGAACTTCTTCCTAACATCCAGCCTAAACCTCCCCTGTCGCAGCCTGAGACTGTGTCCTCTTGTTCTGGTGCTGGCTGCCTGGGAGAAGGGACCAACCTCTGCCTGTCTACAACCTCCCTTCAGGTAGTTGTAGAGAGCAATAAGGTCACCCCTGAGTCTCCTCTTCTCCAGGCTAAGCAACCCCAGCTCCTTGAGGTCCCTTCCAACCCTAACAATTCTATGATTCTGTGGCTGTATCTGAATGGAAAGAAATTCTGTTTGATGAAGGTCGAACCCAGGGGCTGGTTCTAAGAGACATCTCATAAGCAAAGACAGACAACTAGGGCCACAAGCGCCGCACAGGCTAAACCTGCTCAGCAAGTGTTGCAAAGCCCACTCACCAAGCATGCTTCCTAAAAAACCTGCTAAATTTTTCTTTTCCAGTTAGCAATCTAAAAATAAAGCATTAGCTAATCCTAACATGCTAAACACACGAGTTGAGATCAGTTTCTGGTGGTGGAGGGTGGGCTTTAGGATGACTGGGGCACAGGAATATTTATAACTGTCGCTGGGTGGCCGGCCCTGCCCTGCCGCTCAGTGAGAAAATGTCCTCTGGTGACAGCAGCGCTCTCGAGTGCTGCCAAGACTGCAGAGCCCAGCATGTGACTGCTGGTGGGATCTGCACAGGAATGCTCACGAAAGGCAACTATGAAGCCCTGATCCCACTGGCAAATCCCCACGCTGCCCAGAAGCGAGGGCAGGAGTGCCATCCAAACCCCAAACCTTTCAGCATCCTGGCTCACATTTCTGCCATTTCAACAGCGTGATTCACAACAGCCAAGCCACAGCACAGCCTGGCTCTTCAAATCCCTCTTCTCTCCTCACTAATTTCAGCTATGAGGCGTTCAGAGAAGAAAAGCTGGAAGGCACATAGATTCTGGTACACCTTCTTACAGGACAGTTAATCTAGGAAATGGCTATATAAAGCTGGAATAAATTGGTAAGCTAAGAATAGCAGGTTGACCAAACTCAAGCTGGACTGTGTGTTGCCCTCACAGAGCAGAAATATCCTCTACAAGACAGCTTTGTTACCAGAGAAAGGATGGCACAAGCGTGCCATTTTCAGTTCCTCCACGTGGCACTGCTGAACCAGGCTGTGCACAGTGCCAGAGGACTCTGTGCTGCTACGAGGACAGGCTGAGGGAGCTGGGGTTGTTCAGCATGGAGAAGAGGAGGCTCTGGGGAAACCTAATAGCAGTCTTCCAGTACCTGAAGGAGGCCAACAGGAAGGATGGAGAGAGACTGTTTGCAAGGGTGAAAGGGTGAGGCGTGCTTGGCCCCATGTGAGCTCCCCTCAGCCTTTGCCAGGAGAGGGAGAAGGCAGCAAGCTCTGGTGCTCAGCCTGCGCCCTCCCCACTGCTCCCACAGCCTATCCAGCTGTTCAGGTCACTGGCTTTTGATGATAGAAATGCTGGATTGGGCCAAGTTTCCTACAAGGATGTTATGTGACAGGACAAGTGACAATGGCTTCAGACTAGAGGAAGGCAGATTTAGATTGGATATCAGGAAGAAGTTCTTCACTATGAGGGTGGTGGAGCACTGGAACAGGTTGCCCAGGGAGGTGGTTGAGGCCCTTTCCCTGGAGATATTCAAGGTGAGGCTCAACAAGGCCCTGGGCAACCTGATCTAGCTGGGGATGTCCTTGCTGACTGTGGGGAGGTCAGACCAGATGACCTTTGGAGATCCCTTCCAGCCTGGACCACTCTGTGATGCTATGAAACGAAGAAAACAGTATCCATCTTACATGGAATCATTAAAGTTCATTAAAACTGTTTAGGTGTTTGAATGACTCACAGTCTATAAAATAGATTGTTTTGTTGTTTCTTTAACAGCTGACGGGACAAACTGCCACTCTATTTAAGCAATTGCTGTGCCTTTTTCTGTCTGACAGCAGAAACCAGGAATTTTCTTTCCCACTTGACTACAACACCATGTTTGGTGAGTTTGGACCATTCTATGATTCTATGCCACTCTGTCCCCCCACCACAGACCCTACCTTCTGAGGTTCTTTCAAACAAACACAAGGACAGCAAAGGGCTGGAGAGAAGAATAAGCGAAAGCTGATCTCCCGTGGGCTGCAGCCAGTGCTTTGGAGAGCAGGCTGTCACATAACATCCTTGTAGGAAACTTGGCCCAATCCAACATTTCTATCATCAAAAGCCAGTGACCTGAACAGCTGGATAGGCTGTGGGAGCAGTGGGGAGGGCGCAGGCTGAGCACCAGAGCTTGCTGCCTTCTCCCTTTCCTGGCAAAGGCTGATTGGACCTCGCATGGGGCCAAGCACCCCTCAACCCTTTCACCCTTCCAGCCTCTTGCCGTATCTAGAACCTCTCACAAGGCAACTCCTGGGTTTGGAGGCCCAGAAAAACAATTTTCTTCCCCTTCTCCTTTCATATCTATAAACCCAGATTCGTTTTCAGCAATTTTCCAGACAATCAGCACCATGAACCCAGGACATGGATGTATTACAGCAGAGAAATGAACCCAGGACATGGATGTATTACAGCAGAGAAACGAACCCAGGACATGGATATATTACAGCAGAGAAATGAACCCAGGACATGGATATATTACAGCAGAGAAATGAACCCAGGACATGGATATATTACAGCAGAGAAACAATCCTAAAGTTGGGCTCACTGCACTTTCTTTTTTTTTTCAGACAAGTGCAGCCTGTGGCCTTCAGCCACTGAAAATACTTCAGGTATGGTTTGTATTGATATTTAGTGTTCCAGTGCGCTCCAAATACTAAAATGCATTTGTTTGGAGGAATATCTCTCTGTGCCAGAATGCAGCTGTGGGTGAATGGCCCTGAGGGTGGAGTGTTTCAACACCAGATCTGCTATGTCTGATTACTTCCAAAGTAAAAGCAAGTTTAAATGCAGGCTCAGCTGTGCATTGCTACTGAAGCTCAGGCTGGTGGGAGCAGGAGGAAGCTGGGCTTTGCTCACAGCACCACTCATGCTCTGAGCAATTCCACCAGCATCTTCCTAGGTGCTGGACATCACAGAATGTTAGGGACTGGAAGGGACCTCGAGGGATCATTCAGTCCAACCCCCCTGCCAGAGCAGGATCACCTATACCAGGTCACACAGGAACTCATCCAGGCAGGTCTTGAAGATCTCCAGAGAGGGAGACTCCACAACCCCCCTGGGCAGCCTGTTCCAGTGCTCTGTCACCCTCACAGGGAAAAAATTCTTCTTCATATTTGCATGGAACTTCCTATGACTCAACTTCCACCCATTGCCCCTTGTGCTGTCATTGGGCATCACTGAGCAGAGCCTGGCTCCATCCTCTCAGCACTCACCATTTACATATTTATAAACATGAATGAGGTCACCTCTCAGTCTCCTCTTCTCCAGCTCCCTCAGTCTCTCCTCATAAGGGAGATGTTCCACTCCCTTCATCATCTTTGTGGCTCGGTGCTGGACCCTTCCAAGAAATTGCCTGAGGTCCTTCTTGCACTGAGGGGCCCAGAACTGGACACAATATTCCAGATGCAGCCTCACCAGGACAGAATAGAAAGGGAGGAGAAACTCTCTTGACCTATTGACCACAGCCCTTCTAATACAACATAGGATACCATTTGCCTTCTTGGCCACCAGAACACATTGCTGGCTCATGGTCAGCCTCCCATCCACTAGGACCCCCAGGTCCTTTTCCCCTTCACTGCTCTCCAGCAGGCCAGTCCCCAGCCACTGCTGGCACATGTGGTTGCTCTTTCCCAGGTGCAAGGCTCTACACTTTCCCTTGTTGAACTACAGAGCAGTACAACAGTCCTGAATGACAGCCATTATTTTAACAGCAGTTACAAACACACCACCTTGCACAAGCATAGACACACACATCTACAAGTACACAGACACATTTTAGGGGTGTTGCTGCTTCAGCATCCCTGTCAGGAAACAGAGATGGGAAACAAGGTGATGCCCTTACTCAATCTGCCTTTATGATTCCATTGTTTTGCAGCACAAGTAGTTTGACCTTTTGCTTTGCCTCAATCCAAACATCTTCAAACCTGAGTATCCCAAAATGGCAAACATGCTCAGTGGTAACTGGAGATTCTCCAGGAGGGGTTGTTATACTGGCCTAAGACTAGATGTGGGTACAACCAAGCACTTACAGGCAAAGTTTTCATAGAGTCCTGTTTAAGGAGATACCTAATGAAGAGAAGTAGGATGCTGATTAAGGGCAAGAGGAAGAAAGTATCAGTCCAGTGGTAGCACACTGAAAAATCTCAAGCATATTCCCTCCCACCAAGCTGGATAAAGCAGAAAAAGCATCTCTGCAGAGCTAGACCAGGAAGTTCAAAGTGGCAGTTCAGCGTTGCAGATCTCCTAGTTACAGCAGGCACACCAAATGCTGTACAGCAAACTACCTGCAGCCATCTGAACAGGGGCAATTGTTGTAGAGTGAGAAGGCTCTTCCAGGGTAGAAACAGCCCTTGGAAGCCTCCAGAAGTGTTAGCTGGAAGTGTTGCAGTCAGTTATGACAGCAATCCACACTAGGCAAAGAAGTGACTGATGTAAGATATCCTGTATTTGAATATGAACAAGTAGAACGTGGGAGAGAGCAGCTTGCTGCATGGTAAGGGTTAACTCAGTGGTTACACCAATGGTGCAAAAATCAGAAACCACAGTCCTAAAGTGTTACCTTACCAGTCCAGCAGCAACATGATGGTGGGCAGGATTCTGGCATGGCCTGGTGTCCCCAGAGATCTGCTCCTGGCACACGTCTGTGGACTGCAATACCTTCAGAGATGGGGGAGCTGGCAGATGGTGCCCACAGCAAGTTGGACTGGTGAGGTCCAGACTGGTTTTCAGCTGCTTCTTCCTGGTTTCTAATGCTCATATTTACTAAGATTACACTAAGGTCATCTTCCTTTACTGCTAATGCTACCATTGATGTGCTCTCTCCTGCAATACTGAAAACTTCACCCTCCACACAAGAGCCGTACAATGCTGGGCACAGGGGTGGTAGCCCCAGCCCAAACCCTTCACAAAGGTCAGTCATGGTCTGTCAGATCAAAGCAAGTCAAGCTTTCCAGCATCATTAAAGGTTTCCAAATGTTAAACCTCCAGCAGATATGGCACTGGATATGGCAGTCACAGCATATTAGGGGTTGGAAGACCATCGAGTCCAACCCCCCTGCCAGAGCAGCACCAGAGAATCTAGCACAGGTCACACAGGAACACATCCAGATGGGTTTTGAAAGTCTCCAGAGTTATGAAGACATTATGTACAAAAAGTGTCAGCAATTGCCTAGGATGGTTACTCACTAATTCCTAGCCCTGGCATGAATGGAAGGGGCAGAATTTGCACAGCAGGATGAACAGCTGGCATAGCAGACTCTGGATACCTGCCCAGGCTAATATCACAGAACCACAGAAACATTCAGGTTGGAAAAGCCCTTCAGGATCACCAAGTCCAACCCATAACCCTACTCTACAAGGTTCACCCCTAAACCATAGCCCCAAGCACCACATCCAAATCACCTTTAAACACATCCAGGGTTGATGACTCAACCACCTCCCTGGGCAGCACATTCCAATGCCTGACCACTCTTGCTGGGAAAAACTTCTTCCTAATGTCCAGTCTAAACCTACCCAGTCACAGCTTGAGGCCATTCCCTCCTGTTCTGTCACTAATTACCTGTGAGAAGAGACCAGCACCAGCCCCTCCACAGCATCCTTTCAGGTAGTTCAGGGAGCACTGAGGTCTCCCCTCGGACTCCTCTTTTCCAAACTAACCATCCCCAGCTCCTTCAGTTGCTCTTCATCAGATTTGTTCTCCAGGCTCTTCACAACTTCCTTGCCCTCTTCTGCACTGCCTCCAGCACCTCCACATCTCTCCTGTATTGAGGTGCCCAAAACTGGACACAACACTCGAGGTGTGGCCTCACCAGAGCTGAGTACAAGGGGACATTCACCTCCCTACTCCTGCTGGACACAGCACTTCTGATACAAGCCAGGATGCCTGTATTAGATGATTACTTGAACTACCAAGAAGGAAAAGACCTCAAGTATTTGATCTTGTCATAATGCTGCTTGGAGGACATAGGCTGGACTAGAAGCTGAAGCCTATTCTCCTGCAGAGTCTGGCACAGCCTGATTAGTCAGGGCCTCTGAGCCCAAGATGAAGCCGTTGACCCTATCCAGTTCTGCACCTTTGTGAAACTTTGGCTTGGAGCCCTCTGTAGATACTGCACAACCCTTAGCCTGGTGCTAAGAGCACGTGGGATGGCTGATCACAGTAAGAAATGGTTTGTCTGAGGGGAAAAGCAGACATGGAGCACAAATATCTCAGCTCCTCAGGGAGAAAAGCTGTTGCAACGAGCCTGTTTCAGCTTTTCCTACCCTCTTCACTTCTACCCCTATGCTTCTGCTCCATGCTGTTTTCTGAGCATGGCATCCCTCCAGCTGGGCAAACCTGGTTTTAAAAAGGACTTTAAAGCTACTAAGTCAAACTGAGTTTAATACATGTAAATTAATAAACAGTGAAAGTAAAACTAGCAAGGAAATTAAGGACACTCAGCAAGATTGATGATGCTGCTGTGTGGTGCAGTGGACTCACCTGAGGAAAGCTTTGGATGCCATGAGAAGGATCTTGACAGCCTTGAGAAGTGGGCCAGCACCAACTGGAGGAGGCTCAACAAGCCAAAGTGTAAGATCCTGCCTCTGGGTTGGGCCAATCCCAGGCACAAATCCAGGCTAGGTGCAGAGTGGGTTGGGAGCTGCTCTGAAGAAGGACACTTGGTGTTGATTGATGAGCTCACCACGAGCCAGCAGCACGCTCATGCAGCCCAGGAAGCAAATCATGTCCTAGGCTGCATCATGAGGAATGTGGCCAGCAGGGCAAGAGAGGGGATTCTGCCCCTTTACTCTGCTCTGGTGAGACCCCACCTCAAATACTGTGGTCAGTTCTGGTGTCACCATCATAAGGAGGACACAGAGCTGCTGGAGAGAGCCTAGAGGAGGACCACAAAGATGATCCAAGGGCTGGAACACCTCTGTTACAAAGATTACCTGAAGAGAGTTGGGGTTGTTCAGCCTAGAGAAGTCTCTGGGGGGCCCTTAGAGCTGCCTTCCAATACCTGAAGGGATCCTACAGGAAGGCTGAAGAGGAACTTTTCATCAGGGTGTCCAACAATAGGACAAGGGGGAGTAGGTTAAGACTGGATCTCAGGAAGAAGTTCTTCAGTACAAAGGTGGTGAGACTCTTGAATAGGCTGCCTCCTCCCTGGGGGTGTTCAAGGCCAGGTTGGATGAGGCCTTGAGCAGCTAAGTCTAGTTGAGAGGCATCCCTGCCCATGGTGGGGAGGTTGGAGTAGATGATCTCTGAAGTCCCTTCCAACCTAAGGCATTCTGTGATTCTGTGAGTTTAAAGAAGCTGCTGGTCAGCTAAACAAAGCTATGAGGTTTTACACAGGTAAATAGAATAAAGATCCTAATTAAAGAACAACTTGGAATAGAATTAACCAGGTTGGAAAAGACCTCAGAGATCGAGTCCAACCTATCACCCAACACCATCTAAGCAACTAAATCATGGCACCAAGTGCCTCATCCACTCTCTTCCTAAACACCTCCAGTGATGGTGACTCCACCACCTCCCTGGGCATCACATTCCCATGGGCAATCACTCTCTCTGGGAAGAACTTCCTAACATCCAGCCCAAACCTCCCCTGGTGCAGCTTGAGACTGTGTCCTCTTGTGTTGGTGGTTGCCTGGGAGAAGAGCCTTCTGCTGCTCCTCAAATGCTGGTAACTATTGCATCACTCAGAGGGCAGGTATCACACTGGCTGTGGCTGCTGTAAAGGCTGGCTGCAGTACTCACACGGAAACCAAGCTCTGCTGTGCTCTTTCCAGCACCTTGTCCTCCTAAGTTAACAGGGAAGATAGTGCAGCAGTACAACTCAAAAGGAAATGCCAGAAGCTCAAAGTACTTTGAAAAAGATCTCATTTTATTTGTACACTTCCAAACTTGCAGGTAGAAACTTATGGTACAGTCCTGTAAAATTTACTCATTGCTAGAAGAGCTGCCAGGGACGTGGCAAGGTGTTTTATTGAGTGATCATCAAGTTAAAGAGGGGAAATAAACAAAACAAAGCAAAAAACCACCCCAGGGGGGGAAAAAAAAAACCAACCAAAATAATTAAAAGAAGTTCTGGAACTCTCTTTTGTTTGTTTGTTTAATCCCCAAAGTACAAATCTTATAAATACAAAAAAACCCCAACAAATTCACAAATTCCTTTGAATGCTAAATAAATATCTACTTAATAAATTCAGACTGAATACCTCCAGCCAGCACTGGTACAGTACTTAAGGAAAAGATATGCAGTTGTACTCATTCATGTGTAGTGTTGAGAAGATAGGCTCACACAAGTTTGAAACACACACACACACACACACACACACACACACAGTTTCTTCAACTGTGCTACAGCAGAAGATTTCATCTGAGTTGAGAAAGTCCTCATTACCACAGCTCCTACAAAACCTAGAGGATGCCACAAAGGTCATTTGGTGCAGGGCAGGGGGAAAGAAAAAAATGATAAAAATAATAATAATAATAATAATGTACTTCTGGAGGATATTTGGACACATGAATGTATTAAAAATGTACAAAACCTCTGTAAACCAGTACTGTACCCAGTACATCTATCAAAATTATTAGACACTGAATAAAACTGTAGCAAAGGTAAATCCTTCCTACGTTCTCCTGAGTGCTTAATATTACATTTGAGAATATAGTGCAGGCCACACTTCAAGGTGGTGAAACAGTTGTTATTGCTTTATACAGGTATGACAAACGACTGTGTGATTTAACATCTCCTTTTAATGAACATCAGAGATTCCCTCAACAACAAAAAGAATCCTTTGGAAGGCAGAGGTTAGATTCGCGACTTCTTTGCCACGGGGGCGGCGTGGTCCACATTACCAGATGTGATTGGAAGTCCAAGCTTTTGAGCCTGAATGTGGAAGAAAGCTTGAAGTCTAGTTCCAGCTTTTGCTTCACTTGTGTTCCGAGGGTTGTATTCGAAGCAGTTCGAAAACATGAGCTCAACGTCTTCGATGAACTCCGCTGGGAAACAAGAAGTACATCCATTGAGTGTGTTATACAATCACACAGTCGACAGGGTTGGAAGGGACCTCAAGGATCAGCTAGTTCCAATCCCTCTGCCATGGGCAGGGACACCTCACACTAGTTGCTCAGAGCCACATCCAGCCTGACCTTAAAACCCTCCATGGATGAGGCTTCTGTCACCTCCCTGGGCAACCCGTTCCAGTGTCTCACCACCCTTACAGTGAAGAATTTCTTCCTAACATCCAATCTGAATCTACCCACTTCTAGTTTTGCTCCATTCCCCCTGGTCCTATCACCACCTGGCACCCTAAAAAAGTCCCTCACCAGCCATCAGATAGCAGCAGGGTGAAGCAGCAGGACACCACTGCAGGAGCACAGTGATGCTACACAGAGCTGCAACACAAGAATGTTTTCACACGTGTGTCAAGCTTATATCATTATGAGTGAACCATGTAAGCATTCTTACATTTCTCCAGTTATCACTAAAGGAACTACAAATCAGGCAGTAACAACAGCACCTTCTCAACAGTTCATCAGTATCACTTGCTGCCATCAAAGGCTTGAGAAATTACCAGCAGCCTCTCAACTGCTCAGTTCAGAGCTATCTGCACGTCAGGTATTTTGGAAGTAGAAGAAAGATGACCAACAAATCTTAGTGGAAACAAGATCATCGAGTCCAACCCCCCCCTGCCAAAAGCAGGATCACCTAGGGTAGTAAATGCTCTTTAAAACAAGCAAGCACAAAGCAGCCCCCACAAAACCCCAAACCAACCAATAGCTGCAGCTCTCTAATCCTCTGACATCGCTCAGGTTTAGGATAATAATCTATTTTAAGAAGAGAGAGAAGAGGGTTCATTACCTCTTTCCACAGATAATACTTACATGCTAACTTATATTCACATTTGTTCACTTTTTCACGGATTATATTTAAGGCAATAGGTTTTTTGATGATGTCATAGTAGTCTGGTACCTTTAAAACATAAAAGAAGAGAAATTACTCACAAACAGAAGGTGGTGAGGGGTTTGGAGCACAAGCCCTATGAGGAGAGACTGAGGGAACTGGGGTTGCTTAGCCTGGAGAAGAGGAGGCTCAGGGGAGACCTTATTGCTCTCTACAACTACCTGAAGGGAGGTTGTGGACAGGTGGGGGCTGGTCTCTTCTCCCAGGCAACCAGCACAGAACAAGAGGACACAGTCTCAAGCTGCACCAGGGGAAGTTTAGGCTGGATGTTAGGAGGAAGTTCTTCATAGAGAGAGTGATTGGCCATTGGAATGGGCTGCCCTGGGAGGTGGTGGAGTCGCCATCACTGGAAGTGTTTAGGAGGAGACTTGATGGGGTGCTTGGTTGCATGGTTTAGTTGATTAGGTGGTGTTGGATGATAGGTTGGAAGCAATGATCTTGAAGGTCTCTTTCAACCTGGTTTATCCTATCCTATCCTATCCTATCCTCTCCTCTCCCATCCCATCCTAAGTTTAAAGATCTACCTATGTAAAAATTTCAGCAGATCCTGCATTAGCAGAAATCATTTTGGTTTTAAACAAACAGAAGTCTCAAGCAACCACCTCCAGCTTCTGAACTGAATATTAGTTTTCAGGTATTGCTTTTCATGTTTTGCTTTTTAATATCCTGGAAGTAGCAGGCCACAACAGACATTAGCCAGCAATTCACTGAACAAAATCTAATCCTAACTACCTTGTCAACAACTGTAAGAAAACTGCATGAGCAGACAAGCATCATGGAGTTTCAGCTATTCCCATCTGGCAAGTGCAAAAATGATTCCCAAGATTTTAAACCTTTTCATTTTCCTGTTAAATACTACAATGTTAAAGCCTTCTTAATCATGAGTCCCAGCCATTTTCACTCCTTTACTATTCACTGTCTTCTCTGAGAAGTTAAATCCTGAGGTTCCTTTTAGCTGTGTAGGCAGTGAACCTATTTGTTGCAAAGTGGGACAAAGTATGCAAGTACCAGAGATAAAAAGCCACTCAGAAGAGTGTTGATGTGATAAAAATGAAGGGAGTGAAAGGACTGCCAGACCCTTAAGGTTATTAATCATTTGGGTTATACATATTGAATTCTAGGCATGCACCATGCTTAGGGTGACTGTGTCTCACTCAAAGTGGGGCAGTGGGATGAAAGAAGAAGATGTCATCCAAATTTGCCTTCTAAAAAAGAAACCCCGAGATACCCACATACACCATCATGTATGTTTTCAGACCAAGCCCTTGGCTAGGGCCTGTGACTTTGCTATCTAAAGTGCAACCTGCAAACAAACCTAAACAACTGACTAGTAGAGAAACAGAATTAGTGTGTCACATTTTTCATTCCTTTGCCATTAGGAGCCTGGCTTGCTGTGTGCTGATCATTCAATATATTATGTTGCCTTAAAGCAAAAGGTTTAGCCCAAAATTTCTGTCATGATGGAGAAAAACTGGGTCACTCAGGTATGGATTTGTCTTTCTGAACTATACAGAGATTAGCCTTTAATGATCAGTTAGGCAAAAAAGGACACAGTGAATTCTAGCAGTTCCTTTTTAGGATCATAAAATGGTTTGGGTTGGAAGGGACCTTGAAGATCACCTAGTTCCAAGCCCCCTGCCATGGGCAGGGACACCTGCCACTAGACCAGGCTGCTTAAGACCTCACCCAACCTCATCTGGAACACCTCCATGGATGGGGCATCCACAACCTCCCTGAGCAAACTGTTCCAGTTTGATATTAAACTGAGTTTTCCATCCTTCCTTAAGAAGCTTCCTTGCATTCATCAGATTCCTGCACTTTCCAGTGTAATTCCTGCACTCTGGTAGGCAAACACTAATCCCTGTTTCATTCTAAATTCCCCTCTTCCTTCTCTGCACTTTCATTCACGTTTGTGCATCACTCTTTTTGTTCGTTACATTAATCCTTCCAGCTACTTGTGACCCTCAATTCAGCTGTTCAAAGAGGACCTGAAGCTCTATCATTGTTAAATTTCAGTAGAGCACTTAAAGACCAAGCTCCAGATCCTACAAGAATGTGCAGAGTTGCTCCAGAAAGCTCAGAGGACAGCTGCTGTATTATTTGTCCCAGCAGTGCCTTACACCTGGCAAGCCAGAAAAGCAGATGTACTTTGGGAACTTTCATTGTAATACAAACCTCTAAAGCAGTGATTATTTTGGATCCCTACTTTACCATCAAGTATTTGAAAATCTAAACAAAAAGGAAATTAAATTGAGAACTAAGCTAAGAAATCATCTTCTTGCTGCATTGTAAAATCAGAGTGAAGTTGCTCCTACCTTGTTGTTTTACTGCAGGCCTGAATTCAACTCATCACCAGTCACAAGATTACCTTCAGCAGTCCTCTGCACTCTGGTTTGCTGTTGTTTTGTTCGAGGTTTTTGGGTTTGTTTCACATTTTGATTTGTGGTTTTGTTGTTTTATTTGTTTGGATTTATGTTTGTTTCTGGTTTGGGAGGGTTTTTGTTTGCCTTTTCTTTCCCCCCTTTGGGTTTTGTTTGTTTGGCTGGGTGCTTTTGTTGTTGTTTTGTTAGTTTCACCTTTCCCCTTTGGGTTTTCTTTGTTTGGCTGGGTGTTTTTAGAACAGAATAAACCAGGTTGGAAGAGACCTTCAAGATCATCGTGTCCAACCTATCACCCAACACCATCTAATCAACTAAACCATGGCACCAAGCACCCTATCAAGCCTCTTCCTAAACACCTCCAGTGATGGTGACCCCACCACCTCCCTGAGCAATCACTCTCTCTATGAAGAATTTCTTGTTTGTTTCATCTTTTTCCTTTGGATTTTGTTTGTTTGGCTGGGTGTGTTTTGTTGTTGTTTTGCTTCAGGGGTTTTGTTTGTTTGGCTGGGTGTGTTTTGTTGTTGTTTTGCTTCAGGGGTTTTGTTTGTTTGGCTGGGTGTGTTTTGTTGTTGTTTTGTTTCAGGGGTTTTGTGGGGTTTGTTTGTTTGGGTGTGTGGGTTTTGTTGTTGTTTTGTTTCAGGGGTTTTGTGGGGTTTGTTTGTTCATGTATTGTGTTTTTTCCCCCCTTCAAATCAAAGCATCCCCCACTTTTCCAATGCCACATTGACAATTTTCCCCAGTAACAACACATCAACTGTGGGAGTTACGTCTGGCATTGAATATCCCAGCTGAAATGCCAGAGTTCTCCTGAATCCCACTGCTTAGCTGTATCCCCTTTTGAACAATGCTCTAAAATCCCCCAATGCTACTGGCAGCAAAGAGGATTCTCAGGCATTACCATTCCCCCTGCAGCCCTACCACAGTTACCTGGATTTTAGAAACCAGTTTCATGAAAGGCCAGCTGTCATCATGTCGTACCAGCTCCACTACGAGTTGTTCAAAAGCAGAGAGCTCATGGACTCCCCCTTGACGTCCTGAACTTCTCCTGCTCAGTGAGGTTTGAGGAGATGATTCTGGGAGGGGAAAAAAACAACAACCACCAACCAATCAAAAAAAACCCAAAAACCAACCATCACTCCACCAGATAAAAAGAAAATCCTAGCATGTAAAATCAAAACAAAACCAACCTGCAAAACCATCATTACTCTTGGGTACTAAAACTGTAGCTGCAGGGCACAACTTGTGTAGTTTGGTTTCTGGCATTAACTATGCTACAGCCTTGTTACTCACCACTAAATGTCTCTCTTGTCATATACAATGCTAATTACTAGGACTTAGTTGAGTTTCTCCTCCATTCTTCTTCATTGTATCAATTTTGGAAAGGATTTTTTTTTTCCCCCCACTGATTTCAATTTTCAAGCAATTTGTTAAGCACTTAAAGAAAAGCCCTGTTAGAGAAAAATAGAACAAGCTGCCTGGTCATGACTTTTACTTCCACAAAACTTCTATTCAGAGTGGTTTTATCTTCTTTCAAAAGTAGCCAGCAGGGTGGTTAGAGGATAAGGCCAGAAACTCCCGATGGTGAAGGACAGAAATGGTGCAGAATACAAGGCTGCCACATTAGAGTGTGAGCCCTTTTACACTCTTCACTTTCACACTTGGGGCCCTTTTGTTTTCAGAAGGTTATTGTACCCTTCCAAGTAGATCCCCACCATCAAACACTTGGTATTAGCTTAACAAGCTAGGAGCCTGTTAGCCCTATAGCAGACAGGACATTTTTCTTCTGGTAGCAGTTTCTTGTTGTACATGCACATTCCCATTCCATCACCTTACCTGCATCTGTGTTCTCTGCTGTTTGACTCTTCAAGAAAACAAAACTGTAAAAGCTCTAAGTAAACATTTTCACTTGCATGGGTTAAGGCATAAACACCACTTTCACATTTCACTGCTCCATATTGCATACAAATGTGAAATCTCAAAGGTGGATATGAAAAAATCTCCTTGGCAAATTAACTGTTTGTTCCTTAAATGACAGAAATGATTCTATGGTTCTGTGAAATGGAGAGAGTCTGAAGAGAGTCTGTTTACAAAAGCCTGCAGTGACAGGATGAGGGGCAATGGCTTCAAACTAGAGAAGAGCAGATTTAGATTGGACAGTAGGAAGAATACATAGAATAAACCAGGTTGGAAGAGACCTTCAAGATCATCGCATCCAACCCATCGACCAATCCAACACCACCTAAACAACTAACCCATGGCACCAAGCACCCCATCAAGTCTTCTCCTGAAAACCTCCAGTGATGGCGACTCCACCACCTCCCCAGGCAGCCCATTCCAATGGGCAATCACTCTTTCTGTATAGAACTTTTTCCTAACATCCAGCCTGAACCTCCCCTGGCGCAGCCTGAGACTGTGTCCTCTTGTTCTGGTACTGGCCGCCTGGGAGAAGAGACCAACATCCATCTGTCTACAGTTCTGCACCATGAGGGTCGTGGAACACTGGAACAGGGAGGTGGTTGGGGCCCCATCCCTGGAGATATTCAAAGTGAGGCCCAACAGGGCTCTGGGTAACCTGATCTAGTTGAGGATGTCGCTGCATACTGCATGGCAGGGTTGGACTAGATGACCTTTGGCAGTCCCTTCCAACCCAGACCATTCTATGATTCTGTAGAAGCTTTTTATTAATGTTTACTTCTGTCACTGCAAAACAAGGGACCTGTCTTGTTGGAAGTGGTGACAATGCCTTCAACTGCCACTTCTAGTTTCTTTGCTGTACCACACAGATGTTTTAGCAAGGAACAGAACACTTTTTTGTTTGACAAACACGTTTCTCTAACCTGTGGATTGTCGTTTCCTGCCTCTTCGCTTGGGTTCAGGAACAGGAAGAGAAAGCTTTGGATACTTCCTGAGCCGTTCATTTGAGTCTGCAGTCTCAACAATTCTAAATCCAAGGGTGCTGGCAGGGCTGTTTTCCAGTGCACTGTCAGCACTCTTCCTTCCTCTGCGTTTTCTTCGAGGGCTGAGTAACTCCACGAATACGCCCGCTTGCAATGAACTTTGGCTCTGACGAGTGGTCCGGCTAGTAAGTCTTAGAGAAGGCTTTGTCTCTGATGGAGGAGCTGATTTTACCTTTCTTAAGCCCCTTCTGGTAACTTTAGAGGAAGATTCAGCTTGCCTAGGTGTGTTTTGCTGACTCCGAGATGCGTATCTTGCCTGACGCTGGCTGTTCAGACTTGAGAAGGGATTGTTGAGTTTGGCTGCTCTCATTTTCAGTGGAAACTTGACCTGGTGCCTTCCCTGCTTTGATGGGCTACAAAGAGTGAACAATTAAGTTTATTTAATCCCCAGATCCCATTCTTCTTTTTTTTTTTCCCCCCCTTTCAGTTTTTTTATTCAGCATTTAAAAAACCCCAGCCACTCAAGGTTGGACTGGAAAGCAGCTTCAAGCTGATGTAGTCATCCAATTACCATTAGCTTAAACACTGCTCTTAAGTCTCTTAATTAAATATGACATGCAACACATACTTTAAACAAATATTCAGAATTCTGATCACCCTTGCAGCTTGTGCAACACAATAGAATTAACCAGGTTGGAAAAGACCTTTGAGATCATTGAGTCCAACCTATCATCCAACACTAATCAACCAAACCATGGCACCAAGCACCCCATCCAGTCTCTTCCTAAACACCTCCACTGATGGCAACTCCACCACCTCCCTGGGCAGCCCATTCCAATGGCCAGTCACTCTTTCTGGGAAGAACTTCTTCCTAACATCCAGCCTAAACCTCCCCTGGCGCAGCCTGAGACTGTATCCTCTTGTTCTGGTGTTGGCTGCAAATCTAAACCTAAATGCAAACATTAACAGGAGGGTCAACTATCAACTTCTTTAAATCAATCACAGTTCTCACAGCAACTACCAAGATTTCCCCTAGTAACTACTAGGATTTTGGAATGTTATCAGCCACAAACTGCAGTTCTAAGCCAAGTAGAAAAGTTGTGCTCTAGTCAGGTAAGACTCTCCTTCTGTTACAAGAGTAAAGGAAGATCCTAGTGAAAAATTTACTTCAAGGAGATCTAAATTCTCTCTAGCTTTGAATCCACATTGTCAGAGATGCAGATAATCTTGCTTCACTCAAAGGTCTTTTCCAACCTGGTTAATTAATAACCCTTGCTTCACTCAATTCAAAAGACTGTACCAAACAAGAAGAAAAGTACTCTGAGAATAGGAAAGCTGCTTTCAACTTTTCCTGGCACCTTTATCAAATCCATAACTGCACTGAAATTGTAACACTAGGTTATCAGTTGTTTGGGTTTTTTGTTTGTTGCATGGTTTTGGTGGGGGAGTTCTTGGTGTGCCTTTTTATTTGGAGTTGGTTTGGGTTTGGGTTTTGTTTGTTCAAGTCCTCCCAATGTCACACAGGCTCTGACAGATAACCTTATCTTCCCTACAGTTCTAATACTTATTATATGCATCTAATCCCCAGGGTTTCTCCAGAAAATCTTTACTGTTTGAAACTCTCTCCACTTTATGTTCAATCAGGAGTTGTACAGAACTGTAACTCTGAGCAACATTTTTCACCCAGAAAGGTGAGCCTAAGTCCAGTGGACCGAACTTTTATTACTATCAACACACCCTCTGCAAGTTTGCAGATGACACTAAGCTGGGAGGGAGTGTTGATCTGCTTGAGGTTAGGAAGGCTTTACAGAGGGACCTGGACAGGTTGAATTCATGGGCTGAGGCCAGTTGTATGAGATTCAACAAGGCCAAGGGCTGGCTCCTGCATTTCAGTCACAACAATCCCAGGCAATACTACAGGCTTGGGGAAGAGCAGCTGGAAAGCTGCCCAGTAGAGAAAGACCTAGGGATGTTGATTAACAGCTGACTGAATATGCCCCAGCAGTGTGCCCAAGCAGCCAAGAAGGACAACAGCATCTTGGCCAGTATCAGGAAGAATGGGACCAGCAGGACTAGGGAAACTGTCCTTCTGTATTCAGCACTGGTGAACCACACCTTGAGTACTTGAGGTCAGTTTTGGACCCCGCACTACAAGAAAGACATTGAGGTGTTGAAGCAGATACAGAAAAAGGCAATAAAGCTGATGAATGATCTGGGGAACATCTTATGAGCAGTGTCTGAGAGGACAGGGGTTGTTCAGGCTGGAGAAAAGGAGGCCGAGGGGAAAACTCACTCTACAAGTACCTGAAAGCAGGTTGTAAGGAGGGGGATGTCAATCTCTTCTCCCTAGTAACAAGAGGGAGGATGAGAGGAAGTGGCCTCAGGCTGCATGAGGGAAGGTTTAGATTAGATACTAGAAGAAATTTCTTCACTGAAAGGGTTATCCAACACTGGAATAGGCTCCCTAGGGAGGTGGCTGAAATGCCTCTGCATAGATGTGCTGCTAAATGTTTTAGTGCCAGACTTGGTAGAGCTAGATAATGCCTGGACTCAATGATCTTAAAGGTCTTTTCCAACTGAAATGATTCTATGATATGTGCTTATTTGAACAATTACTCCACCTAACAATCAAGGTGGTATTTCAGTAGAAAACCACTCTAAAGGACATTTACCTCATCTCTTCTTCCTCTTGAGATTCATCCTCCTCATCTTGCTCTTCATCATAATGCTCTTCCTCACTTTGTCCCATTTCATCGTAATTTGCCTCCTCTTCCCCTTCTCTTAGACCTTCAGCAGTTTCTTCATCACTTTCCACAGAAGGTCTCTGTCTGGAGGAGAGGCGCCTAGAGCGCTGTTTTGGTCGGCACTCGGGACAAAACCAGTCTCCTTCAGGAATGACCTAGAAACAGGAGGGGGGAGTGGAAAGAAGGAAAAAAAAGTATTAGTAATATGCAATGAAGTTGTAAGAGCTGCTCAAGTTGTGTGTGAAGAGGAAGAGCTCCTTTTTTCCTCAGATACCTTCAGCTTGGGCCTAATGCAGTAAGTGTGATAGCCTCGGTCGCAGCCATCACACAGCACCATGCTCTCTGCGTCGCCCTTCTTCCGACACACTTTACAGCGAGCGTTGAGGATGGACTTGGACCAGATGACACTTCGATCCAGCGTGGACAGATGAAGGAAGACTTGGGACAAGCTGGTAGAAGAAAGCAGTGACTCTCTCCAGCGATCCAAAACTGTTTTATAGGACCGTCCACCGTCACTGGCATCTTCCGTTTAAGAAAGGGGATTAGAAAAGAAAGAAAGCCAAACCAGTATGATTAATCTTTTTTCAGTTATCCAGGTGATTCCACACTGTGAGGTATGGCTCTGATTCTCAGACAGACAGCAGTGGTAAACTGGGTTAACATTATAACCTTTGTCTTATCTCTCCAATACTTGAATATTTCCTCCTCCGTTTCCAGGCTGCCGAAGCTGGAAGATTTTACTCTTCAATACCAATTCAGCTTAGAACTTGCACATACACAGGGCATACATAAGACCTGAATGTTTTACTCAGATGTCCACCTGGAAACCTAACACTTTGATTGTATTTATAACTGAAGATTAATTCAAATTAAAAACAAATAATAATAAAAAACCCACAAACAAATAAAAAGCCGAAACAGAACCTGAACAAAAACGAATGAACCAACCAAAACCAAACACCAACCAACAGACCCCTCAAAATCCACCCCTCCAAGTAATAAAAACCACCCCAACCAACACCCAACCCCAAAGCACACATTCCCAACTTACTTTCCCTTATATGTACATTCTGAAATCCTAAAATGTTTATGTTTAAAGAAAGTACCTGGCATTAAACAGAGACTTCACTGGCCAAAAAGTGGCTTAAAGTGCTATTCTCATCTGAACTTGCCTCCACTATAGTCTCTCCCCACACCTCAGTGCCTGGATTCCTGCCCTACACTCCACCAGAACCAGCAGGTCTGTGTGGTTTATCAGACTGGGTGACTGATCTTGGTGAAAGAGAACTGTTTCCTTGACATTTCCTAAGTAATGCATCAGGCATGAACCTGTGGTACACATTCAGTGGCAAACCAAGTAGGACCTGGGAAACTAATTCAGGTGGAAATAGAGGGGTCAGGGTGAGCAATTATATAGTATTGTCAAACAGGTTTGGTTTGCCATCCAGGCCACCAGAACAGCCACACAAATACACATGCAGAATAGTGGGAGGGGTGATACTGAATGGCAACAAGCAGTTGGGAATTACAGCAGCTGTTTGAGGACCTGAAGAAATAAGAAGGTATAAATGACATCCTGCACCGCTGCTGCTCACCGGAGAGGGGATTTCTGCATGAGTGCTGAAAGCTGTCTCTTGCATTTTAGAGGGAGAATGTTTAAAGAGAGGGAGAGACCACAGAGCAGTACTTTTGATTATAGAGATGTCCACACATCTCCCTTCTGAATGCCCACTGTGTGGACAGTGATGCTACTGTGTGATCTCCTGCTGATTAATTATGCACTCCAGTATAAAATGCCACCTTGCCTGCTGCCCTAGTCAGTGGGCACAGGAATGGCCCAAGATGCACCTGTCTGCCAGGAATGCAAAGAGAAAATATCTAATAACAAATAAAATGCAAGAAAGAACAAAACTGAGACTAATTGCTCTCCTGGCAAGGCCTTTCTGCCTTCTCATCAGCTGGCTGCCTGCATTTGCCTAATCTTGCATACATTTGCATGAGCTGCAAGCTGCACAGGAGAGGTGATGGGGGAAGGCAGGGGATGAACAAGCAACACAGCTTCCTAAACAAAATACAGCCACTCCTGAACTGCAAATATAAATCCAAATGTCCTAACATTACCTTGGGTTTCCTGCCTCAAGTTCAGTCTTACTAAGGGGAGTGGACACTTTTCACAGCACTGCAGTGTCTCTCTCAAGGTATTTCTTTTTAAAGTCAGCAAGAAGAAAATGAAAACCCCTTGTCAGGACTCTAGACTCTGAGAGATCCACTTCAGCTCTGCTGCAGATTTCCACTAGAACTCTGGCAAAGTCACTTTATCTTAAGCATATATATATATATATAGTTTGGCATTCCTTTTGCTGACAATGGCAGCTTGAGCATTATTACTGCTTTTTTTTGGTGGTTATTTTTAGCCTGGATTGGTTCACCACTACAGTTCATCATGCAACACATCAAATATTTGCACTGCAATACTGCAGTTGCTATCACAGAAATTACTGACCACGACCTGCTGCTGAAAGAAACAGGCCAAACAGCACCTGCTGTTTCAGATCCCAACCTCTATATTAAGAATAACAATTTTTCCTTCCATCCATCATCTCTGCATTTACATTGTTAACTTGGAG
This sequence comes from Dryobates pubescens, assembly GCF_014839835.1. Lineage (NCBI taxonomy): Eukaryota > Metazoa > Chordata > Aves > Piciformes > Picidae > Dryobates > Dryobates pubescens. Next base: position 39,375,353 of record NC_071616.1, on the reverse strand, counting down.
GGAGAAACGGCCTCTTCCTTTGTGTCTGAGCAGCTCTACACTGCACAGTGGGATACCCCTCTGTCAGCTAAGCCTCCAAAGCCTTGCTACAATGCAAATGAAGTTGTTTGACAGATCTATGCACTCATCTATCAATAGCTAATTAAGTTCAGGGAAGGGTTTTCCATTTTAGTATTTCTAGAAAGGATATGCAATTGCACAATGCTGCAAAGTTTAAAGTGTGTGTGGGGAATAAATCCCTGAAGGCATTAAAAGGAAGGGGGAGGGAGGGGAAAAAAAAAAAAAAAGAAGGAAAAAGGATTATGTGAGCATGCAGATTTCTGTCCCAGAGAGATAAAAAACCCAACCCCAACCAAAACACAAACCACAGTTCTTTATCTCTGGTGGCAGAAAATGGAGAATAATTAAATTAATGAAATAAATGTAAACCTTTGTCTTCAGTGTCCCAATTCCTGCAATGTAAGGAGCTGGCTACATATTGAAGTATGAATATATATATATAGATTAAAAAATAAATATCTTTCTAATTCTTCACAATATAAATAACATTTAAAATTTACCATCTCTCTGACTAGTCTTGTCTTCCACTCTCTTCCTCTTTTTATCCCCCCAGTGGTTCCTTCTAGCACGTTCTGCCATACCTAACATTAAATTCATAGAGTTATTTCAGATACCTTTTTGAGGCATGGGAGATTATTCTGTAATTCATTTTTATAGTCCATACTTGTGTAGTCTAAAAGCCTGGTCTAAGTAGAAGAGTGGTACCCAACACATGCATGTGAAAAAAGGTAGGCAGGGAAGGGTTAAAGAATAAGGTGCATGGAGGAATTGCACATCCCAGGATTTATTTTGACTCTCAAACCTACTCTCCCTTACCTTTCTGTTCATCTCCAGCACAAAGGGCTATAGGGAGCAGCTTACTGATCACAGGTTTTTCACTCAGCAAAGTTTTCTGCTCTGTGCTACAGTTTGTTATTATAGTGAATTTATGGGCATAGTCCTCAATGACCAAGTGGCATTTTTGGGCAGCAGTGTTCTTGAGTATTAAAATGACGTAATTATTCTCCCAGGAAGTCAGAGTAAACCTCATCCCTTCCACAATGCAAGGTACCTTCTTTGACTGCCTTTTCTAGAAATTCTTCCTCATAAAGAAGCCTGCTTCCACCTTTGCTGGCTCTGCCCATGAAACTAGGCAGGGAAGTAACAAAAGCACAAGAACAAAGCATGTGTGCATACTAATCCTATCCCACTTCACCCCTGGTAGATGTCTGATGCTATTACGAAGAGGTCAGTTATGAGTAGAAAAAGGAAGGAACTTTGAGGGCAGAGGAAACAAAAAATAATCAAAATCTAGGGGGGGGGGAAAAGAAGGATCAGACTAAGGACAAGCAAAAAGCAGAGAAAAAAAAAAGAGGCTGTATTTTTAACCTTGTCCCACAATAAGTGAATGCACGAGTTAAAAGGAAGGAAATGGTTCCAACTATCAGTCACAAAGGTGTTCCTGTGAATTAGGATCCAACCTTTCGTATGGGAATCTGAAGGGTGCTTACTGACTGAAGTCTCACCAGTGCAGAAAGCAGGGTTGGGGCTTTTTGTGTGGCTGCCTCACTGAACTTCAGGCCAACCAAATCTCTTTGTCGTTTTACACCTCAATTTTCACATCTCTAGAATAGGAATGATGATACCTGCCTCTCTGCACTGCAGCATGTTTTGGAATGGAATAAAAAGTATTATATATATGATATATATATATGTATCTCTCTCATATATATATCATATATATATCTTTATACATATAATATATATAAATATATTCTAATATCTATTAAAAATATATAGAAATATAAATATCTGTAAAAAGCAGACTCCACAACAAAAACTGTTTGCAATTTCTTGCCCCTCAAAGATATTTCTGAGAAGTAGCACTTTCTGGGAAGCAGCACTTCAGAGTGCTTTTCCACCTCTGGGGGGTTTTGCAGGAATAACCATGCACTGCAAGCTTTATCCATTTTTTTGGTGATTCTCCCCAGACATCATCTTGGCCTGGGCTGAAAGAAGAAAAGCCAGATTTTCAAAGCTAATGTGTAATGAAAGGATTTCCAAAACACAATCCATAATTAAGAAACACATGCAATTCAAGTCGTGTTACATTTAATCACCAGGCAACAGAGGATTAGCAGCCATCTAACAGCTCTGCGAGGCAGAGGGTGCCGTTTCTGAGGTACCAGACCTCCTCCTGCATTACTGTCGCCTGTGTCAGTCTTTTCTTGCTCTTCCACTTGAATATTCGGTATGCACCTCAACTCTAAACTTATCAGAATCACCAGCAGGCCCTTGGCAGCCTGATAGAGCCTCAGAACAAAAACGGAGCAGAGGAGCAGCTGGTCCTTTTATTGCTGTGCTGGGTCCCTTTGTCTGCTCTGCACCCTGGAGGCCACCGGGATATACTTGCCAGTGACTGCAGCGAATTTCACTGCGCTCTTCAGTACTGCAAGCTGTGAACTGAGTGAAAACTAAAAATCATTGAGGATGGTTCCATCCTCTAACAGGAACAGAGCACAGTGAAGTGGGGGGGGCAGAGAAGAAAAAGAAACTGCAGTCAAGGCAACAACTGAAAAAATGGCAAAGGTACTGCTATCACAACAGCACTTGTTTGACTTCCAGTGATTCTACTTCACTGGTTGTTAAAACACTCTATAGAGTTGGGCTTGTCAGGTGCAACATCAGAAAAAGATACACAGGGGGATGGTTGCATTAAATATTTGTAACAACCACTAAAAAAGGCAAAATAGAAAAAAATGTGTACAATGTTCTCTATAAGAACAGAGAAGCAACCAAAATCCACAAACCATAATCTAGTGGTTACAAGCTAGAAGTTAGTTTACACCATCAGAGTATTGTTGGCCAATTTCTAGAGGACACCACAGCTGTGAGCACAAGGCAGCCCCCTGAACAGCCAGCAGGGCCTAGATTTTGTCAAAGGGTTTAGTAACACTGGTAACACCTTGGCAAGCTAAGCAAGTTGCAAACTCATAAACAACTTGCTATGGCAGCATGCAAAGACATTGTTTCTAACTGAGGTGCTTAAGCTGAATAGAAAATATTTAAGTTTCACAGTCTTTCTTTTATATACATGTCCAAAACAGTGAAGAATTATACCCAGAAAGGGCTGCATCTGGAACTGCTGCTTGACCCCTGAAGTGCCTAAGTCTGCCAGATGCCTCTCAAACACGAGGGTGCCTTGACACTTTGCATTTGCACCTTCTGGTGCATATAACTAGCTTCCCAGCAGTCAGAAAAATCATCTGCCAATAGGTGTGAGCCTATTCAGAGTCACTCAAAGCTGCAGCTCCTCCAAGAGCTCTCCAGTGACAAAAAAATTCTGCCCTCATTCAGACTCCTCTCCTTCTAAGAGCAGCCCATTGTGCAACCAACAGGGGAGCCTGGCACCAAAGGTAAACCGAGGAAGAAGGAACCTGACACTCGCTTAATGGCTAGGGCAGTAAACCAGAGCAGAGCAAGCCTGGGATCCTTTCTGCTCCCTCAGCTATGTAGGTTTTTCTACACATTAATCTTACAGTGGTACTATTTTTCAGAGCAGAATAAATGCATAGGGCACAGCCTGGTAAACTAACACAAGAGAATTAAGACATGCCAATTACATAAGACTTCCCTAAATACTTTGTCACAGGAAAAAGCATCTAAAAGAAAACAGGATTCCCAAATTGAGAAAAAAGAAACAAAAGAAAACATAAAACAAACAGACAAGAAGAAACCACACACCATCATCACCATCATCAAAAGGTCAGGCAAAACTATGAACTATCATTAAGTTTATGGCACACAAAAAAGACACAGGAGGTTTGCTATAAAACTTCCTCTCCAATACTTCAGGGACACTACTTCTTTTAGTCCTTTAACTTGGGATACAATCTATGGCCATAACATACTAATAGCCTTGGTATTTCCCTTAAGGGGACACTATGGTAATCTCAGAGCTGTCAGCAAGATGCTGTTGCCACAACAGAGTATGGAAATGGAGGCATA